>NC_069504.1:491688326-492063326 GCF_027579735.1 Bombina bombina
GAAGGCAAAAGTATTTGTGAACTGTTCTTATGCCTTTAGCCCTAGGTGTGAGCTTTGAAAGAGCTTTAACATTGCAGTTTGTATCCCATGTGGCATAATATGCGTCTAATAGAAAGAAGAAAGTTGGTTTTGTTTGTTTTTTTTCAAACAATATACTGTACCTCTCACTATTATAAGTGGCTGGTTATTGTTGCCACAAGCAATTAGCACTAATAAAATTAACCAGAGATCAGATCTCTGGATAATTGTATAAATCTGCCCCAAATGGCCCCAAAATACTGTCTGGTGTAATTTATTAAAGAAATAAAGATGAAAGCCTCTTTATATTTTTGTTAAAAAAAATTAAGATATTTTTTTATTAAGGTTCAATTAAAAAAAAACGTACGAAAAAGAGATAGTCAGCAATTGGCATACAATGGGTTGCAAAATAGCAATATGTCATTGCATAGGATAAATCACACCAGATATGAAGTAACTACTTATTTGGCAAGTATAATCATAGTCAGAGGCGTAACTAGAAGCCTCAGGGCCCTGGTGCAAGAAGTACAAATAGACAAACATAGGACACAGGAATTTTAAAAATGATTACAAAATGATTAAAATGCGGAAAACACCTTTCGCTTTCTGGACAACCAAGTGCCCACAACATGGCTTTAGCAACTAATGAAAAGTACATTCTGCGTGTTACTCATTTTTGCAGGTGGGCTTAGCAATGAAAGGGTTAACCTTTGGGCTGACGCTGCTATCTTGAATTGCAACATTCCAGCTTCCCTTTAAACCTGGTGGGTTCCAAAGGTCTCGACTCAGAAGCAAAAGTCCAGGTCACCATGTGACGTTCCACAAGTCCAGCAGTTATAGATGGTTTTATTATGTCAGTCAGGAGGGAGGAGTCAAATAAAGTTTGACTTTGTTGTGAAATTGTGCTGCGCCTGCCGCCTGGCTGGAATTAAAACTTCTTGCTGGTATTGGTGAAAAATAAAAAATATATATATATATATATTTTAAATAAAATACTACCTGGATTTGGGCCCCCCTGTGGGAGGGACCTCCTGGGCCCTGTCGCAGCTGTGCCCGTCGTATCACCGGTAGTTCCGCCCCTGATCATAGTGAACCTCATAATTTTTCTTTTTTCTAGAGTATATCAACATATTCCCGTATATCTGCTAGCCACCTGTTGGTCATCAATCATATAGACAGGAAAATAATTGGGAGTAATGTTATTGTGAGATACGATGTAGCCGATTGGAGCACTAGAAGTGAATATAAATTGAAATAGTCATAATAATATAATAAAAAGGGAAAGGGACTTGTAAATGTGACATTAGTATAAAATGTTGCAAATAATAGTTTTAGAGGGAAGTTTTATAGGTTATATTTTCCTTAGTTTACTGAGTAAACTATGTAGATGGGGGGGGGGGAGTTAGTACAGTAGAGTTAAGGGTATCTAGAGAAGTAGTATAGTATAAAATCCCAATTATGTTGTTACAATTTTTTGGTACTAGCAGTATCAGATATTGCGATATTCCTATATATATATATATATTTACACACACATGTTCCCTATATATTAGTATCAGGCATAATAGTAGGTACAATCGATCCAACGAAATGTATATTCTTAGTCCCCAATAAGAAAAAAAACAAGAATGTATAATAATGTGTACTATAACATACTCGCTGACTAATACCCACACTATGATTAAGCTGCATTATTCGTAGAGTATGTTAAGTAAGGAGTAACTTTGAATATATATAGAGTTACCTTTAGTAGGAGTTTATATAACATGGTAGCTGTAGTGTGTACCATAGGTAAAATTTGTGTCACAAGACAATGTAACAATGTAACAATGTCTGCAGACTTGGCTAGTGGGTTTATGTGAAAACGTTGCCTAGTGGGACAAGTTAAGCCCAGTATAGGGAAAAGGACTAAAGGAAAGAAAAGGAAAACCAAAAATAATATAATATATACACACATTTAAAGCTATACTATACCCCTATCTACACCTACCCCTATTAGGCATCTTCTTGCTAGTTTCGGACTGTAAGAAACTTTTTTGCAGCTAAGGTATATAATATATATAACCAGTTCAGATTTATAACATATTGTTAAACACAAAGGAAAAGCTAAACCATGTATTAGTAGTATACTTGCAAATAAGTGGGAAGAACTGCCTGCCACTTTCAGAAAACACTACAAGTTACACTGAGACTACCAAAAGCATAATCAAGTTCAGATTGTACGGGTCAGCTCCGATCTACCAACAGTTAATAAGTTTTGTATTACCCAATTCCGGATTTCCCAGAATTAATAGGGTCTAGTGAAAAGTTTAGTTCCAAATGTACAGCTTTCCAGTTTGAAGGCCGGTAATTCTCGGTCTTGAGGACCATCCATGTTTGTTCATACAGGTAGGTAGGGTAAAATTGTTCTGTGGCAGGTATGTTATAATCTACTTATGGTGAAGGCACTAAATGGATCTCTAAGACCACAGTAAAAGGTTGGAGTGCATCAGACATTCCTTGTACAATCAAACCAATCCTAGCAGTATGATCTCCTCTCCCGACTCTATCCTCTGCAGCTCTATTGACAGGAACCTCCCGCGTGATCGGGTCGCTTTGTGGCCTCAATGCCACCTCAGGCCCAAGGGGTTGTTCATACCAGGTAGGTACTTCTGTTATCAGGCTGTTTTGCTGATATGTTCTGTGCAGCAGTGCCTTTCCACTATCTAATAACGTAGCTAGGACATCGAAAGGCGGTATAGGCTCTGGATGTTTAGTAAGCTTATTGCCTACGACTGCATCGTCCGCAGCTGACCGGTTTCCATTGGTCTCAGCAGTCTCGATTCGCCTGATAGAATCTTGAGTCGGCTCCCGTATCTGTGTCCCACATTGCGGGGTTAACAGCACGTGAAGTAAGTGCTAAGATTACCATGTCCCAACTCCAAAAACAGTTTTTTTAAGAAGTCCAGCAGTCTGCTTTCACAGCTAGGTAACTCCAACATTATGTCTCCACATGGGCTGGAAGATGGCCGCTCCTTGGCTTACTCAGTACAAAGCTTCTTTTGTCAGTGTCCCTTAATCTCTGTGCCACACAATCCGGTTCTATGGATCATTAGACACATTAATTGTCAAAATTAAGCTAAGCTGAACGGTCAAATGTATAGGTAATTGCAGAATATAGCTAGAGCTATGGTAATATGCAGCCGTTCAGTTTCAAAGCTAGCTCCACCCCAGCATCTTTATTTTTTAATAAAATGACTGCACTAGACAGTATTTTGGAGTTAAAGTTGGTGGGAGTGGGGTGTTAGAAAAAAACGGCACTGAAAAGTGCATTTACATTGCGGTCTGTGTGTTCCCTGTAAATATATATATGCTTATATACATATATATTTATGTGTTAGTATGTGTATATACACATATTAACACATAAATAGTTATGTATATCAGCATATACATATATATTTATATTTGCTGAGGTTCTGATGCCGACGGCATCAGAATGAGGCTCCCAATGGAGTCTATGGAAGTGCACTCTCGCATTGCTGAAAACTCTTAATACCAGCGCACATTATCGTGTTCTGGTATTACACAGTAGAGTGCAAATATCACTTTCATCAAAGCAATATTTAGTGCTTCACTTGTACTCTGGCCCATATTGTACAAAAAAACATTATATATATATATTTCTGAATAAACAGAACATTATGTAAAGAATATTGAAAAGAATATTTTTTTTTCCACTTTCTTTATCCATTGACTTTGGCTTTTTACGCTTGTCGGTATAGCGTGCAAGCAAAAACAGTTTAATTACAACTCATAATACGAGCGCAACCGACGTGTGCAAAAATCTTACTTTGAGCAGGAGCATTAATTGGCGCTCCACTAATGTCTGTGGGCTATTTTCTGTAATAGTTGTGCATACTTTCTTTGTGAGAGCATTGAAAGCTATTTCATATTTACTCCAAATTATATATAATTATAAAAGGTCCTGAGAGAAGTAGTCCTGAAATAGTAAAAGGTTGGAACTGAGGTATTGTTAACAATTATCTGAATCTAAAGAAGGTCAGGCCTTGCATGTAGCCACAGAAAGAGATGTGGGGTAACTAGTAAGGGCAAATATAATACTAGAGCAGGCAATGACCAGGAAAAGGTCAATGGTATCTGAGGGAGGACGGTAATAGCCAACAGGCCCAGTAGTGGAGATGGTCAGCAGAGAAATATTACATAATTTCCATGAGATAATGAGGAAAGACTGATACCTACAATGGTTAGACAGCAGGTCAGGATCAGGTGATGGGCAACAGATGTAGGAGCAGATATGACCTGCATGGTTTGACAGGTTAACAGAATGCTAATGGATGGTAATAACCAGCAGGTACAAGGGGAGAAATAGGCAAGTATATATATATATATATATATATATATATAGATATATATAGATATATATATATATATATATATAGATAGATAGATAGATAGATAGATACACACACAGTATACATATATACATATATATACAGGGAGTGCAGAATTATTAGGCAAGTTGTATTTTTGAGGATTAATTTTATTATTGAACAACAACCATGTTCTCAATGAACCCAAAAAACTCATTAATATTAAAGCTGAATAGTTTTGGAAGTAGTTTTTAGTTTGTTTTTAGTTATAGCTAATTTAGGGGGATATCTGTGTGTGCAGGTGACTATTACTGTGCATAATTATTAGGCAACTTAACAAAAAACAAATATATACCCATTTAAATTATTTATTTTTACCAGTGAAACCAATATAACATCTCAACATTCACAAATATACAATTCTGACATTCAAAAAAAAACAAAAAACAAATCAGTGACCAATATAGCCACCTTTCTTTGCAAGGACACTCAAAAGCCTGCCATCCATGGATTCTGTCAGTGTTTTGATCTGTTCACCATCAACATTGCGTGCAGCAGCAACCACAGCCTCCCAGACACTGTTCAGAGAGGTGTACTGTTTTCCCTCCTTGTAAATCTCACATTTGATGATGGACCACAGGTTCTCAATGGGGTTCAGATCAGGTGAACAAGGAGGCCATGTCATTAGATTTTCTTCTTTTATACCCTTTCTTGCCAACCACGCTGTGGAGTACTTGGACGCGTGTGATGGAGCATTGTCCTGCATGAAAATCATGTTTTCTCCAACATAGGTGTGTCCGGTCCACGGCGTCATCCTTACTTGTGGGATATTCTCTTCCCCAACAGGAAATGGCAAAGAGCCCAGCAAAGCTGGTCACATGATCCCTCCTAGGCTCCGCCTACCCCAGTCATTCTCTTTGCCGTTGTACAGGCAACATCTCCACGGAGATGGCTTAGAGTTTTTTAGTGTTTAACTGTAGTTTTTATAATTCAATCAAGAGTTTGTTATTTTGAAATAGTGCTGGTATGTACTATTTACTCAGAAACAGAAAAGTGATGAAGATTTCTGTTTGTATGAGGAAAATGATTTTAGCAACCGTCACTAAAATCCATGGCTGTTCCACACAGGACTGTTGAGAGCAATTAACTTCAGTTGGGGGAACAGTGAGCAGTCTCTTGCTGCTTGAGGTATGACACATTCTAACAAGACGATGTAATGCTGGAAGCTGTCATTTTCCCTATGGGATCCGGTAAGCCATGTTTATTACGATCGTAAATAAGGGCTTCACAAGGGCTTATTAAGACTGTAGACTTTTTCTGGGCTAAATCGATTCATTATTAAATACATATTTAGCCTTGAGGAATCATTTTATCTGGGTATTTTGATATAATAATATCGGCAGGCACTGTTTTAGACACCTTATTCTTTAGGGGCTTTCCCAAAGCATAGGCAGAGCCTCATTTTCGCGCCGGTGTTGCGCACTTGTTTTTGAGAGGCATGGCATGCAGTCGCATGTGAGAGGAGCTCTGATACTTAGAAAAGACTTTCTGAAGGCGTCATTTGGTATCGTTTTCCCCTTTGGGCTTGGTTGGGTCTCAGCAAAGCAGATACCAGGGACTGTAAAGGGGTTAAAGTTCAAAACGGCTCCGGTTCCGTTATTTTAAGGGTTAAAGCTTCCAAATTTGGTGTGCAATACTTTTAAGGCTTTAAGACACTGTGGTGAAAATTTGGTGAATTTTGAACAATTCCTTCATGTTTTTTCGCAATTGCAGTAATAAAGTGTGTTCAGTTTAAAATTTAAAGTGACAGTAACGGTTTTATTTTAAAACGTTTTTTGTACTTGGTTATCAAGTTTATGCCTGTTTAACATGTCTGAACTACCAGATAGACTGTGTTCTGAATGTGGGGAAGCCAGAATTCCTATTCATTTAAATAAATGTGATTTATGTGACAATGACAATGATGCCCAAGATGATTCCTCAAGTGAGGGGAGTAAGCATGGTACTGCATCATTCCCTCCTTCGTCTACACGAGTCTTGCCCACTCAGGAGGCCCCTAGTACATCTAGCGCGCCAATACTCCTTACTATGCAACAATTAACGGCTGTAATGGATAATTCTGTCAAAAACATTTTAGCCAAAATGAACACTTATCAGCGTAAGCGCGACTGCTCTGTTTTAGATACTGAAGAGCATGACGACGCTGATAATAATATTTCTGAAGGGCCCCTAACCCAGTCTGATGGGGCCAGGGAGGTTTTGTCTGAGGGAGAAATTACTGATTCAGGGAACATTTCTCAACAAGCTGAACCTGATGTGATTACATTTAAATTTAAGTTGGAACATCTCCGCATTCTGCTTAAGGAGGTATTATCCACTCTGGATGATTGTGACAAGTTGGTCATCCCAGAGAAACTATGTAAAATGGACAAGTTCCTAGAGGTGCCGGGGCTCCCAGAAGCTTTTCCTATACCCAAGCGGGTGGCGGACATTGTTAATAAAGAATGGGAAAGGCCCGGTTTTCCTTTCTCCCTCCCCCCATATTTAAAAAATTGTTTCCTATGGTCGACCCCAGAAAGGACTTATGGCAGACAGTCCCCAAGGTCGAGGGAGCGGTTTCCACTTTAAACAAACGCACCACTATACCCATAGAGGATAGTTGTGCTTTCAAAGATCCTATGGATAAAAAATTAGAAGGTTTGCTTAAAAAGATGTTTGTTCAGCAGGGTTACCTTCTACAACCAATTTCATGCATTGTCCCTGTCGCTACAGCCGCATGTTTCTGGTTCGATGAGCTGATAAAGGCGGTCGATAGTGATTCTCCTCCTTATGAGGAGATTATGGACAGAATCAATGCTCTCAAATTGGCTAATTCTTTCACCCTAGACGCCACTTTGCAATTGGCTAGGTTAGCGGCTAAGAATTCTGGGTTTGCTATTGTGGCGCGCAGAGCGCTTTGGTTGAAATCTTGGTCGGCTGATGCGTCTTCCAAGAACAAGCTACTTAACATTCCTTTCAAGGGGAAAACGCTGTTTGGCCCTGACTTGAAAGAGATTATCTCTGATATCACTGGGGGTAAGGGCCACACCCTTCCTCAGGATCGGCCTTTCAAGGCAAAAAATAAACCAAATTTTCGTCCCTTTCGTAGAAACGGACCAGCCCAAAGTGCTACGTCCTCTAAGCAAGAGGGTAATACTTCTCAAGCCAAGCCAGCTTGGAGACCAATGCAAGGCTGGAACAAGGGAAAGCAGGCCAAGAAACCTGCCACTGCTACCAAGACAGCATGAAATGTTGGCCCCCGATCCGGGACCGGATCTGGTGGGGGGCAGACTCTCTCTCTTCGCTCAGGCTTGGGCAAGAGATGTTCTGGATCCTTGGGCGCTAGAAATAGTCTCCCAAGGTTATCTTCTGGAATTCAAGGGACTTCCCCCAAGGGGGAGGTTCCACAGGTCTCAGTTGTCTTCAGACCACATAAAAAGACAGGCATTCTTACATTGTGTAGAAGACCTGTTAAAAATGGGAGTGATTCATCCTGTTCCATTAAGAGAACAAGGGATGGGGTTCTACTCCAATCTGTTCATAGTTCCCAAAAAAGAGGGAACGTTCAGACCAATCTTAGATCTCAAGATCTTAAACAAGTTTCTCAAGGTTCCATCGTTCAAGATGGAAACCATTCGAACTATTCTTCCTTCCATCCAGGAAGGTCAATTCATGACCACGGTGGATTTAAAGGATGCGTATCTACATATTCCTATCCACAAGGAACATCATCGGTTCCTAAGGTTCGCATTCCTGGACAAGCATTACCAGTTCGTGGCGCTTCCTTTCGGATTAGCCACTGCTCCAAGGATTTTCACAAAGGTACTAGGGTCCCTTCTAGCTGTGCTAAGACCAAGGGGCATTGCTGTAGTACCTTACTTGGACGACATTCTGATTCAAGCGTCGTCCCTTCCTCAAGCAAAGGCTCACACGGACATTGTCCTGGCCTTTCTCAGATCTCACGGATGGAAAGTGAACGTGGAAAAGAGTTCTCTATCTCCGTCAACAAGGGTTCCCTTCTTGGGAACAATAATAGACTCCTTAGAAATGAGGATTTTTCTGACAGAGGCCAGAAAAACAAAACTTCTAGACTCTTGTCGGATACTTCATGCCGTTCCTCTTCCTTCCATAGCTCAGTGCATGGAAGTGATCGGGTTGATGGTAGCGGCAATGGACATAGTTCCTTTTGCGCGCATTCATCTCAGACCATTACAACTGTGCATGCTCAGTCAGTGGAATGGGGACTATACAGACTTGTCTCCGAAGATACAAGTAAATCAGAGGACCAGAGACTCACTCCGTTGGTGGCTGTCCCTGGACAACCTGTCACAAGGGATGACATTCCGCAGACCAGAGTGGGTCATTGTCACGACCGACGCCAGTCTGATGGGCTGGGGCGCGGTCTGGGGATCCCTGAAAGCTCAGGGTCTTTGGTCTCGGGAAGAATCTCTTCTACCGATAAATATTCTGGAACTGAGAGCGATATTCAATGCTCTCAAGGCTTGGCCTCAGCTAGCGAGGGCCAAGTTCATACGGTTTCAATCAGACAACATGACAACTGTTGCGTACATCAACCATCAGGGGGGAACAAGGAGTTCCCTAGCGATGGAAGAAGTGACCAAAATCATTCTATGGGCGGAGTCTCACTCCTGCCACCTGTCTGCTATCCACATCCCAGGGGTGGAAAATTGGGAAGCGGATTTTCTGAGTCGTCAGACATTACATCCGGGGGAGTGGGAACTCCATCCGGAAATCTTTACCCAAGTCACTCAGCTGTGGGGCATTCCAGACATGGATCTGATGGCCTCTCGTCAGAACTTCAAAGTTCCTTGCTACGGGTCCAGATCCAGGGATCCCAAGGCGGCTCTAGTGGATGCACTAGTAGCACCTTGGACCTTCAAACTAGCTTATGTGTTCCCGCCGTTTCCTCTCATCCCCAGGCTGGTAGCCAGGATCAATCAGGAGAGGGCGTCGGTGATCTTGATAGCTCCTGCGTGGCCACGCAGGACTTGGTATGCAGATCTGGTGAATATGTCATCGGCTCCACCTTGGAAGCTACCTTTGAGACGAGACCTGCTTGTTCAGGGTCCGTTCGAACATCCGAATCTGGTTTCACTCCAGCTGACTGCTTGGAGATTGAACGCTTGATCTTATTGAAGCGAGGGTTCTCAGATTCTGTTATCGATACTCTTGTTCAGGCCAGAAAGCCTGTAACTAGAAAGATTTACCACAAAATTTGGAAAAAATATATCTGTTGGTGTGAATCTAAAGGATTCCCTTGGGACAAGGTTAAGATTCCTAAGATTTTATCCTTCCTTCAAGAAGGATTGGAAAAAGGATTATCTGCAAGTTCCCTGAAGGGACAGATTTCTGCCTTGTCTGTGTTACTTCACAAAAAGCTGGCAGCTGTGCCAGATGTTCAAGCTTTTGTTCAGGCTCTGGTTAGAATTAAGCCTGTTTACAAACCTTTGACTCCTCCTTGGAGTCTCAATTTAGTTCTTTCAGTTCTTCAAGGGGTTCCGTTTGAACCCTTACATTCCGTTGATATTAAGTTATTATCTTGGAAAGTTTTATTTTTAGTTGCAATTTCTTCTGCTAGAAGAGTTTCAGAATTATCTGCTCTGCAGTGTTCTCCTCCTTATCTGGTGTTCCATGCAGATAAGGTGGTTTTACGTACTAAACCTGGTTTTCTTCCAAAAGTTGTTTCTAACAAAAACATTAACCAGGAGATTATCGTACCTTCTCTGTGTCCGAAACCAGTTTCAAAGAAGGAACGTTTGTTGCACAATTTGGATGTTGTTCGCGCTCTAAAATTCTATTTAGATGCTACAAAGGATTTTAGACAAACATCGTCCTTGTTTGTTGTTTATTCCGGTAAAAGGAGAGGTCAAAAAGCAACTTCTACCTCTCTCTCTTTTTGGATTAAAAGCATCATCAGATTGGCTTACGAGACTGCCGGACGGCAGCCTCCTGAAAGAATCACAGCTCATTCCACTAGGGCTGTGGCTTCCACATGGGCCTTCAAGAATGAGGCTTCTGTTGATCAGATATGTAGGGCAGCGACTTGGTCTTCACTGCACACTTTTACCAAATTTTACAAGTTTGATACTTTTGCTTCTTCTGAGGCTATTTTTGGGAGAAAGGTTTTGCAAGCCGTGGTGCCTTCCATTTAGGTGACCTGATTTGCTCCCTCCCTTCATCCGTGTCCTAAAGCTTTGGTATTGGTTCCCACAAGTAAGGATGACGCCGTGGACCGGACACACCTATGTTGGAGAAAACAGAATTTATGTTTACCTGATAAATTACTTTCTCCAACGGTGTGTCCGGTCCACGGCCCGCCCTGGTTTTTTTAATCAGGTCTGATATTTTATTTTCTTTAACTACAGTCACCACGGTACCATATGGTTTCTCCTATGCAAATATTCCTCCTTAACGTCGGTCGAATGACTGGGGTAGGCGGAGCCTAGGAGGGATCATGTGACCAGCTTTGCTGGGCTCTTTGCCATTTCCTGTTGGGGAAGAGAATATCCCACAAGTAAGGATGACGCCGTGGACCGGACACACCGTTGGAGAAAGTAATTTATCAGGTAAACATAAATTCTGTTTTTCTTGAAGGATGCAGACTTCTTCCTGTACCACTGCTTGAAGAAGGTGTCTTCCAGAAACTGGCAGTAGGACTGGGAGTTGAGCTTGACTCCATCCTCAACCTGAAAAGGCCCCACAAGCTCATCTTTGATGATACCAGCCCAAACCAGTACTCCACCTCCACCTTGCTGGCGTTTGAGTCGGACTGGAGCTCTCTGCCCTTTACCAATCCAGCCACGGGCCCATCCATCTGGCCCATCAAGACTCACTCTCATTTCATCAGTCCATAAAACCTTAGAAAAATCAGTCTTGAGATATTTCTTGGCCCAGTCTTGACGTTTCAGCTTGTGTGTCTTGTTCAGTGGTGGTCGTCTTTCAGCCTTTCTTACCTTGGCCATGTCTCTGAGTATTGCACACCTTGTGCTTTTGGGCACTCCAGTGATGTTGCAGCTCTGAAATATGGCCAAACTGGTGGCAAGTGGCATCTTGGCAGCTGCACGCTTGACTTTTCTCAGTTCATGGGCAGTTATTTTGCGCCTTGGTTTTTCCACACGCTTCTTGCGACCCTGTTGACTATTTTGAATGAAACGCTTGATTGTTCGATGATCACGCTTCAGAAGCTTTGCAATTTTAAGAGTGCTGCATCCCTCTGCAAGATATCTCACTATTTTTGACTTTTCTGAGCCTGTCAAGTCCTTCTTTTGACCCATTTTGCCAAAGGAAAGGAAGTTGCCTAATAATTATGCACACCTGATATAGGGTGTTGATGTCATTAGACCACACCCCTTCTCATTACAGAGATGCACATCACCTAATATGCTTAATTGGTAGTAGGCTTTCGAGCCTATAAAGCTTGGAGTAAGACAACATGCATAAAGAGGATGATGTGGTCAAAATACTCATTTGCCTAATAATTCTGCACTCCCTGTATACATATATACACACACATACACACACACATACATATATATATATATATATATATAGAGAGAGAGAGAGAGAGAGAGAGAGAGAGAGAGAGAGAGAGAAGAGAGAAAGAAAAAGAAAGAAAGAAAGAAAGAAAGAAAGAAAGAAAGAAAGAGAAAAGGAGAGAGAGAGAGAGAGAGAGAGAGAGATAGAGAGAGAGAGAAAGAGAGAGTGTATTACAAATATAGTATATAATATATATAAGGGAATATTTATCAAGCTCCGTAAAACTCGCCGGAAACAGAAGTTATAAGCTCTTAGGCAGCAGACAGACAGCACCAGAAATCAACCTGATCGGATACGATCAGGTTGATTGACCCCCTCTGCCTGGCCGCAAATCTGCAGGGGGCTGCATTGCACCAGCAGTTCACAAGAACTGCTGGTGCAATAATAAATGCCGACAGCGTATGCTGTCTGCATTTATTGATGTGCAGCAGACATGATCCGCAATATCAGATCATGTCCGCTCGCACTATGATAATTAAGCCCCATAGAGTTAGATTATGAGCGGACCGCAAATGTTTGAGTCAGAGCGATAAGGGTTTTATTGTTTGGGTTTGCACTTATTGGGCTTACCACTCGTATTACGAGTTGAAATTAAACACGATCACTTGAGCGCAATCGCGATTTACATTATAATGATTACCGTGACTTCCAAGCTCAGGTTAACTGTTCTGCAACAGTTACTGTACTAAAAAGTGTCACAAAAAACATCGCAAATACATTAAATTATCCAATATTGGATCTCAAGTTTTTTAATAAGGTTGTGAAAATGTCTTGTTTCAAGAGGCAGACAATGCATATAGCTTTACATTTGAAAAAATTCTCTCAAATATCTCTGGTTTAATGCTAGAATGAAACAGCAGTTTTCATGGGAGTTTACTAAATATCAAACAGTAGGAATTTTTGTGGCACCATATTTAGACAACATAGTGGGCAAATCATCATCAAGTCACTTCTCAATGTACCCAGCCTGCAGTAAATATGTTGGTTCTACTGCATAAGTATTCCAAGAAGTTCCCTTACTCTGTTGCACAGGGCAGGTAGTCATTCTATAATTATAGATTTGCTTCTGTTCAGGTTTTTTATGCCTAATAAAAAATTTAAATAAATATAAAAGCCACATAGTGATGTAAGGCTATTAAGTTCACACTTTAAGCTTGAACAAAATGGCCAGCCAAACTATTTATTTGGTGTATTTAAAAACAGCAAGAAAAACAAATTATATATATTTTTATGAACCAAAGATTCTGTAAGGACCCCTATGTCCATTAAAGGTAACATCCTTTACCCAATTTCAGAGAGTGCATAGTGGTTATGAGAATTATCATAGCAATTACAGAAATGATGCAAATCTTTCTGGTTGAAGACAGTGTTGATTTAAGATCACAATATTCTGCAGTCTTAGGAATTCACCCGGTCTATTAATCATTTAGAAATGAGAGTAACTCATTCTCTAAAGACTTGGCAACAGTAGCTTCCCAACAAATATGTCTTGACAGTACAACTGCAATACCATCTATAAATCATCAAGATCGCATACACAGCACCACTGCAAGCACTGTAAATGGGTAGAATTGTATTTAAAAGACACAACATCCATTCATATTCCTGAGTGGAGAACTGGAATAAGGTCTTTCTAAGTTGTCAATTTTGTCACACAGAAGAATGGTCTTTTAACAAATGAATGTTTCAGGACACACAATGGAGAATACTAAACATATACTAAACATCAATCTTTTGGACCTGGTATCCAGAGAGCACTTACTGATGCCATGGACTCTCCCTGGAACTTCAGACCTGCTTATTTGTTTTCTTCTAATATTCATGTTTCAATAAGATAATTAAAAAATGTAATGGTTCAGATAAACAAACAATGCTAATGAAAGATACATGGTTGTGTAGAACATGGTTCTCTGATTTGGTCACATAAGAACTAGGTTCTCAGATAATAGAAGTTATTCTTCTTTGCCAGTGCATAGAAATTATTCTGGATGTGTCATTCTTGAGGATAAGAGTTTCTCAAAAACAGACGAAAACCTCAGGACCAGGTATAAAAAAAATAGAGCTATCAGAAAGCTCTAAGTTTAAACTTGAAGTTACTCCCAAATTAAAAAGGGGTTTGAACCCCTGAATTACAGCTGTTGTGAATTAGAGATATATAAGTGTAATAGTCATAGGCACAAGTAGCTGTGTCACTGGTGAACTACTTTGACTTCGGATAGCCAGTTAGATAACAAATATGAGGCTGTAAGGCAAATGGTGAGAAGAGCTCAACTTCACCTCTGAAATGAGGAATCTAGCATGATAAGAACAAACTAAGTTATATTGGTGGAAACCCAAAAACGTTATTGCAGAGAGGCTGAATAGGCATAGAGGCCTATTTATTAAAGGTCTTGTGGACCTGATCCGACAGTGCGTATTCAGCATTGCACCAGCAGTTCACAAGAGCTGCTGGTGCAACGCCACCCCCTGCAGACTTGCGGCCAATGGGCCGCCAGCAGGGAGGTGTCAATCAACCCGATCGTACTCAATCGGGTTGAATTGTGGCAATGTCTGTCCGTCTGCTCAGAGCAGGCGGACAGGGTTATGGAGCAGCGGTCTTCAGAAACTGCTCGCCAGAAACACGGGCCCTTAAGCTCCATACGGAGCTTGATAAATGGGCCTCAGAGACTCAACACCAGGAAGGAACCAGGACATTTCAAATATTGTCACACACTTTGGGACTGAAAATGTTAGTAGGAAAATTAAGAGTACGGAAGAGATTAAAAAGAGTGGTCATGTGTCCCTAGAGAATGAACAAGGTAGGATTTGGAAGCAGCGGCTGAGGATCCTGGCAAGTAGCCAGCCACCTCTATAACAAGCAATAACTTGTTTGATTTGTTAGATAAACAGAAACACACACATATATATATATATATATATATATATATATATATATATATATATATATATACATACACACATATACACATACACACTTATGAGCCCTTTTCACTCAAATTCCTTGAAGCATGGAAAATCATTCTTAATCAATTTTAATATTTTATAATGTGTTTTACTGAGTATTTACTGTAAATATTTTACATTCCAATGTTCTTCTCATAGTATAAAATGTTCTTCATACTTTTAAATATATATTCCTAAATATATATATATATATATATATATATATATATATATATATATCTGTATATATATTTACTTGTATATATTCATATAGATATGTAGGTATAGATATATATATATATATAGTTTAATTATTTATATATATATATATACACACACACACAGTGGATATAAAAAAGTCTACACACCCCTGTTAAAATGTCAGGTTTCTGTGATGTAAAAAAAATGAGACAAAGATAAATCATTTCAGAACTTTTTCCACCTTTAATGTGACCTATAAACTGTACAACTCAATTGAAAAACAAACTGAAATGTTTTAGGTAGAGGAAAGAAAATAAATAAAAAAAAAACTAAAATAATGTGGTTGCATAACTGGGGATGTAGCTGTGTTCAGAATTAAGCAATCACATTCAAAATCATGTTAAATAGGAGTCAGCATACACCTGCCATCATTTAAAGTGCCTCTGATTAACCCCAAATAAAGTTCAGCTGCTCTAGTCGGTCTTTCTTGAAATTTTCTTAGTCGCATCCCACAGCAAAAGCCATGGCCCACAGAGAGCTTCCAAAGCATCAGAAGGATCTCATTGTTAAAAGGTATCAGTCAGGAGAAGGGTACAAAAGAATTTCCAAGGCATTAGATATACCATGGAACACAGTGAAGAGACAGTCATCATCAAGTGGAGAAAATATGGCACAACAGTGACATTACCAAGAAGTGGACGTCCCTCCAAAATTTCTGAAAAGACGAGAAGAAAACTGGTCTGGGAGGCTACCAAGAGGCCTACAGCAACATTAAAGGAGCTGCAGGAATATCTGGCAAGTACTGGCTGTGTGGTACATGTGACAACAATCTCCCATATTCTTCATATGTCTGGGCTATGGGGTAGAGAAAAAACATCCAAGCCAGGCTACATTTTGCAAAAACACATCTGAAGTCTCCCAAAAGCATGTGAGAAAAGGTGTTATGGTATGATGAAACCAAGGTTGAACTTTTTGGCCATAATTCCAAAAGATATGTTTGGCGCAAAAACAACACTGCACATCACCAAAAGAACACCATACCCACAGTGAAGCATGGTGGTGGCAGCATCTGTGGCCGGACTTTTAGCCGACGGACATTTGGCCGACGGACATTTGGCCGAAACACAAGTGGCTGTCAGATAACAGTCCGGCCACAAGATAGATAGATTTGATAGATAAATAGATAGATACATAGATTAGATAGATAGATCAATAGATGCAATAGATACATTTGATAGATACGATAGATAGATAAATTTGATAGATAAATAGATAGATTTGATAGATAGATAATTTCCCAGACAGAGAATTACAAGACGTGCGGTCTGGGACCCATGGTAAGGTTCCCAGAGGCAGTTGCGGCGCCCAAGGCTCTGATTAGAACAGAGCACTCTGGAACGAATCTGCCCTCGGCCGAAATCGGAACATTCTTTAGCTTTCTGTCTGTCGGCCAAATGTCCGTCTGCCAAATGTCTGTCGGCCAAATGTCCGTCTGCCAAATGTCCTTCTGCATTTTGTCAGAGCACCGGCAGCATCATGCTTTGGGGCTGTTTTTCTTCAGCTGGAACTGGGACCTTAGTTAAGCTAGAGGGAATTATGAACAGTTCCAAATACCAGTCAATATTGGCACAAAACCTTCAGGCTTCTGCTAGAAAGCTGAACATGAAGAGGAACTTCATCTTTCAGCATGACAACGACCCAAAGCATACATCCAAATCAACAAAGGAATAGCTTCACCAGAAGAAGATTAAAGTTTTGGAATGGTCCAGCCAGAGCCTAGACCTAAATCCGATTGAATATCTGTGGGGTGATCTGGAGGGCTGTGCACAGGAGATGCCCTCGCCATCTGACAGATTTGGAGTGTTTTTGCAAAGAAGAGTGGACAAATCTTGCCAAGTCAAAATGTGCCATGCTGATAGACTCATACCCAAAAAGACTGAGTGCCGTAATAAAATCAAAAGGTGCTTCAACACTTATTCAACCATATTATTTTATTTTTATATTTTTTCTTCCCTCTACCTAAAAGATTTCAGTTTGTTTTTCAATTGAGTTGTACAGTTTATAGGTCACATTAAAGGTGGAAAAAGTTCTGAAATGATTTATCTTTGTCTCATTTTTTTACATCGCAGAAACCTGACATTTTAACAGGGGTGTGTAGACTTTTTATATCCACTGTATATATATATATATATATATATATATATATATATATATATATATATATATATATATATATAAAGAACATTTCCTCCTATGTAAAGAACATTGAAATGTAAAATATTCATAAATACCTTTGGGTTTAGCGCTGTAGGTCTATCGTGGTGTTGGGTTAGCGCGTGATCGATAAGTGTTAGGTTTTGGGTTTTTTTAACATCTCACTCCATTTAAGTCTAAGGGGAGGAGAAGTTAGCACGGTTGCGATATCCAAAGTCCTGAAGTTAGTGCGCATCAAGTTGCTTTCCCGCGCAAACATGTTACTTTCAGCTGGTAATATGCTCGCTAACCTGCATGCGTTAAAATTTTACTTCCGGCGGAGTTTGCACGTGAGAAAAAGCACAATATAGCACGCCACTTGTAATGTGGACCATATTGTTATCATTGCAATTACATACTGTTTTACACCTATACATATTTATATGTTCAGGGATCTAAGTATTGCATTACCCATGAAGTTAGCCCTAGATATTGAAACCCGTTGCCATTAATTTCCACTCATACCACATGCACACAAAAAATGTTTACTGATGCAAAAAGAAATAAAAATAATAATAATAATAATAATATAATTGTCTTATCTCCTCAGGCTCGACTGGAAAGAGGTGTTGGAGAATCCATGCTAACATCTTCATCTGGACTCAGATTAAATAGCTTGGAAGACCACAATGTGGATTTGGTGGTTACAGAGACTCAAATGGCTCTCACTTTTAATAACTTTACCAGTTCAGTGGATCTTCCAGGACCCCCCAAAAAGTTACACCTTAAGCATGGCCTCTTTCTAGGTGGCATCGGCCAATCTAAGATTGCTTACCTCAATAAAGAGATACCTAGGTTTCATGGATGTATCCTAGAGGCAAAATTTGACAATGCAGACCTTCTCTCTAGCTCTTATCCACTTGCAGAGTTCCATGGAGAGCAGGAAAATTGCCCTCTGGAAGATAAGACTAGATTTGCTGGGACTTTTAGTTTTCTTGGTCCACGGTCCTATTTAATGTTTTCTACTTGGAATGTCAGCAACTATGGTTCTCTTGATTTAATACTTAAGACATCAAGGCCAGGTCGTGCCCCACTAATTTACCATTCAGGTTCTTTGAAATCATATTTTTATATAGAAATTGCTGGTGGTTATTTACATGGAACACTAGATACAGGAGAATCTGTTGTAACAATTCAAAATACGGTGTATGTTAGTGATAGTCAGCCACACAAAATTCAGATCTTAGTGGATGATTCAGAATTTCAGTTGAAAGTAGATAATTTTGCCTCCAGGGTCCCAATATATCGCCTTGGCTATGGATGGGATTTACAAGGCAACCTTTATTTAGGAGGAGTGGATGACATTACGCTAGCCAAAATGAGGGAGGATCCTCTGGGCCATCTTTTCATAGATGATATGGAATATCGGTCCTTTACTGGATGCTTCAGTGGTTTAATGATCAACTCAGTGAAAATGAAAATGCAAGATGCTCTGACCAGCAAAGATGTCACAGTTGGATGCCAGGAGTATGAGTATGATGACTATACAGAATATGAAGAAGTCTCCACATCAGGCCCCACCACAGCAATTACCCTAATGAACAGCACCACCACCCCATTGCTTACTAGCATTGATAGCATTAAGCAGCCATGTATCTTAAATGCCAAATTTCCCAATTTGACTTCCTTGCTTAGCACTCAAACATTGACTGTGAAAAGAGGTGGTACATCTGTCTTGGAGTGGAGACATATCCATCCTACAATGGAACTGAGCCAAGTTGGTATACGTCCTTCACAAGTGGTCTTTAGCGTGGTTAGCAGTGGTGAACATGGGCAGGTAGATCTTCAAATTCCAGGTGCTGATGCCAGAAGGAAGTTTACATTGCTGGATGTGACTAATCACAGAGTGAGCTATGTCCATGATGGATCTCATTCTTCTGAAGATGAACTGATTTTTGAGGTATCAGTGCCAAGTGGGGTAAAAATTTCAGAGTGTCTTAGGAAAGGCCAAATATATCATCTGCCTATCAGTATTTTACCTTCATCGGCTGCTCCCATCTTAGTGTTTCCCAAAGGGCAAACAGTGGGAATACAGAATCATGGAAAGAGAATACTATCAACTGATTTTATTCAGGTCTCTGACATGGACACACCCTGTGACCAGCTGACCATCTACATTAATGAAAGTTCCCCAAATGGCCATGTGGAGCTGCAGTATAAACCAGATGGGACCATACATGAATTTTCTTGCAGAGACTTAGTAGAAAGACAAGTAGTGTTTATACACAAGTCTGGAACCCAAGCTCAACTCACACTCCAAGCAGGTGACAGGACATCAAGAAGCTCTTCTGCTCTCCTTACATTTTTTGCATTTGAGCCAAATGTCAGCAGAGTCCATAACACAGGGCTAGTAGTTTCCCAGGGATCTTCTGGTCTCATCACTCCTTTAAATTTTTCACTTATAACTAATGCAGATTCCCTAGGGCTGGAGATCTTGTACCAACTAACTTCACATCCTAAGTTTGGGGAGGTGCAGAAAATGGTTACAAAGGATGAGTGGAAAATGACAGAAAACTTCACACAAAGTGACCTTCAAAAAAGTAAAGTGAGGTACTTCAGCACAGTTTCTGAAATGATAGAAGATGAGCTCAAAGAAGAACTGATTATTCAAGCACAGCTGGGGCAACAAATTGTGAGCAATCACACATTTCTAGTCAAAGTGAAGAATTCAAATGAACATATGATAAAAATAAATCCATTAAGGGTAGGAAGGAGGCGCAAACTGAAGCTCACAAAAAAGGAACTGCAGGTTGACACAAGAGAACAAGATATAAACCTAGCATCAATCACTTATATGATCCTGCAACCTCCAAGGAAAGGCAATTTGGAACTTAATGGACAAAGGCTTTCAGAAGGCTCCAGGTTCACCCAAGAGGATCTGCAGAGTGGACGCCTAAGCTATGCATGTATGATCAGGAACACAAGGGAAACAGAGGACAAATTTCTATTTCGAGTGATCTCTGGTATTCAGACTTCTCTTGTGCACACATTCAAGATTCAGATTGGTGCAGACCCTGATGCCCCTCAGCTAACAAACCAGCTTTTGCATGTGCTTGAAGGTGGAGAAGAAGCCATCACATCAGATCATCTCTTCCTAAAGAGTGGCAACAGTGTCAACTTCTTCTATGAGGTAATTGATGGGCCCCAGCATGGGATGTTGATTCACAAGGGAAGCGAGAGGGCTGGAGATCTCAGGGAAGTGGAAGTAACTGAGTTCACTAATGACGACATACTAATGGGGCAACTTTTTTATCAACATGATGGATCAGAAACTATGGAAGATGATATCCCATTTGTTGCCTCTAGACAACGAGAGGGAAGTGCTTCTGATACCAGTGGAGAAGAAGAGGAGGAAGATGAGGAGGTGGTGAGAGGTGTTTTCAGAGTGTCTATTCAGCCAGTCAATGACAACCCTCCCTTGCAAGTGGTGCAAAAGGTTTTTCATGTGGTTCGTGATGGACATAAATTACTAACTACCAATGATATTGCATTCTCAGATTCAGACTCTGGATCAACAGATGCACAGCTAGTGCTGGTGAGATATGAGGTGCCTTTTGGCAGGATTGTCTTTGTAGATGATCCATCTCTACAAGTCTTCAGATTTACACAGGAGGATCTTAGGATGCATCGTGTCCTCTATGTCCATAATGGGCCTGATCAGGGTTCCATTCAGCTACAGGTCTCTGATGGGCTTCACCAACTCACCACTATTCTAGAGGTTCAAGCATCTGATCCATTCATCCATATTGCAAATATCACTGTACTGAATGTAAAACTAGGAGAGCAGCTGATTCTTACAGCTTCTAGTTTTGGATTGGAAACCAATTTGGATGTGCGTTCAGAAGATGAAATCAAGTATCATATCATATCTCAACCCAGATGGGGACAGATTTTAAAGGGTGGGCAACGCATGCATATGTTTTCACAACAAGATTTAGTAAAAGGAATGGTGGTTTACAGGTATATTGGAGACAGAAGCTATAAGGATAATTTCAGGATCTCTGTTGAAGTTAATCAAGTTGTGGCTGAAGGTGATGTTGAGGTACAAGTTGGCACTACCAATCCAGAAGTGACTCTGAAAGTGATAAAGAATGAGAAAGTATACGTTTTCCAGGGTGAAGCCGCAGAGATAAAGCATGAGAATCTTATGGTAAGTTTCTGTGCTATTATTCAGCAATACATTAATTCTAAAGGGGGTGAGAGCATAATAGTAACAGAAGTATACTAAGATGCATGCTAATAATATTGTAGTAACATATTGCCGTGTCATATTCAAAATATATTTCATTCTTTAATAAAACACGTATTGTACTATATATATCTATATCCCTCTCATATAAATATATATATATATATATATATCTATGAAGCGATATGGTTGCTCTCTCACAACTAAAAAAGTTCAAGGAGATAGTCCGGCACTCCAAGAAATTTGCAAGCCACTATGGGGGGCCACTCACACCCCCGAACAGAGATACACAAAACCAGAAAAAAGTGGCAGCAAATATTTTTTTATTAGGAGTTACAGCACAAATAAATGCAGCAGCAACATTTTGGGTAAACACCCTTATTCATGCATGAATAAGGGTGTTTACCCGAAACGTCGCAGCTGCATTTTAAAACACTATTGTTCATAGTTGACTGAAGCCCAGTGAGTGCTTTATTTGCATTATAAATATATATATATATATATATATATACACAGAAATAACACCCCAGTGAGTGCTTCTTCTATGCATATATCTATATATCTCTCTCTATAAATATATATATATATATATATATATATATATTTAATATATAGTATATAGATACATAGAGTATATATTTATATATAGTATGTATATATATATATATATATATATATATATATATATATATATATATATATATATATATATATATATATATATATATATATATATATAATACACACAAACAGATTTACATTTAAAAAAATATTAAAGAAAAAGTCTGGATTTCAGAATAATTCTGGAATTTGAAATTTCAGATTTGAGGATTTATACCTTGTAGATTTAAATATAAACAATAAACACCTGAGAATACATATATCATTAAATTACTTATGCAAACCTGCTTGATGGATAAAAAATATAACATTCTTATTGCTTTCATACGTTTCTTTTCCTAATAGTCAATACTAGCTTTTAATAATCCCAAAATTCAAATGATTTAACATTTTCTATGCTGTTATCATCTAAATTTTTACAGGTATCTGGAAAGGGCATATTTCCACATGAAGTTATATATACTTTAAGTGACCCTCCATCTTTTGGATACCTGGTTTCCATTAGTACAGAATTGTCTTCTGATGGATCTCCAAGCCTGGACTCTATCCATACTTTCACACAGGAGGATATCAATCAGGGAAAAATCTTGTACCTACATTCAGCTTCTGAAATGATTCCTGATCACATGACACTACAAGTAACTGCGGAAGGTGGGAATTTACAAGAAGTAGAGGTGTTGCTTATGATTTTGCCTTTCCGTGTACCCCTGGAAGTATCAGAATTAAGGGTTGATGAGGGAGGAGCAGCAGCCCTGTCCACAAGCACATTGAAGATCCTCAATGAATATTTTCTGGGACTACACCTGGAATTTTCAGTGCTAGTATCTCCCAGCAGAGGGTGGATTGTCAATGCAGACAGGGATAATGCAACAACAACAAGTTTTAATTGGAATGAGGTACGGCTTATGATTATTTGACCCTTGGATACTATAAAATCAGTATAATGATCATTAATCATTATATGTAACCTCTTACCATCACTACAGAAAAAACAATGAGTTCATAAGAATTAGAAAACACGATACTGGCATAAATAATAATGTAGAAGGCATTAAAGGCCTTACACTTACAAAAGCTTACAATTGAGAAACATGTTGCGATCATTGGGATAGAATAATAGAGGACAGAATGGTGGAAGTAATTGGTCATTTGGCAGCACTCAATAGGGTAGTGTGTCAGGAAGACATAAAAGTGCAACTAATATGATACAATGGTGAATTTGGATTAGTTTACCAATAGATGGGAGCAGAAACATTTTTCTATGTGAAGAACATTAGAATATAGAATATGCGTAACATGCTTCGGTTTTCGGTCTGTAGGTCTAACGTGGTGTTGGGTTGTTATGTAAATATTAACCCTTTCCGGTCCTATGTCGGAATATATCCAACAAAGGGTTTCACCACTTGTGGTCCAATGTTGGATATATTCCGACATGACTTTTCCGTTTTTTAATTTCACAGCTAAATAGCGACATCTAGTTATTACTTGCTGGACTAGCTTGCTATTTAGCTGTTAAATTCAAGAGAATGGCATGCTTTGTAGTTAGAAAAAAACAAACATATTTTAGGTTTATTTTCTTATATTTCACAGCTAAATAGCGACATCTGGTGATTACTTGCTGGACTAGCTTGCTTTTTAGCTGTGAAATTCAAAAGAATGGCAGGGTTTGTAGTTATAAGAAAATAAACCTAAAAGTATGTGTTTTTTTCCAAAAAATAAATAAGATCTGCTGGCGCACTAATTGAAAATTTACTGGAAAGGGTTAAATATAAAATATTGAAAAAATATTAATAATAATTATTATAGTTACTGTAAATATATACATACAGTATATTGACGTTTTAGAATTTTTAAGTATATCTATAATAATTATTTATATTTTTCAATATTTTATAAATAAAAAATAACGCACCTTAATATAACTCATATCGGGTTACCGCACATGAAGAATTAGTGTAGTCCTGTCAGGTTTTGCGCACATAAGCCCAACAGGAGTATGCTAATTCTTTAAGTGTGCTAACCCGACATGAGTTATAAGCTGCGTTATGTATTTATTAATCATAAACTATTAAAAAATGTTAATTAATGTAAATAATTATTATAGCTGTTTTTAAAAAAATTGAAAAAATCAATATATATATAAAAATATATATATATTTTACAGCAACTATAATTATTAATATGTTTTCAATACTTTAAATTTAATATTTACATAATGCCCCTTAAGACCAATAGCTCTTGAAACCCAAAGCGAGTTACGCATTTTTACAAGAGAACAAAGTGGGAAGCAATTGCTAGGACTCAGAACTGGACGGGGAAAGTAAATATACATACATATATATATATATATATATATATATATATATATATATATATATATATATATATATATATATATATATATATATATATATACTTACATCCTACAAAAAAGCCTTTAGGCCAGTGGTGCAGACCCTTACATAATTTATATCAAGAAAAACTAAAGAGAGAAAAGAAACAGAGAAAATACTTGTTTCTATATAGACAGGGATTTCAGCACTCTTTATATCTAAATAGACAGCTTCAACATTTAAAGTAAACAAAATAACAATTTATTGGCATAGGCAGATGAAAGTTGTGACACACTGTATCCCCCAACACAGAGGATGTACAAATTGATACTAAAGCCTCGTAAAACCTCATAATGTAGATGTATACAAAGCAATGCTACGTAAGTTAGAAATATATTTTTGATAACCACACCCAACTGCACACAGAACCTTCACCAATCGTGTGGAGGTATAACCTGGGCAGATTGTTATCAGGGGATCTAGGTTATCAATAATATACTCACATCAGAGCAAATTTAAGCATAATGCATAAGTAGCATGTAAGGAACATCGTAAGGCTTGGCGGACAGTAGCAAGAATTTGGTAGAGTGAGGATTCAAACAACTACACCCTGCTGCACACAGAACCCCCAAATGATTAAAGAGGTATATCCTGGGCAGGTAAAAAATGGGATCTAAGTTGTATAAACAAACACTCAAAACCAAGCAGTAATATTGAACAGAAAGAGAACATACAATTTGCACATTGGGTTAATAAGCTCAGGCATAGAAGAGCTAGCATTGTTAGTTAGGAAGTCCCAAAAGCATATAGGGCAGTCCCATTCAGTTATCTGTGCAAAAAGAAAAGATTATATCAACAAATAATGTTCTCCTTCAATCTGTGCTGCAGTTTAAATGCTCAAACAACCACCTTGACAGGCGTCTCCAAAAGCATTTTGTTATCCGTTGATATAGGCACTTAAAACACAGAACTTCATGCTACGAATGGCCAAGTACATAGAAACTTCAAGCAGTGTGTAATATTGACATACTACACATTCCTTCCAGAGCTGCTGGGGCTACTGATTTCTCTTGTAACACACACAAGGAATTTTCCAAATTCAAGCTGAAAAAAAGACCAGCTGCATATTCAAGCTGTACAAGGGTCGGTACACAAGGTCACATGGTAGGTCAGCTGATGCCGACGCGTGTTTTAATCACCCCCCTCTGCCCTGATGAAGCCCCGCCTTACTAATAGATGAGGGGGTGAAACGCGCATCGGCATCAGCTGACCTACCATGTGACCTTTAACTTTATTTTTTATTTTATTTTTTTACTAATGACATCACAAAACTAATTTAGTAAAATAAAAAATGCAATAAGTTTAGACATAACTGATTATATATATATATATATATATATACAGTATATATATATATATATATATATATACACACACAGTATATATATATATATATATATATATATATATATATATATATATATATACACTGAATAATATGGTTAACATTAAAAACTTACAAAAGTCACTTAAAATTGAAATGTAACAACTAGATTGGCAAATATATTCAGTACTTTTGAATATTTTTTAACAGCTGGAACAAGAACAGATATTTTACCATCATGATGGAAGTGAGACTTTAAATGACAGTTTCATCATCATGGCAAATGCTTCAGACATCAATCGGCACAGCCAACCAGTGACAATCAATGTGAGGGTGCAGCCAGTGAACGACGAGGTGCCGTATGTAGTTGCCAACAAGGTTTTTAACGTAAGTACATATCATTTGTAATAAATGGCCGCAAGTAACTTACAGCAGCTTTCATATACTGTATGTACAGACACATTTCCACAGACAATACACATTAAGGAAACTGAAGGACAACGAATGCCTCTCAAAGGTTTGCATAAGTGTCCTCAAATGGCCCATACGGTACTTTTTACAATTTAGAATTACCCCATACAATGTATGTGTGTCTGTGTGTCACTTTAAAAAAGAGAGAAAGAAAAATTTAGAGTAAATGCTTTTGATTTGTTGGGTTTAAAACTGTAAATACTTGGCTTCTCTGGAAGAGAGGTTTTAGGACATAGAGGAAACGTAAGAGGGACACACACCTGGGATGATAGTTCCTCACCACTGATCGACAGAGATATACACTATAACAGGCAACTGCAGATATGTTACATTGTGTCAGCCAAAAAACATCTACATGTACACACACATTGACATATACAGGTAATCAGGTGACATTCGCTGCATGCAGTATATCTACATATACATATGCTTGTACAGGACACTCAGTTTTATATCTAAATTGATTAAATGGACAGTTTTGGAAGAAACTGGCATTTGGAAAGGATTTAACAGAAAGTAAATATATTTAGAGATTTCTTTCCATCTGTTTGAATTGACTTGTTGACCATCAGGTTCATCTGCACAAGGTAGATTGTTGTTTCTTTTTGTAATAATAGAGTTTAGAAAGAGTTTTGATTTTTCTCTTTCAATATATTGTTGACAAGAAAACTATTACAAAGACAGATAAATGAATTAATTAATTAGTGATTATCTATGTTAGTGGTGGCAAAGTTATGGCATATGTACCCAATATGGCACACAGACTATTTAAAGGGCCACAAAACTCAACATGTAAAAAGTCCCTGTTTGTATAATATAGATTAATGTAAGGCATTTAAATTGTTTCAATAGTGTATCACAATTAATTTTATTGAAAAAAAACCTGTGTACCTGCACATACCCTAACATTCCTCTACACTGCTCCCAAGTGTTTTGTTGTTTTGTTTTGCTTTGTTCCATCAGAGACATGGGACATGCAATCGCAGCAGGAGCGCATGCGTTCTTTTACAGAGAAGATTGGTACAGAATCCAATTGGCTTTACCATCACGCTTCAAGTGTTATAAAAACTTCTTTAAAGGGATATAAAACCCAATTATTTTCTTTCATGATTCAGATAGATGTGGGTTTCATATCCCTTTAATACACTACAAAACTCTATATTATACAATAAGGGACTTTCTATGTGATGAGCTTTGTTTCCCTTTAATAAAAGGCACATCATGGTCCCACCAGTTGCAAAGGTAGGAATATATTGAATTGAGAGTGTTTTATTTGCCGTTTTACTATAATAAACAAAATGGGCATATATTAAATTTCAGAATATTGATCTAGATATATCAGTAAACTTTAACCCAACACTTTCAACCCTTCTATACCAAATTTTATTGAATAAATTATAATCTGCTACTTCAAAATGTATAGAAACTGTACAAATACCCAGAAAAAGGTTTACAGTCCTTGTCCACAGTATTTTATTTTCTCTGATATTGAATTGTGACAATCCACAGTGAATTGACCGATTATGGGCTAGATTACAAATGGAGCAGTGCTAACCTTACAAACGCAAACAACTTACTTCTAACGCAATTAGACTGTTGTGCAAACGATACCCTATTCCCCCATAGAAGTCAATGTAGAAGAAAAAGTGGGGGGGGGGGAACTAACACCCGACTTGCGTGCAAACACGATTCATATTTACATATGCTCATACCCAATCTCATGTTATAATATGAGCATTCCTGATCACATACTCTAATATGCACAAACCCGATATGAAACTATGAATATTGCATAAATATGCTTTTACATATTTTTATCTTCTTAATGGCAAATGGCTCCAATGCACATATATATGTCTATATATGTATACATATGTATTTGTGTTTATATGTGTATATATATTTCTGTAAATACAAATATACAAATATAAATACATATGTATATATATATATATATATATATACACACACACACATATATATATATATATATATATATATATATATATATATATATATATATATATATATATATATATATATACACACATACAGTACATATCAATCTTTAGAGATGTATATGTATGTATCTCTGTTAAAACCCTTTGCCTGCCTTTTTTTCCCCTAACACCTGAGATCTTTGAGCAATTTTTTCTTACTATTTTTTAATAGATTGTGTTATTATGAGTGTAAATTATGAGTGTAATTTAAATTTTAATAATTAGAATTTTGTGACACTCACTACTAAAACATTATTTATAGAATTTACACCAGTTTAGTCTGGGCAAAATATTTAGGTTAAGGGACAGTCAAGTCCAAAAAAAACTTTCATGATTTAAATAGAGAGTGTAATTTTAAACAACTTTCCAATTTACTTTTATCACCAATTTTGCTTTGATTTCTTGGTTTTCTTAGTTAAAAGCTAAACCTAGGAGGTTCATATGCTAATTTCTTAGACCTTGAAGACTGCCTTTAGTCTGAATGCAGTTTGACCACTAGAGGGCATTAGTTCATGTGTTTCATATAGATAACATATAGATAACATTGAGCTCATGCACGTGATGTTACCCTGGAGTGAGCATTGATTGGCTAAAATGAAAGCCTGTCAAAAGAACTGAAATAAGGGGGCAGTTTGCAGAGGCTTAGATACAAGGTAATTACAGAGGTAAAAAGTGTATTAATATAACAGTGTTGGTTATGCAAAACTGGGGAATGGGTAATAAAGGGATTATTATCTTTCTTTTTAAACAACAAAAATTCTGGCGTTGACTGTCCCTTTAAAATCAGTACATGGTCAATTAAAATTTGTTTAGCGAGTCATCAAACAAACATTCTTGCAAATAATTCTACTGGACCAACCATTGTGATCTGTTTTGTTGACTGGAATGAGAAAAAGCAAATATGTTGCTCCATGGGCTGGTTGACCATGTGGAGTCTCAGTAGATTTAGATAATTTAACAGTCAGCTAGTTGGGAGCTTTATTGGTGGTGAAGTATCTAAGACACGGTAGTAATACCCAGCTAGATTTCCTAAAAACACAACTGATGCTAATGAACTACAGGCAGAGACTACAAACACTTTTTTACAGTTTTTTGATTAAGTAAGTAAAAATGTATAGACCCCCACAACACCTCAAATACAAAAAAATAACTGATTCTTAAACACATGCACCCATACAAACTAGACATGTGCAACGCTAAAAATTCGTTTTGTTTTCATTAGTTAAATAAATAATTTCGTTTTGGCTTATTAGTTTAGTTAAGTTTAAAAAAAAAAATTGTTTTGGCAAATTAGTTAAGTTAAATTGTTTTTTCGGATCCGTTCGTTTTTTGGATCCATTCTTTATTCATATGCATTATTCTATTCTGAAGTTTAGAATAAAGAATGGATCAGAAAAAACAATTTAACTTTACATAATTTGTTGCCGATTGGCGAAACAAAATTATCTAAAACCACCTCCGCCACCCACATCGCCAACACTATATAAAGCTATTAACCCCTAAACCGCGGTCCCCCCACATCGCCAACGCTAACTAAACCTATTAACCCCTAAACTGCAGTTCCCCGACATCTCCAACACTAACTAAACCTATCAACCCCAAAACCGCCATTCCCTGGCATTGCCGACACTAACTAAACCTATAAACCCCTAAACCGCAGTTCCGACATTGCCGGCACTAACTAAAACACTAAATAAACCTATTAACCCCTAAACCGCCATTCCCAAACATTGCCAACACTAACTAAACCTATTAACCCCTAAACCACAGTTCCCCGACATCACTGACACTAACTATACCTAATAACCCCTAAACCGCAGTTCCCCAACATCACCGACACTAACAAAACCTAATAACCCATAAACCGCACGCAGTTCCCCGACACTAACTAAACCTATTAACCCCTAAACCGCAGTTCCCTGACATCGCCGACACTAACTAAACCTATTAACCCCTAAACTGCAGTTCCCCGACATCACCGACACTAACTAAACCTATAAAAACCCTAAACCGCAGTTCTCCGACATCGCCGACACTAACGAAACCTATTAACCACTAAACCACCGTTCCCCGACATCGCTGACACTAATTAAACCTATTAACCCCTAAACCGCCTTACACCCACATCGCCAACACTAACTAAAACACTAAATAAACCTATTAATCCCTAAACCGCCGTACACCACAAGGCCAACACTAACTAAACCTATTAACCCCTAAACTGCCACCCCCACATCACAACAACCTAAATTAAACTATATAAACCTCTAAAACTAACACCGCCTAACTTTAACATAATTAAAGTTACAATTATTAACTAACTACCTGTTTAAAAATAAATACAAAATTACCTGTGAAATAAAACCTAAGCTAGCTACAATATAACTATTACTAACTACCTAGTTAAAATAAATACAAACTTACCTGTGAAATAAAAATAAAACCTAAGCTTACACTAATAAAACCTAACATTACTAAAAATAATAAAACCTAAGATTACTAAAAATAAAAAACCTAAGGCCTAGATTTAGAGTTTGGCGTTAACCGTCAAAAGCAGCGTTAAGGGGTCCTAACGCTGCTTTTTACCGCCCGCTGGTATTTAGAGTCAGACAGGAAAGGGTCTACCACTCACTTTCTTTCCGCGACTCCAGGCTAACGCAGATCCCCTTACGTCAATTGCGTATCCTATCTTTTCAATGGGATTTGCCTAACGCTGGTATTTGGAGTCTTGGAAGAAGTGAGCGGTAGACCCTCTACCGACAAGATTCCTACCGCCATAAAAAGTCAGTAGTTAAGAGCTTTATGGGCTAACGCCGGAATATAAAGCTCTTAACTACTGTGCTATAAAGTACACTAACACCCATAAACTACCTATGTACCCCTAAACCGAGGCCCCCCCCCCCACATCACAAACCCTCTAATAAAAAAATTTAACTCCTAATCTGCCAACCGGACACCGCCGCAACCTACATTATAGCTGTGAACCCCTAATCTGCTGCCCCTAACATCGCCGACACCTACATTATAGTTATTAACCCCTAATCTGCCCCCCCCCACGTCACTGCTACCTAACTACAATTATTAACCCCTAATCTGCCGACCGGACCTCGCCGCCACTATAATAAATGTATTAACCCCTAAACCGCCGCACTCCCGTCTCGCAAACACTATAATAAATAGTATTAACCCCTAATCTGCCCTCCCTAACATCGCCGCCACCTACCTACAATTATTAACCCCTAATCTCCTGCCCCCAACGTCGCCGCGACTATAATAAAGTTATTAACCCCTAAACCTAAGTCTAACCCTAACACCCCCCTAACATAAATATAATTTAAATAAAACGAAATAATATTCCTATAATTAAATAAATGAATCCTATTTAAAACCAAATACTTACCTATAAAATAAACCCTAATATAGCTACATTATAACTAATAATTACATTGTATCTATTTTAGGATTTATATTTATTTTACAGGCAACTTTGTATTTATTTTAACTAGGTACAATAGCTATTAAATAGTTCATAACTATTTAATAGCTACTGAGTTAAAATAATTACAAAATTACCTGTGAAATAAATCCTAACCTAAGTTACAATTAAACCTAACACTACACTATCATTTAATTAATTAAATAAATTAACTACAATTACCTACAATTAAATTTAATTAAAAAAACTAATCTATAATACAAAAACAAACAAACACTAAATTACAGAAAATAAAAAAATATTACAAGAAGTTTAAACTAATTACACCTAATCTAAGCCCCTAATAAAATAAAAAAGCCCCCCAAAATAATAAAATGCCCTACCCTATTCTAAATTACAAAAGTAATCAGCTCTTTTACCAGCCCTTAAAAGGGCTTTTTGCGGGGCATTGCACCAAAGTAATCAGCTCTTTTACCTGTAAAAAAAAATACAACCCCCCCCAACATTAAAACCCACCACCCACATACCCCTACTCTAACCCAACCAAACCCCCCTTAAAAAAAACCTAACACTACCCCCCTGAAGAACACTACCTCCCTGAAGGTGCGCAGAAGAGGTCCTTCATCCGGTAGAAGTCTTCATCCAGGCGGCGTCTTCAATCATCATCCATCCGGTGAGGAGCCAACGCGGAGCCATCCTCTTCATCCGGAGTCTTCTAACACAATGACGGTACCTTTAAGTGACGTTATCCAAGATGGCGTCCCTTCAATTCCTATTGGCTGATAGAATCCTATCAGCCAATCGGAATTAAGGTAGGAAAAATCTGATTGGCTGATTGAATCAGCCAATCAGATTGAAGTTCAATCCGATTGGCGGATCCAATCAGCCAATCGGATTGAGCTCGCATTCTATTGGCTGATTGGAACAGCCAATAGAATGCGAGCTCAATCCGATTGGCTGATTGGATCAGCCAATTGGATTGAACGTCAATCAGATTTTTCCTACCTTAATTCTGATTGGCTGATAGAATCCTATCAGCCAATTGGAATTGAAGGGACGCCATCTTGGATGATGTCACTTAAAGGTACCGTCATTGTTTAAGAAGACTCCGGATGAAGAGGATGGCTCCGCTTCGGCTCCTTGGAAGATGGCTCCTCTCCGGATGGATGAAGATTGAAGACACCGCCTGGATGAAGACTTCTACCGGATGAACGACCTCTTCTGCGCACCTTGGATGAAGATTTCGGCCCGGTTGGGTTAAGACGACTCAAGGTAGGGAGATCTTCAGGGGGGTAGTGTTAGGTTTTTTTAAGGGGGTTTGGGTGGGTTAGAGAAGGGGTTTATTTAATTAAATTTAATTGTAGGTAATTGTAGTTAATTTATTTAATTAATTTAATGATAGTGTAGGTTTAATTGTAACTTAGGTTAGGATTTATTTCACAGGTAATTTTGTAATTATTTTAACTTGGTTACTTATTAAATAGTTATGAACTATTTAATAGCTATTGTACCTAGTTAAAATAAATACAAAGTTGCCTGTAAAATAAATATAAATCCTAAAATAGATACAATGTAATTATTGGTTATATTGTAGCTATATTAGGGTTTATTTTATAGGTAAGTATTTAGTTTTAAATAGGATTAATTTATTTAATTATAGGAATATTATTTTGTTTTATTTAAATTATATTTATGTTAGGGGGGTGTTAGGGTTAGACTTAGGTTTAGGGGTTAATAACTTTATTATAGTAGCAGCGACGTTGGAGGCGGGAGATTAGAGGTTAATAATTGTAGGTAGGTGGCGGCGATGTTAGGGAGGGCAGATTAGGGGGTAATAAATATAATATAGGTCTCGGCAATGTTAGGGGCAGCAGATTAGGGGTTCATAGATATAATGTGTTGTGGCGGTGTCCGGAGCGGCAGATTAGGGGTTAATAATATAATGTAGGTGTCAGCGATAGCGGGGGCGGCAGATTAGGGGTTAATAAGTGTAAGGTTAGGGGTGTTTAGACTCGGGGTTCATGTTAGGTCTGGACTTAGAGAGTGTTTCCCCATAGGAAACAATGGGGCTGCGCTAGGAGCTGAACGCTGCTTTTTTGCAGGTGTTAGGTTTTTTTTCAGCCAGCTCAGCCCCATTGTTTCCTATGGGGATATCGTGCACAAGCACATTTTTCCAGCTTACCGCTACCGTAGACAACGCTGGTATTGAGGGTTGAAGTGGAGCTAAATTATGCTCAACCCTCCCTTTTCTGAGCCTAACGCAGCCACTCAGACAACTCTAAATGCCAGCGTTGTCTTAAGGGTGCACTGGGGAAAAAAGCAGCGTTAGCACCGCGGGTCTTTACCGACAAAACTCTAAATCTAGGCGTAAGATTACTAAAAAAATTAAAACTACAATTGCAAAAATAATAACCACTAAAATTACAAAAAATAAAAAAAACTACCATTACAAAAAATATCAAACGAAATTATCCAAAATAATAAAAATTATTCCTATTCTAATACCCCGTAAAAAAGACACTCCAAAATAAAAAAAAATTAATCTATAATAAACGTCCAATAGCCCTTAAAAGGGCCTTTTGTAGGGCATTGCCCTAAATTTAACAGCTCTTTTGCTAAAAAAATTACAAGAAACACCCCCTAACATTACAAACTCCCGCCCCCCAAACCCACAAAATAAATAAAACCTAACTAAAAAAAAATGAATATACCCATCGCCCTTTTCAGCATTTGTATGGGCATTCCCCTTAAAGGGGCATTAACCTCTTTTTCGGCCCATTAAAAAAAAAACACCCTAAAAAAACAAAAAAAATACTTAACACTAACCCCAAAATCAGTACTCACAGACACTCCAAAATAAAAAAAAATTAATCTATAATAAACGTCCAATAGCCCTTAAAAGGGCCTTTTGTAGGGCATTGCCCTAAATTTAACAGCTCTTTTGCTAAAAAATTACAAGAAACACCCCCTAACATTACAAACTCCCGCCCCCCAAACCCACAAAATAAATAAAACCTAACTAAAAAAAAATGAATATACCCATCGCCCTTTTCAGCATTTGTATGGGCATTCCCCTTAAAGGGGCATTAACCTCTTTTTCGGCCCATTAAAAAAAAAACACCCTAAAAAAACAAAAAAAATACATAACACTAACCCCAAAATCAGTACTCACAGTTACTGAAGTCCGGAGAAAGATCTTCATCCCAGCGGTGAAGCATCTTCATCCATCACGGGACCGGCATCGTCTATCTTCGTCATCCCTGCGGAGGCAGAGTGGTCGGTGGATGCGTGGAGGCAGAGGTCCATCGGTCCGATGTGGAGGTCCTCTTCATGCGATTGTCCGCCGCACCCTGAAGATTCAATGCAAGGTACCCCTTTTATATTGGGGTACCGTTGCATTTCTATTGGCTTAAAAATTAAAATCAGCCAATAGGAATGAGAGCTGCTTAAATCCTAGTGGCTGTTCAAATCAGCCAATAGGATTTAAGCAGCTCTCATTCCTATTGGCTGATTTGAATCAGCCAATAGGATTTAAGCAGCTCTCATTCCTATTGGCTGATTTGAATTTTTAGCCAATAGGAATGCAACGGTACCCCAATATAAAAGGGGTACCTTGCATTGAATCCTTAGTGTGCGGTGGACGATCGCATGAAAAGGACCTCCACGTCAGACCGATGGACCTCCATCTAGACCTCCACGCATCCACCGACCTATCCGTCTCTGCAGGGATATTGGATGCCGGTCCCATGATGGATGAAGATGGAGCCGCCTGGATGAAGATGCATTGCCGCTGGGATGAAGATCTTTCACCAGACTTCAGCAATTGTGAGTACCGATTTTGGGGTTAGTGTTAGGTATTTTTTTTAGGGTGGTTTTTTTTTTTGTAGATTAGGGCTTCTTTTATTTTAATGGGACGAAAAAGAGCTGAATGCCCTTTTAAGGGCAATGCCCATACAAATGCCCCTTTCAGGGCAATGGGAAGATTATTAATTTTTTTAGGTTTTTTTGTGGGTTTGGGGGTGGGGGTTTGTAATGTTAGGGGGGGGTTTGTTTTTATTTTTTTGCAAAAGAGCTGTTAACTTTAGGACAATGCCCTACAAAAGGTCCTTTTAAGGGCCCTTAGTAGTTTATTATAGATTAGGATTTTTTTATTGGGGGGGGTAAAACGGGGTATTCGAATAGAAATAATTTTTATTGTTTTGGATGATTTTGTTTGTTATTTTTTTGTAATGGTAGTTTTTTTATTTTTTGTAATTTTAGTGTATTATTTTTTGTAATTGTAGTTTTAATTTTTTAGTAATCATAGTTTTTTTTTATTTTTAGTATTTTATTAGTTTAAGCTTAGGTTTTATTTTAATTTCACAGGTAAGTTTGTATTTATTTTAACTAGGTAGTTAGTAAATAGTTATATTGTAGCTAGCTAAGGTTTTATTTTTATTTCACAGATAAGTTTGTATTTATTTTTAAATAGATAGTTAATAATTGTAACTTTATTTTAGGTCTATTTTAATTATGTTAAAGTTACGGGGTGCTAGGTTAAGGGGTTAATATAGTTTAATTTAGGTCATTGCGATGTGGGGGGCGTCGGTTTAGGGGTTAAAGGGACATGAAACCCAAAAATGTTCTTTCATGATTTAGAAAGAGCATGTGATTTTAAACAACTTTCTAATGTACTTCTATTATCTAATTAGCTTCATTCTCTTGATATTCTTTGTTGAAAATCATATCTAGATATGCTCAGTAGCTGGTGATTGGTAGATGCACATAGATGCCTCGTGTGATTGGCTCACACATGTGCATTGCTATTTCTTTAACAAAGGATATCTAAAGAATGAAGCAAATTAGATAATAGAATTCAATTGGAATGTTATTTAAAATTATATTCTCTACCTGAATCATAAAAGAAAATGTTTGGGTTTAGTGTCCCTTTAATGTGTTTAGTTAGTGTTAGCAATGTGGGTGTACGGCGGTTTAGGTGTTAAATGTTTAGTTAGTGTTGGCGAACTGCAGTTTAGGGGTTAATAGGTTTAGTTAGTGTCGGCGATGTTGGAGAACTGCGGTTTAGGGGTTAATAGGTTTAGTTAGACACTAACGAACGGTTAATAGGTTTAGTTAGTGTCGGCAATGTTTGGGAATGGCAGTTTAGGGGTTAATAGGTTTAGTTAGTGTTTTAGTTAGTGTTGGTGATGTCGGGGAACTGCGGCTTAGGGGTTAATAGGTTTAGTTAGTGTCAGCGATGTTTGGGAACAGCGGTTTAGTTGTTAATAGGGTTAGTTAGTGTTTGCGATGTTTATGAATGGCGGTTTAGGGGTTTAAAGGTTTATTTATTGTTTAGTTAGTGTAGGCGATGTCGGGGAACTGCAGTTTAGGGGTTAATAGGTTTAGTTAGTGTCAGCGATGTTTGGGAACTGTAGTTTAGAGGTCAATTGGTTTAGTTAGTGTTGGCGATGTTTGGGAACTGCGGTTTAAGGGTTAATAGGTTTAGTTAGTGTTGGCGATGTCGGGGAACTGCGGTTTAGGGGTTAATAGGTTTAGTTAGTGTCGGCGATGTTGAGGAACTGCAGTTTAGGGGTTAATAGGTTTAGTTAGTGTCGGCGATGTTGGGGATTTGCAGTTTAGATTAGAACAATGAAAAATTCTGAATATGAATAAAGAATGGATCTGAAAATTCGGAAACTGATTTAGTCATTTTCTGACTTTTTTTCAGAATTTTAGTTATGGTACCGATTTGGAAATTCGGATTCATTAGAATTTCCGAATCGGACAAAAATCGGCTAAAAAATAAATTTGGTCGAAACGAATTGCACATGTCTAATACAAACAAATTATTTGTTTGATGAAGAGGATTCCCAGTTAAGGAACTGTACACACAGATATCAGTTCCTTTATAAGCTTCTTACAGGAAGTCAAATTAAACATTCATAATTCAGATAAAATACGCAGTTTTAAAATGTTCCAACTTGTATCATCAAAATGTCAAACTTACTTCTTTTTCATTATATCCTTTGTTGAAAACTCATTTCCATTACAGAATATCTAGGTAGACTCAGGAGCTGCACAATTCATTGTTACAAACACTGTTACAAACACTTCTTATATAGGGCTAGATTACGAGTGGAGCGCAAATTTGTGCTCCTGCTAGTGCTTTATCTATGCTCAACTGTTTTTTACCATTGCGCACCCAGTTGAGTATTACAGGTCAAGACACAATATGAGCTTGAACACACAGATTGCAATAGAAATATATATAACATCTTTAATATCAAAATACTGTATAAATACAATGTAAAATCACTGGGTATATCGGCATAAAAATATATCATAAAATATCAGTTAAGGTGCAATTTAAATAAAATACACAATGTGATGCTAATAAAACTGGACGTCCAGATGGTATAAAAAACTAAACGATGGTATGCCAAATATAAGGGCTAGGATGAGTCTCAATATTAATGAATGTAGTGTGAATCCTGCTGTCCAATACCTGGTCGATACTAACTCTAAGTTTAGAGGAGTCAGTGATCCATATAAGGGTGATGTTCCTCTAGGTTTCCTTGGGACTGGCCTTAGAAGCCGTCTGCTCCAGCGGCTCGAAGGATTCTCTTCTGTGTCCGCTCCAGCGGCTCTGGTTGTGTACTCCGTTAGACTTTCCACGAGATGCTGTATACTTCCGCGTCTAGCGTCATCTGTTTGTCTGCGGTCACGTGTGTTGGTACTCCGCTGTACTTGCATTCTCTGTCCCTGATGTGTGCAGCTCCTTAGCGATAATCTTCTGAACTATATGGATACCAGCTTACAATAGAGCAGTACATGAGGAAATAGTAGATTTATCCAGGTAGCACAAACTGAAGATTATTATGCAAGTAGATCAGGTTTATAATTTACTTATGGAATGAGTAAGGCAAGAATCTCATTCCTCGACTTAGATATTGAAATTGAGTCTAATAGATTCAAAACAAAGACATTCTTCAACAAAAGTAGATTCAAATAACTTTATTCATGCTAATAGCTTTATTCATGCTCACAAGATGGAAAGATAATATTCCAAAAGCACAATTCTAAAGAGTAAGAAAAAACTGTTCTAAATGTCTTTATTATGAAGAACAAGCGAATATTCTAAGAAAGAGATTCTTAGATAGGGGTTATGACGATCAACAAATGATGAGTAATTTTATGAAGTGAAAATGATAGATAAGGGTAATCTGCTACAATATAGAGACAAAAACAAAGATCCCCTGAAGAACAGGACATTATAGTACCATTCATAACAAACTAGAATGGAGAATATAAGAAAATAGAAAAAATCAGCAACAAACATTGGCATATGAGAGTGAGAGAGGACACGATTTTAGGAGACAAACTTTCCATTAGGCCACAATTTTGTATATAGGAGATCAAAAAAATCTAAAAAGTATCCTAGCACAAAGTGAGTATAAAGGAACTAGACAAACCCATATACAATAAGATCTGCTAGGTAATGAAGGTTTTTTCCCATGCGACTGCTGTAGATCCTGTCAGCTTAAACAGTTTTCATCTTATCAGACAGGTGAACAATTCACAGTAAGGGACACTATTAGATGTACTGATAAGGGTATAGTATATCTGATTCAATGCAGCTGCAATAAACCGTACACGACACAAACTCTGAGAGAAAGGATAAGAGAACACCTTTGCATCATTGAAAAAGGAAATAAGGATACACATCTATGTAAACATTTTAGAGAGATCCTTAACAATAGACTCAAAGGGGCATATTTATCAAGTTCCGTATGGAGCTTGAGGCCCTGTGTTTCTGGCGAAGTTATGAATCAGCGGTCTAAAGACCGCTGCTCCATAACCTGTCCGCCTGCTCTGAGGCGGCGGACAGAAATCAACCCGATCAAATACGGTTTATTGACATCCCCTGCTAGCGGCCGATTGGCTGCGAATCTGCAGGGGGCAGTATTGCACCAGCAGTTCACAAGAACTGCTGGTGCAATGATAAATGCCGACAGCATATGCTGTCGGCATTTATTGATGGGGTGCGATGTGCAGCGGACATGATACGCTACTTTGTATCATGTCCGCTCGCATATTGTTAAATATGCCCCAAAGACTTTTCATTTTGGGGGATAATAAGAGTAAAACAGGAATGGAGAGGAGGCAATTTCGAGACCAGACTTCTAAAAAAAAAAGGCCAAACTGATATACAGAATGAAAACATTGCACCCACTGAGACTTAAGTCTGAGTTAGATGTTACTCCTTTCATGTATGAGGAAATTCCCATTTTCCTTTATTTATGATCTGTTATTTATGACCCTCTATTCGTAGATAACCCCATGTCTTAGACCATTCTTTAGGGTTCTATTATTTTTATATTTATATATATATATATATATATATATATATATATATATTTATAAAAATCTATTATATAAAAACAGGGACGGCCTTTGGGCAAGGCGAGCGAGGCGGCCACCTCGGGCCCCTGCCGCACCGGTTAAAACAATGGCGCCATTTTTTAATTTTTGGTGCAAATTTTACCCCGGGAGTGAGGACTGGTGCAAAGAGGGGAGGAGGCAGAGCACCGGAGGCTGTCAGTCAGCAGAGTGGGGGAGTCGCAGGCAGCGTGAGCGCAGGAGTCAGTCGACAACAACGCAACGAGAGTGGTGAGTCACTCACTTCTGTCAGAGTGGGACTGGGAGTGTGTCGGACTAGGGAGTGGGACCAGTAGCAAAGCGTACTATGTACTGTTAATAGCAATGCTCCTTGCTCGATATAGCTGAGTTTAATGATTGATAACCTAATATAAAAACAACGTGCATTATGGTTCTCATTATGTGAAATCAGTTAGTTATGCAAAGGCAGATAGAAGTTTTACTCTAATTTTGATAAACAGGTTGAGACACAATATACAAAGTCCATGCACTTTATAGATTATTTTATTTCTAAGTAGGGTTAATTCATTTTACGAATATAAAATTTCAGTTGAACACTAATGTTGTAAACTGTAAAAACCTTTAGAAAAAACGTTCATATTAACAAGAAGACTATCGTCTTCTATTATCACATTAGAATAAGCTGCATATATTGGAAATAAATGGTGAAGACTGAAGTGTTATATCCTATATTATAAAAGGCCAAGTGTGTTTGTCCGAAGTCATGTCACTGTCATGCGCAGTAGAGACAAACACACTTGGCCTTGAGATAGGGTGCGCGAGGTACACAAACAGCTGTGAGGTCTGGGGAGCGCGAGGTAAGCTACTCAACAGCTATGAGACAGACCTCACAGCTGTTTGTGGCCGACGGGAGCGTTGCGATGGGGGCGTGGCCGGGCGTCGTGAGGGGCGTGGCCGGGTGTCGCGAGGGGCGTGGCCGGGTGGGTGTCGCCGCGATGGGGCTTGGCCGGGCGGGGTCCCGCGATGTGAAGACAGAGCCAGAGAGGGAGCAGGAGGGGGGGGGGGAGAGCCGAAGGGGGGGGGGAGAGCCAAAGAGAAGGGGGGGAGAGCCAAAGAGAAGGGGGGGGGGAGAGCCAAACAGAAGGGGGGGGAGAGCCAAAGAGAATGGGGGGGGGGGGAGCCAAAGAGAAGGGGGGGAGCCAAAGAGAAGGGGGGGGAGAGCCAAAGAGAAGGGGGGGGAGAGCCAAAGAGAAGGGGGGGAGAGCCAAAGAGAAGGGGGGGGAGAGCCAAAGAGAAGGGGGGGAGAGCCAAAGAGAAGGGGGGGAGAGCCAAAGAGAAGGGGGGGGAGAGCCAAAGAGAAGGGGGGGGAGAGCCAAAGAGAAGGGGGGGGAGAGCCAAAGAGAAGGGGGGGGGAGCCAAAGAGAAGGGGGGGGAGCCAAAGAGAAGGGGGGGGAGAGCCAAAGAGAAGGGGGGGGGGAGCCAAAGAGAAGGGGGGGAGCCAAAGAGAAGGGGGGAGAGCCAAAGAGAAGGGGGGGGAGAGCCAAAGAGAAGGGGGGGGAGCCAAAGAGAAGGGGGGGGAGAGCCAAAGAGAAGGGGGGGGAGAGCCAAAGAGAAGGGGGGGGAGAGCCAAAGAGAAGGGGGGGGGGGAGAGCCAAAGAGAAGGGGGGGAGAGCCAAAGAGAAGGGGGGGGAGAGCCAAAGAGAAGGGGGGGGAGCCAAAGAGAAGGGGGGGGAGAGCCAAAGAGAAGGGGGGGAGCCAAAGAGAAGGGGGGGAGAGCCAAAGAGAAGGGGGGGAGAGCCAAAGAGAAGGGGGGGAGAGCCAAAGAGAAGGGGGGGGAGAGCCAAAGAGAAGGGGGGGGAGAGCCAAAGAGGGGGGAGAGAGAGAGCCAAAGAGGAAAAAGAGCCAAAAAGGAGAGAGAGCCAAAGAGGGGGGAGAGAGAGCCAAAGAGGGGGGGGGGAGAGAGCCAAAGAGGGGGGGGGGAGAGCCAAAGAGCGGGGGGGGAGAGAGCCAAAGAGGGGGGGGAGAGAGCCAAAGAGGGGGGGGGGAGAGCCAAAGGGGGGGGAGAGAGATAAAGGGGGGGGGAGAGCCAAAGAGGGGGGAGAGAGAGAACCAAAGAGGAAAGAGAGCCAAAGAGGAGAGCAAAAGAGGGGAGAGAGACAAAGAGGGGGGAGAGAGAGCCAAAGAGGGGGGGCAGAGCCAAAGAGGGGGGGGCAGAGCCAAAGAGGGGGGGGAGCCAAAGAGGGGGGGGGGAGCCAAAGAGGGGGGGGGAGAGAGCCAAAGGGGGGGGAAAGAGCCAAAGGGGGGAGAGCCAAAGGCGGGGGAGAGAGCCAAAGGGGGGGGGAGCCAAAGGGGGGGGGGAGAGCCAAAGGGGAGGGAGAGAGCCAAAGGGGGGGAGAGAGAGCCAAAGAGGAGAGAGAGAGCCAAAGAGGAGAGAGAACAAAAGAGGGGAGAGAGCCAAAGAGGGGGGGGGGGGAGAGAGCCAAAGAGGGGGGAGGAGAGCCAAAGAGGGGGGGGAGAGAGCCAAAGAGGGGGGGAGAGAGCCAAGGAGGGGGGAGGAGAGCCAAAGAGGGGGGGAGAGAGCCAAAGAGGCGGGAGAGAACAAAAGAGGGGGGAGAGAACAAAAGAGGGGGGAGAGAGAGCAAAAGAAAGGAGGGAGAGAGCCAAAGAGGGGAGAGAGAGAGCAAAAGAGGGGAGAGAGAGAGCAAAAGAGGGGAGAGAGAAAGCAAAGGAGAGGGGGAGAGAAAGCAAAAGAGAGGGGGGAAGAGAGAGCAAAAGAGAGGGGGGAGAGTGCAAGGGGTGGAACCGCTGTACTGCAAAAAATGGCCCGTGTACTAGTACTAGTATTTAGTATTTAATATACCGGAAGCAAGACAAACAGACAAGCATTCTATATTTTATGTATTAGGAATAATAAATTCTTCAAATTGTGACACCCATCCACACACAGACAAAATGCTCACCACATTTATTAAGCACTGCTATGTCACTATCTGCTGCAAAAAGTACAATAGTCTCTTCAATCTGATGCTCACCACTTGTATTTAGCACTGCTATGTCACTATCTGCTGCAGAAGGTACAATTCTCTCTCCAGTGTGATGCTCACCACTTGTATTTAGCACTGCTATGTCACTATCTATTGCACATATAATAACAGAACTATCTGGCTCCTGAGAGTTCACAGTAAAATGACAACACAATTTGATATCTTGAGTTTCATTATACAATAATAATTAATGGGCCATAAAACCCCACATTTTCTTTTATGGTTCAGACAGAGCATGCTGTTTGGATCAGCTTTCCAATATACTACTATTTTCAAATTTGCTTCATTCTCTTGGTATCTTTTGTTAAAGGTAGCAGCAATGAACTACTGGGAACTAGTTAAACACATCAGATGAGCCACTGAAAAAAAGCCATATATTTGCAGCCACCAATCATTAGCTAGCTTAACCTACTTAGGTATGCTTTTCAATAAATGGTAGCATTAATTATGCAGCAAATGATATACTGAAAATAAGCAATCTTTTTTTCTGAAACATATTAAAAAAAATAGATAAATAATATAATAGAAGGAAAGTTGTTTAAAATGGCTTGATTTTATCTGAATCATGAAAGTTTAAATCTGACCTTACTGTGCCTTTAAGAATAACACCATAGTTAAAGTTACAAAGGTTATTTATATACACAGAGACTACGTATGGAAAAACAACAAACACTGTTCTATGCTGCATCACATTCTGAAAAACAGGTGGTCCTAAGTGTCCTAATCTAAGCTGTGCTGGGCTAAGTGAAGAATGCCAAAAAAAGTATTCATGTTGTACTGTAATACTGCCACTAACCACTGGATGTCCTCATTGTTCCTCCTCAGACCACTGCTTGAGTGTTGTATTTTTATTTATTTATTGTTTTCATTGTTTTTGTGGAGAAATTGAGCAGTACTTAATTACTAATGCAAACATTTTGATGTGTGTATTCTCAAGCAAACTAAAATGTATACAGAAAAAGAGAGCTAGATCAACAGACATCATTGCCAGTTACAGGGAGACATTCTTTACACCTGAAAACCATGTTAGAGTTCTTCACACACAAAACATATTTTTAATGAAATATAAAATTGTGTATCTTATTGGAGTAGCTGTTGAGTAAGAAACACTATAGGCTGTAGACATCATTTTAAATAACTTTGAGAGTGCTTTTCCAAATATATTTAAAGGGGCATTAAACACCTCAAGATAGTTTAATTTCATGTAGTAAAACAAACTTTGCAATATATTTTCATTATTTATTTTGTTCTTCTTTCCTGTAATTTAATTCTGAATATTGTTGGTTTTTCCAATTCATGTTGTTAAAAATGAAAGTGCAGACACAGCTATATTCCACACAGTCATTGATCACACTTTAGTAAGCCATTGATAACTTCCTAATTGGCCTCAGCAGAAAAGGTAACCTAAGTTACAATATAGTGGTGCCCACTGCTTTATGGGAATCAACTTTAACCTTCTTTTTTTTAATATTTAAAGAACTAATATCATTTTTGAAAATATATGTTCAAATTATTCTCATGCTGATCTTTGCTCTGAATACATAATTCAAGCAATGATTTATTTAGTGTTTAATGTCCCTTTAAGGTAACATATACAGACATCCCAACTCTCCCGGAAGGTCCGGGAGTCTCCCGCATTGAAAAATCTGCTCCCTGACACCTGCAAATGAAACACAATCTCCCAGAAATAGCGGTGCCAGAGAAAATCAAATTTGTGCCTGCACTTTTCATTTCTACCTCTAGGTGTCACTGTTCCATTATAGCTCAATGTAAATAGTTACTGCGTTCCTCTCTAGACTCCCCACCCCCCTTCCTGATCTCTACTCTACTAGAGATGGGAAGTTCGATTCATTTTGATGAATCGGTTCATTTCGGACAGTTCGCTTAACTGAACCGGTTCATGAACCGATTCATCAGTACACTTTTTGGCACGTGATCCCTAAGGGGCAGAGCTGCAAATTCTTCTGTTACAGATACTCTGGGGATCCGATTCATGACTCGTGAGTCACTGGCAATACAAACAGCACAGTACATAGAACAGAGTATGCTGCATGTTGTGTGGGTCTCACAACCTTCAGCATACTCTGTTTTATGTAATATGTTGTATTTGCCTAATATTTGAGATAGAGGTTAATTCAGTGACAGTCCACCAGTTAAAGCTCAGCACACAAAGTGCAGCTAACAGGGGGTACAAGTTGACATGTGTACTGTCCCTTAGAAATGCAGAGGTATCTGTGGGGAGATCGCAATTTGCAGGACGGCTGTGAGGCTGGTAACCTGTTATAGTGATCCCCATAAAAACGCGCAATATTTGTAGTTAATTTAGGGGCACTTAACAGGTGTCTTTAGGGTTAAGTAATGGTATTAATTATTAATGGCATATTTATTGTAAGGGAGAGTAAGGGTTAATTTAAGGGACAGTTAGGGGTAAATGCAGGAGTCTGTGTTGAGAACTGCTTGTTGAATCAGTGTACTGTTATCTAAATGATTCATTGCAAAGGAGTTAACAGTACACTGATTCGTTTGGAAACAGTTCACTTCTTGAATCAGTAACAGTACTGGTAATATGATCCTAGAGTGAGGCTGTCTGAATCTGCTGAGTGATTCTTTGCAAAGGAGGAGTTAGCAGAAGCAGTACACACTCTAGGATCGTATTACCAGTGCTGCTGCAGACTCAGGAAGTGAACTGTTTGGAAACGAATCAGTTCAGTCTTGTGAACTGATTCACTCAGTTCAGTGAAAAGAACCAGTTCAAATGAACGATTCGTTCATGAACTGCACATCACTATACTCTACTGCGGTGCAAGACATAGCAACAGACCTGATATATATAGCTGAGATGTACAGACTCCCATACTTCTGTATTGTGCAGACTCCTATACCTCTATATTGTGCAGACTCCCATACTCTATAATGTGATAACATTTTCAACTATTTCATAATTAGAGCACTGAGGAATTCTGAATTGGGGTTGGGGGGCTGGGGGGTACAATAGTGAGGTGGTACAGTGAGGTACTATAGTGAGGTGGTACAGTGAGTTACTATAGTGAGGTGGTACAGTGAGGTACTATACAGAGGTGGTACAGTGAGGTACTATACAGAGGTGGTACAGTGAGGTACTATATAGAGGTGGTACAGTGAGGTACTATAGTGAGGTTGGCATGCAGTGAGGTACTATACAGAGGTGGTACAGTGAGGTACTATAGTGAGGTAGTACAGTGAGGTACTATACAGAGGTGGTACTATACAGAGGTGGTACAGTGATGTACTATATAGAGGTGGTACAGTGAGGTACTATACAGAGGTGGTACAGTGAGGTACAGTAGTGAGGTGGTACAGTGAGGTACTATACAGAGGTGGTACAGTGAGGTACTATACAGAGGTGGTACAGTGAGGTACTATAGTGAGGTGGTATATTTAGGTACTATAGTGAGGTTGGCATGCAGTGAGGTACTATAGTGAGGTGGTACAGTGAGGTACTATACAGAAGTGGTACAGTGAGGTGCTATACAGAGGTGGTACAGTGAGGTACTATACAGAGGTGGTACAGTGAGGTACTATACAGAGGTGGTACAGTGAGGTACTATACAGAGGTGGTACAGTGAGGTACTATACAGAGGTGGTACAGTGATGTACTATATAGAGGTGGTACAGTGAGGTACTATAGTGAGGTTGGCATGCAGTGAGGTACTATACAGAGGTGGTACAGTGAGGTACTATACAGAGGTGGTACAGTGAGGTACTATAGTGAGGTGGTACATTTAGGTACTATAGTGAGGTTGGCATGCAGTGAGGTACTATAGTGAGGTGGTACAGTGAGGTTCTATAGTGAGGTGGTACAGTGAGGTACTATAGTGAGGTGGTGCAGTGAGGTACTATACAGAGGTGGTACAGTGAGGTACTATAGTGAGGTGGTGCAGTGAGGTACTATACAGAGGTGGTACAGTGAGGTACTATACAGAGGTGGTACAGTGAGGTACTATAGTGAGGTGGTACATTTAGGTACTATAGTGAGGTTGGCATGCAGTGAGGTACTATAGTGAGGTGGTACAGTGAGGTACTATACAGAAGTGGTACAGTGAGGTACTATACAGAAGTGGCACAGTGAGGTACTATACAGAGGTGGTACAGTGAGGTACTATACAGAGGTGGTACAGTGAGGTACTATACAGAGGTGGTACAGTGAGGTACTATACAGAGGTGGTACAATGAGGTACTATATAGAGGTGGTACAGTGAGGTACTATAGTGAGGTTGGCATGCAGTGAGGTACTATAGTGAGGGGCGCGGGGGGGGGGGGCACCTCCCTGAAATGAGTTTTTGCAGGTTGGGATGTCTGCATATACATGTTTGACAACAACCTTATTAATTATTTATTTGTAAAGTACCACCAAAGAATGTTGTACATGAAAAATGGTACACAACGACACGGATTCATGGTAAAAAATAATAATTATTATAATAATAATAATTAAAGTAGGAGAAATCACACAGGCAAATTGATACAGAATTTTCAATTGCTTTAAAAATATTATTGTTGTTGTTATTAATTTTATTTTGTTTAAATTGTTAGCCTAAGTGGAAGGCCATTTTAATATCATTGTTTTCTTATCTATTGTTGCATCTCTGCCTTCAGATTCTAGAAGGCTCAATTGCCAACCTCTCCAGCATTTACCTGCATACAGTCGATCCAGACTCTGCACCTAGCGAAGTGCTATATTCCATACTGCCTCCAATCAATGGGGAGATTATTTTGAGGGGATCTACTAGTGGAGTCACAAGCTTCTCTCAGGAACAGCTGGACCAAGGACAGGTGCAATTTAGACACAAAGGTAAAGCACAAAGATAAAGTTTACTAATGACAGAAATGTGGAAATGAAGAGAAGTAAGGTTCAAAATTGGTGAATAAGAAGCTTAGAAAGGTAACAAGTGAATGAAAACACTGAACAGACAAATTAACTGACTCCCTTTTTATTTTCAGGGTTGCTGGATGGTGGCTTCTATTTTATTGTTTCTGATGGAGAGAACCAGTCAAGTCAGCATTTCTTCCACATCCAGGCCATTGCCCTTACAATCATGATGGAGACTATTAAGAACATTACTATATGCCCACGTGAGTCATAAACCCATGACCCTCTAAGTGCACTCTAGGATCCTGCATTATATTTACTCAATGTATTTTTATTCTTTTAGACTCTCTACAGCCAATTACTAGCCAGCATCTAAAGGCAGTGACAAATGAGAGAGAAGTATCCCCCCACGAGCTGGTTTACCACATTGACAAACCACCTCAGATTGGACAGATCATGAGATTAGAAAGCCCAGAGGCAGTTGGGATCACCAACTTCACTCAGTTAGAGGTGAGTGGGTCTTCACTGTGCATTGTAACTCTTCTAATATAATTCCCTGAGAGATCCTGCAATTATGTTCTCATCTTCATTTCATGCAGGTTGATTCAGGGTCAATATATTATCAGCATATTGCATCTACCACCCCATTTTGGATGACTCAGGATTTATTCACTTTCCATGTGACATCCCTACGTACAGTATCTACACCTCAACACCTGAATATTAAAGTCTCATTCCAGGGGCCTTGTCCCCTACTTCGCACCCAGCTTTGGCGCAATACAGGTAACTAACACAAAGTGACATAAAAAGACTCAATTCTATGGTCTTACAGCCCTAGTGGGTCATATTCTATATATTACTGGGCAACATAAAATAGAGCCTTTAAAATAACTGATCCGAGGTACATGCCAGATTCTTTGGGAATGGATACTTGGAAGCTATAAAAAAAAAAATTTAAAATGTCCTAATATAGCTTAAAGGGACATTAAACACTTTGAGATGGTAATATAAAATGATAAATTGTATATAATAAAACAACTCTGCAATATACTTTCATTATTTATTTTGTCCTCTTTGCCTGTAATTCCATTCTGAAAATATGCGCTTTTCAGTTCCTGTTAGAAATGGAAGTGCAGAACACTGTTAAATCCAGCACAACCATTGGCTGCACACTCTAGTGACCTATTTATAACTGACCCTAATTGGCCACAGCAGAGAAGGTAACACAAGTTACAACATGGCAGCTCCCAGTGTTTTATAGACATTAAAACTTTACACTTATTTTGTCACTTTTTAAACAACTAATGAAACTTTAAAAAATACATCTACATGTTAGTCATGGACTAATCTTTTCTTTGAACGCATCATTCTATCTAGCATGTATTTAGTGTTTAATGTCCCTTTAATAACATAGTGTATAGTTAGGACTTCCTTTATACTGAAATTCACTGGGATTTATAGACCAAGTAATTAGACAGTTAACTTAGAGTAGTACTCTCTTGGACATTAAAGGGACATTGAAGTAGGAAAAATGCATGCTCTAATTTGTTAGCATGTCCTTTTTTTCACTCACCTGCCAATTTCTATATTCAAAAGTTGGAGTGTTAGTTCGTAATACTTTCATTCGTACACACACTTTTTGTGTCACCAGTGTCCTCTGTCCAAGGGTCAATAGAGCAGGCAACAATACCGCACCAGTGTCCCAAATTGTGACAATTTTAGAAAACACTCGGTTGCTGTGTCATATATATATATATACACACATATACATACATATACATATACACATATATACAAACACACCCCACCATGTTCTGCTGCATCTCTGCAGTCTGGTTGCTCATCTGTCCATTTGTGCTGCTGCTACAACTTTTAGACGATACTTTAATGGTAGGTCCCCAGTAAGACTCTCACCTTGTTGTGACTTTGTTGACATTTATGTAACAGCATGTCCTGACACTGTGTCTATTGTGTGAAGCCCATAACTTGCTGTGATATCTCTTTCTGCTGGTGCTCTAGGTGCTGTCCAGCTGCACCTCCTTTTTATCTTCAGCTGCTTTGGGTATCTGGCAGCACCTAAGGTGCCCTGGAGACATTCTCAATATGAAATAATGGGGACTCAGTTTCTATATTAAACAAATACTTTTAAACACAATTTGGCCAAACCCAATGAACAAATCTGGAGGGGGAAAACGACAAATGATTAATCCAAAACAAATTATTTGTCCATGCACAGATGACCATAGAATTAGTTGAATAGAAATTACACATATGCCAAGATCATGTACAATAACTCACGGTGGCTATGAGATATTATAAGCACCAATAATGCTAATATCTTGGACTGTGCTTTATCAATAACGGAGCTTTTCAGGACCAATTGATTTATGAAGATAAGCCATTTTTTTAAAATGTCATATTTGTGAGCCAGATACAAACAAAAAATACTCAGATCCGGAAGTGGGGTAGTATGACGCAAGAAGCGAATGCCGAGATGTGACCTCGTGAGAGAGCGAGGCCTGCAGTCCCGATCAAGCGCATTGCAGATACTCCAGGGCCTAGGTGGTTTAAGGCTGCAAGCTGCCAGCATTTCTTCACCACCAGACTATGCTGAGCTGGACTGGGGAAGGCGAAGTATATATATCCAGCACCATCCAGATCCCATACAGCTGGGCTACCCTCTCAGAGCTCCGCAAGTGGTGGAAAAGAGCAGCGTTCTGGAAATACCCCCCATGTAGGACCTAACACAAGGGGCAGGTAGGATGCCATACAGAGGTCAACAATTACCACTTTAAATATATGCTGGTTTATAGCGACAATACAGTCACAACACAGACAGAGACAGTCTGTTCATTTTGACATACAACTCTGCTCACAACCTTAAAGCTGAGGGTATCAAGTTATCCAATAACCTTTATTTAGCATCCAGAGGGGATATGTGTGAACTATAATAATGTGTTATGAAGAACATGATTGCTAAGAAGCTACTGTAAAGTAAGAACACAATAATAGCTACCTCAGAAACGTTATAAAGAATAACAAAATACTGTAAAGCAAGGATGTATTAAGTGTTTAAAGAGGTCATAATATAAGGCTCTGATATTCAAACCATAGAGGTGGAGAAAAAGGGGGGTACTAGCTGCGGTCTAACAAAAGAGGCTCTCTTATAAGCTGTATAGTTAAAGTTGAATAATAAACCACTGACCATCTAAATATAAGAAGACTACAGCTTAATTTATTTTAGGATACACCTTTAACTTAAAACGAGAAAAGTGAAACTTGTAAAACTCTGAGAGGGCAAGCTGGAGAAAGTAGATAAGGTGCAACCCAGCCTCATCTAGAGACTCTCTTATAAGAGCGGATATAAGAAGACAAAAAAAAATATTTTAAAGCAAATTAAAGAAAGCAAAAGAAATTAGTTGGTACACGCTGCTTAACCCAATCAAAGGTTTGAACAAGTTTTAGCTTGTATGCTAAAGGTATGGACTAGAGTTTTTCTTAAGAAATTATCAAAAGAAAAAGAAAAAAACTCTGTAAGGTAAACTATAATTGGATAAACATTTATCTGAGGTCTAAAAGACAATTGCAAAGAAATATGGAAAGATTTGTCCAAGCCAAAAAACAACAACTTAGGCTAAAAATGTGGAAAAAAAGGAAGGAGTTCTAAAGCAGGTATATTCTCTCCAAATAAACCACAGTTGGACGAAACAATGTCTGAAGAAATAGACCAGCAATCTATAGGTTTACCAAATTTCAGCACTTATTTTTCCGAAAATAGAAGTAGTAACATCTAAACTGGACTTTGTCCTTAATGAGCTGAAAGTATCAATGGAAAGAATATCAGAAGTGGAACAAAGGATATCAAAAATGGAAGACCAATTAAATGATAAAGATAAAAAAAAAAGACACCCTGAAACAAAATTAATATCTAAACCAAAAAATAGAAGATCTTGAAAATCGAAGCCGGAGGGATAACATGAGAATGATAGGTCTACCAGAATCAATGAATTGGCAAGACTTGCTGGTTTTCTCAGAGAAAATATTGCCCCAAATTTTAGGGCTACAAAACCTGAAGTGATCCTTTGAAGTTGAAAGGATACATAGACTTGGACCAATTAAAAGGAGAACAAGGAAACGACTCTAGACCTAGACCTGTTATTGGGAAATACTTAAATTCTCAAGCAAAAAACTAAATAATGAGAGCATGCAGAAAGACCGGAAATTTGATCCATGAAGGGAAAAAAAATCCTTTTGTTTCAAGATTATTCAGCAGAAATTGCCACTTTGGCAAAAGAAGGACGTCAATTTACATTTCTGTGTCCAGCAAAATTAAGCGTGAAAGAGGGAGAGGAGATGATGATATTCGACATGCCAAAAAAGCAAAAACCTTTTAAAAATTGACTTATAATTTGGAAAAATGAGTCATGATTCAATCTATTAAGCAAGCAGATGATTTTTTTTTTTTTTTTTTTATATCTTCACTGTATTTTCTTTTTTCTATAGATTCTCTTTATATCTCCTTTCTACCTCCCCTTTTTCTGAGCCCACACTACTTTCTATCCTACCGTATTTACTATGTTTTTAATCTTAAATTTCTTTCTTTTCTGTATCCTTTATTTTTCCCTCTTAACTTTTATCCTAACTCCTTCCCAGTTAATCTTGACATATCTATGGTACTATAGATACATTCTTTATGTTTGCTATAAGTATAAGTTAAATATCAGGGGTATTCCTTTAATTTTGATATTGGATATATGTACAAGTTAAAAACTCTTGAACGGCTATGATGCAAAATTACAAGAAGGAAGTGTTAATTCTTGTTCCCTGTTTTTTTAGTTTCATGAATGTTATATTGAACTATAGGGATTATTGGCTTTTTAAAAGTATAATTGTAACACTGGTGAATGTAAGGTTTAACATAAACCAAGGCTGGAATCATATGAAAGTTGGTGCCAAATGGTAAATATAACATCATGGAATATAGGGGGCATAAATTCCCCAATAAAGAGAAAAATCTTAAAAAGAGCCAAGCCGGTATAATATAATGTGTTTACAGGAAACTCATTTATCAGAGAGAGCACAAAAAATTTAAAGTTCACTGGGTAGAAGAGGTTATTTCCTCCTCACATAGAAAATCACAAAGAGGTGTATTCTTATTAAAAATGGTTTAAATTATGTAATAGAGAATAAAATAATTGATCAAGAAGGTAGATTTGTGATAATCTTGTAATAGAGAATGACGTATACACTATATGCAATTTTTAACCCCTTAATGACCACAGCACTTTTCCATTTTCTGTCCGTTTGGGACCAATGCTATTTTTACATTTTTGCGGTGTTTGTGTTTAGCTGTAATTTTCCTCTTACTCATTTACTGTACCCACACATATTATATACCGTTTTTCTCGCCATTAAATGGACTTTCTAGAGATACCATTATTTTCATCATATCTTATAATTTACTATAAAACAATTATAAAATATGAGGAAAATTTTGAAAAAAAACACACTTTTTCTAACTTTGACCCCCAAAATCTGTTACACATCTGCAACCACCAAAAAACACCCATGCTAAATAGTTTCTAAATTTTGTCCAGAGTTTAGAAATACCCAATGTTTACATGTTCTTTGCTTTTTTTGCAAGTTATAGGGCCATAAATACAAGTAGCACTTTGCTATTTCCAAACCATTTTTTTTTTTTCAAAATTAGCGCTAGTTGCATTAGAACACTAATATCTTTCAGGAATCCCTGAATATCCATTGACATGTATAAAAAATATTTTAGTAGACATCCCAAAGTATTGATCTAGGCCAATTTTGGTATATTTCATGCCACCATTTGACCGCCAAATGCGATCAAATACAAAAAATAGTTCACTTTTTCACAAATTTTCGGTTTCTCACTGAAATTATTTACAAACAGCTTGTGCAATTATGGCATAAATAGTTGAAATTTTTCTCTGGGATCCCCTTTGTTCAGAAATAGCAGACATATATGGCTTTGGCGTTGCTTTTTGGTAATTAGAAGGCCGCTAAATGCCACTGTGCACCACACGTGTATTATGCCCAGCAGTGAAGGGGTTAATTAGGGAGCATGTAGGGAGCTTTTTGGGGTAATTTTAGCTTTAGTGTAGTGTAGTAGACAACCCCAAGTACTGATCTAGGCCCATTTTGGTATATTTCATGCCACCATTTCACCGCCAAATACGATCAAATTAAAAAAAAGTTACATTTTTCACAATTTTAGGTTTCTCACTGAAATCATTTACAAACAGCTTGTGCAATTATGGCACAAATGGTTGTAAATGCTTCTCTGGGATCCCCTTTGTTCAGAAATAGCAGACATATATGGCTTTGGCGTTGCTTTTTGGTACTTAGAAGGCCGCTAAATGCCGCTGCGCATCACACGTGTATTATGGCTAGCAGTGAAGGGGTTAATTAGGTAGCTTGTAGGGAGCTTGCAGGGTTAATTTTAGCTTTCGTATAGAGCTCAGCCTCCCACCTAAAACATCGACCCCCTGATCCCTCCCAAACAGCTCTCTTCCCTCCCCCACCCCACAAATGTCCCCGCCATCTTAAGTACTGGCAGCAACTCTGCCAGTACTAAAATAAAAGGTATATTTAGACTTTTTTAAAGCATATTTACATATGCTGATGTGTAGGACCCCCCCTTAGCCCCCAACCTGACTGATCCCCCACCAAACAGGTCTCTAACCCTCCCCCTCTGCCTTAATGGGCGCCATCTTGGGTACTGGCAGCTGTCTGCCAGTACCCAGTTTAGAATAAAATTGTTTTGTTTTTTTAAATATTCCCATTTTCTGTAGTGTAGCTCCCCCCCAACAAAGACCACCCCCCACCCCCTCCTAGATACCTTCGATTGTTTTTTTATAAACATTAAAATACCCCTTTCTCCCACTTATAAAACCAAAACTTTTCTGTAGTGTAGTGGTTCCCACCCGCTCGCCGCTCACCTTCACCGCGCGCCCACCCGTGCGTGCCCCCATCAGCACCGCCCCCCTCCCCCTCTACATTACCCGGCCCATCGATGGCCGCCCACCCGCCTCCCAAGTTGGCTCCCACCCACCAACGATACCGGCCATCGTTGGTGGGTGGGATTAAGGAGCTATTTAGCAAACATTTTCAAGATTTGTATACCTCACAAAAAAAAAAACAGGAAGATTAAGAAGGATTAGTAGGATTACTGGAAGGATCTAAAACTAGTTAGAATGGCCCCTAGGTGCTGTGTATAGGTAAACTCTTTAACGGATACAACTAAAGAATAGCTGTGAAAAAGTATACACTTGAAGTACTCTGTTCTCACTTAAATTTTATAAATTGTCGAGGGTGGTATAGTACCACTTTAGAATTAAAAATTAAACTTTATTGAATATACTTTAAAAATGGGTGCTTTAAAATCAACTAGAGTATTAGGGTTATAATTCTTGTATTATACAATCGTATTGGTTATTTATAAGGGTTAGTCTGTTGACGGGTTTGCATAAATTATGATGTCAAGGGTCCTATAATAATTAGGCCCTCTGGGCATGGTTGTGCAACTCAGGATAGAATATGGGGTTTATACATTATTGTCCCCCAATAAAGTTTAATTTTTAATTCTAAAGTGGTACTATACCACCCACGGCAATTTATAAAATTTAAGCGAGAACAGAGTACTTCAAGTGTATACTTTTTCACAGCTATTCTTTAGTTGTATCTGTTAAAGAGTTTACCTATACACAGCACCTAGGGGCCATTCTAACCATATATAAGGCCCATTACTCATATTTAAAGGCCCAGTCTCACTGTAAAGATAATTAGTAGTGCCATCACTTTTCTTGTTTACAGATTATACTAGTACGGCTAGAAATAGGTTTCTGTGATAGAGCACACTACTAAACTAAAATGGCGAACACCTTTGAGACAGACAGACTTAATAGAAGAAACTCACTGACCTTAATGAAGTCTTTAATGTAACGAATACAGGAGTTGCCAGTATTAATAAAGATCAAATGGAATACACACTAAGAGATATTCATAAGCTATTCTACAGACAAGATAAGGTCGGGTGGAATAAGCATTTCTTTGATAAATATATTGAAAGAAAATGGATTCCAGGCGATCTGAGAATTCAATTGTTCCCATCCTATGAATTCAAAACCCAGATTTAGGTAAGGAATGGGATGAAGCCCTTTCTGAGTGTTTGCTAAAACTGATGAACATTCTAATAAAAAATGACACAACAGAATATGACAAAATAGAAACAGAAATAGAGGAACTAACATCTAAACTAAAAACATTTGAAAACTTACCAGAGTTTGAAGCAAGGTACAAGAAATACCAAACAGAACTGGACAAATATGAGGCAGAAATAAAACAAATCAAGCAGTCTAAATTGAACAGAGATATTGCAGATTTTAAAAATAATAAAGTCTATAAATGGGGGAGGAAAGTCAACAGGAACCCAGCAAAACCAACCAGAGTACATGTCATAGACAGTGATGCCTCTTATCTGGAAGGTAGTGAGTCAGATGTAACAGATACTGAGAGTGCCACACCAAGCACATCCACTCATATGGTGACAAGACAAGAAAGAAAGAAACAAAAGGATTTTTTAGACGAGGGCACTTCCGTACAAGAAGATCCACCAGACAAACAAAAACAGGACACCAAGAGATGGAAGCCTTACAAAAGACCTCCCAGTCCATTCTCGAAAATGAGACTGACATAATGCAAGTGATTAATTTATCGAATAAAATTCTATCTAGGGAACATCAAAGTGTATTAAGAAAAGGCCTCTCTTTCTGTCCAACAGGTAATCTGGATACATTTGAAGTAACAAAAAAGACATACAACTTTATCTCAGGAAAATCCTCCTCAAAAAACAGTTCATGAGGAACAATGATTTGACATGTGAAATTGAGGGCATAAATTATGAATGGACGAATGAAGAACAAACAACTATCCAAACAATGCAAGACTTACTAAGGGACAACGAAGATCTCACGGATGATAACTGGAGAGAATTGATCTCAAATAAATCAAAATATATACCCAAATTTAACACCTCAAGACGCATAGAAATCTTTAACGAAATGGTAACTAAAGAAATCTCTGAACTTCAACTCAAAACATCACAAACAAATCTGACTCTGTCAGAAAGGCATTACGGGAGATGCAAAAATGGGACGATGTTCTAATTAAGAACTCGGACAAAATGGGCAACATGGTGGTTTGGCCAAAGGATCTCTACTTAAGAGAAGTACATAAACAACTACGCAACAAAGATTGCTATACAAAATTATTCTTTGATCCTACCCAAAATTATAAAGAGCAGTATAATAAAATAATCACCAATGCTATGAAAGATCAAATCATAACTCCTAAGGAAATTCCTAACAGTACATGAACCAAAAACTGCCACGTTTTATGTAATACCCAAAGTGCATAAAAACCCTACTATGCCCCCCGGATGACCCATAGTTTCAGGCATTAATAACCTAACGGAAAGAGCAAGTCAATATGTGGACAATAGATTAAGAGGATTCGTTAAACAGTTACCATCATTTGTAAGAGACAGTATGGAAGTCCTGCATTATGTACAAAACATTCAAATGAATGAAAATACCATTCTGGTCACGGCAGATGTTGAAGCATTGTACACCAGTATAGACCACCAACTGGGTATTAAAAGCTGTACAAAGCTTCTTAGAATCCTCATCCAGTGAAGATAAAGCATATGATAATTTCATATTGGAACTGTTGAAAATTATCTTAAACCATAACTACTTTATATTTGACCAAAAATTCTACATACAGACCAGAGGTACCGCGATGGGCACGGCATGTGCACTAACTTGTGCAAACCTCTTCTTTGGCTGGTGGGAGCAAAAGGTGGTGTTCTCCAATGAACTTGCACCATTTACCAACAATATCCCCCTGTGGCTTTGTTATATAGAGGACGTGTTCTTCCTATGGGAAGGATCAACAAATACACTCTTGGAATTTCTAAATAAACTTAATAACAATAATTTAAATATTAAGCTCACCTATGAATATAATACAGAAGAAGTCACATTCCTGGACCTAAAAATATCAAAAATGTGAATCTGGGGCAATTAAAACAGATCTCTTCAGAAAAAAGACCGCAACTATTAGTATCCTTCATGCTAATAGTGGACACTCACCAGGCACAATTAAATCACTTCCAACAGGAGAATTTTTAAGAATCAAAAGGAACTGCTCAGATACAACAGCATATGCACACCAAGCAGATGAATTACAAGTACGACTTCAACAAAGAGGATACAGTAATCGAAGTATAAAAAAAGCAAGACAAAGGGCCAACTGCACTAACAGACAAGACTTCTTACGGAAAAAAAACAAAGACGATACTACCCAGCTGATTTTGATTTATTCACCACAATCCCAAGAAGTCATACATATTCTGAACAAACATCTTCATATTCTTCAAGCAGATCCTAAACTTAATACCATCATAGGTGACAAGGTACAAGTAGGTTACAGACGTACGAAAAACTTGAAGGATATTCTAAGCCCCAGCCATTATTTGAAGAAAAAGACCAGATGTGACCCCATAGCATTGGGTAATTTCAAATGCAGGAACTGCTCCATTTGTAAACATATGCTTAATGCTAAATCTATAACAGATAGCTTTGGTCAAACACATAAAATTCTTTTAAATAATCAATCTGCGGCATACACTTGCGCAGGCAATGCTTCCAAGCCTACTATTAGGTTATTTGTATTACACAAGGGGTACATGTTATTAGTATTGTTGAATAGATACCCCCTATTTACTAGTGTAACTAACTGTAGGTGGGAACCATTAACATTCAATTAGCATTTGTTTCCAGTAGATACGAAGTAGATAATACTACAACCAGTAACTTGAACGTTTCAATTTAGTAACAGCACAGTATACTATCATCTTAGTTTGGCTATATTGTTGTAGCAGGATTAAATAGTGTATGGTCCATTATTACAACATTACATAATGTATCCAATAGGTCTATGGTAATAACAATTTTTACTTAGATCTGGCAACTTAATAAACACGCCCAGTTGGACACTTATTTACATCATCCCGTCTATGAGGGCACTCATAGAAGGAATATAACATAATCTGTTACTGTAGGCATTATAAACCCTTACTGCAAAACGCTGCAACAAGGAGAATACAAAAGCTGTCATATCAACTGTTTTTATAACCATATTAATTCCTACATAGGAAAAGTAGATATGTGGTAATATTAATATTGTTATTGTATTCTATCCTGAGTTGCACAACCGTGCCCAGAGGGCCAAATTATTATAGGACCCTTGATATTATAATTTATGTAAACCTGTCAACAGACTAACCCTCATAAATAACCAATACCATTGTATTATACAATAATTAACCCTAATACTCTAGTTGATTTTAAAGCACCCATTTTTAAAGTATATTCAATAAAGTTTAATTTTTAATTCTAAAGTGGTACTATACCACCCTCGGCAATTTATAAAATTTAAGTGAGAACAGAGTGCTTCAAGTGTATACTTTTTCACAGCTATTCTTAGTTGTATCCGTTAAAGGATCTAAAACTACCCAAACTCAATGAAGAACAAGTATGTAATTTAAATAAAGAAATAACAAATATGGAGGTTATTCAAACTATTAAGTCTATGACATCAGGTATAGCTTCAGGCCCAGATGAACTACCAGTAGAAATATATAAAATGTTAGAACATAAGTTATCGGTTCCGTTAGTATAGCTATACAATGAATATCTGGAAACTAGATTAAAAATGTCAGATAATTTTAAAGCGGCAAATATTACCCTGATACTGAATCTAGAGAAGGATCCTCTACTACCAACATCTTATAGACCCATATCATTACTACATCTAGACTACAAGATTCTTACTAAACTCTAAGAAAACAGACTTAAAAAATATAGGGCCCTTTTAATCCATCCAGATCAATCAGGGTTTATCCCAGGTAGAAATTCGGCACAAAATATTAGGAAAATATTACATCTAATCCATAAAGAATCCATAATGGCTAAAGAAGGAGAAGAAAATATAAGGCCAGAGAAATTTTTACTATCTATTAATTCAGAAAAGGCCTTTGATAGGGTGGAATGGTCATGTCTCTTTGATTCACTGGAAAAATATGGAATAACAGGAAAATACTTAGATATAATTAAAAAAATCTATACGAAAAGCTCAGTATTTTTTCTAGTGAATCAGGAAAAATCAAATCTAATAACCCTATCTAGAGGAACAAGGCAGTGTCCACTGTCGTCCCTTCTTTTAAATCTAGTGTTAGAAACATTGGCAATGAAATTAAAGGGACAGTCTACCATAGAATTGTTATTGTTTTAAAAGATAGATAATCCCTTTATTACCCATTCCCCAGTTTTGCATAGCCAACACAGTTATATTAATATACTTTTTACCTCTGTGATTACCTTGTATCTAGGAACCTTCTTCCAGCCCCCTGATCACATGACTGTGACTGTTTATTATCTATTGTCTTAAATTTACTATTGTATTGTGCTAAATCTTAAATAACCCCCTGTGCCTGAACACACTGTTATCTATATGGCCCACGTGAACTTTCTGTCTCTTTCTGTTGAAAAGAGATTTAAAAAGCATGTGATAAGAGGTAGCCCTCAAAGGCTTAGAAATTAGCATATGAGCCTACCTATGTTTAGTTTAAACTAAGAATACCAAGAGAAAAAAGCAAATTTGATAATAAAAGTAAATTGGAAAGTTAATTAAAATTAAAAGTCCTATCTGAATAATGAAAGTTTAATTTATACTAGACTGTCCCTTTAAGATTGTTAATACCAGGATACTCTATGGGGAAAATAAATATCAAGATGGCACTATTCACGAGATGATCTTTTATTATGTGTGGTTAACCCTGAAAGATTCATTCCGAAAATATTATCCTTAATAGAGTTATACAGGAAAATATCTGGATATTAAATGAATATCCCTAAATCGAAAATAATGTGGCTAAATAAACATAATACAGATACCATATACCCGTTTACAGAAGTAAATCACATAAAATACTTAGGCCTAGAAATGTCAAAAGATCCTAAAAAATGGTATGGAATGAACATCTAAAATAGTGAATTACATAGAACAAAAACTTAAACTGGGTTACTATTCCAGTTTCACTAACCGTAAGAGTCCACTTTATTAAAATGTGCATCTTACCTAGAGTATTATACCCATTGCAGCTAATCCCTTTCCTACTAACAAATAAGGATAAGGAAACTCTAGAGAGAGCCAATGGGAGTTTTTTTATAGAAGGGGAAAAAAACAAGAATATCGCTTATTAAACTGCAAAGGCTGGTCCGGAAGGGAGGACTGGGCTTACCATGCTTCCAAAAATATAACTGGGCCGCGCTTCTTCAAATAGGATTAGACTGGTTAGCTAAGTCAGAATATAATACATACATAGAAATAGAACAAGCACCAGTCACTAAAGGTTCAGTGAACTACTTATTGTTTGCTACTCAAAAGCAAATGGGAAAATACATTTTCTATAATCCTCTATAAAGAGATATCATCCTAACCTGGCGCAAACTAAATAAAATCTTAGGAACAAACTTTAAAATCTCACCTTATTTACCGATAAAGGGCAGAGATGGGGATAGTAAATATCTCAGTCATAGCTAATTATGGTAAGGAAGAAATAATATCTTTTATTGAATTTCAACAAATATTCAATATTCCCATTGCAGGAAAAATACACTATGAACAGTTAAAACACTATATAATGGCTTTACTCAGCCATAGCTGGGGTAAAATTAAAATAGTCGAAATTAGAGAAATAATGAAAAAGCATGAGACAAACAGGTTCTCCTTATCAGCTATATATAGATGGATAAACAATGAATTAATATGAACAGAAAAAGATAGTACAAGAGAAATATGGGGGGAAATTTTACAACACAACACAATAGATTATATGATAGAATACAGCATTAGGGATGTATATAAAGCTACATTATCGCCTGCTCTAAGAGAATCACAATTTAGAATGATTAATAGAGACTATTTGATAATATCTAGACTTAAAGGGACATGAAACTCAAAAATGTTCTTTCCAATTTACTTCTATTATTTAATTTGCTTCCTTCTCTTGTTATCCTTTGCTGAAAGGTTAATCTGGGAAAGCTCAGGAGCAGCAAAGAACCTAGGTTCTAGCTGCTGATTGCTGAATGCATATATATATATATATATATATATATATATATACACACACAGTATATATATATATATATATATATATATATATATATATATATATATATATATATATACACAGTATATATATATATATATATATATATATACAGGGAGTGCAGAATTATTAGGCAAGTTGTATTTTTGAGGATTAATTTTATTATTGAACAACAACCATGTTCTCAATGAACCCAAAAAAACTCATTAATATCAAAGCTGAATAGTTTTGGAAGTAGTTTTTAGTTTGTTTTTAGTTATAGCTATTTTAGGGGGATATCTGTGTGTGCAGGTGACTATTACTGTGCATAATTATTAGGCAACTTAACAAAAAACAAATATATACCCATTTCAATTATTTATTTTTACCAGTGAAACCAATATAACATCTCAACATTCACAAATATACATTTCTGACATTCAAAAACAAAACAAAAACAAATCAGTGACCAATATAGCCACTTTTCTTTGCAAGGACACTCAAAAGCCTGTCATCCATGGATTCTGTCAGTGTTTTGATCTGTTCACCATCAACATTGCGTGCAGCAGCAACCACAGCCTCCCAGACACTGTTCAGAGAGGTGTACTGTTTTCCCTCCTTGTAAATCTCACATTTGATGATGGACCACAGGTTCTCAATGGGGTTCAGATCAGGTGAACAAGGAGGCCATGTCATTAGATTTTCTTCTTTTATACCCTTTCTTGCCAGCCACGCTGTGGAGTACTTGGACGCGTGTGATGGAGCATTGTCCTGCATGAAAATCATGTTTTTCTTGAAAGATGCAGACTTCTTCCTGTACCACTGCTTGAAGAAGGTGTCTTCCAGAAACTGGCAGTAGGACTGGGAGTTGAGCTTGACTCCATCCTCAAACCGAAAAGGCCCCACAAGCTCATCTTTGATGATACCAGCCCAAACCAGTACTTCACCTCCACCTTGCTGGCGTCTGAGTCGGACTGGAGCTCTCTGCCCTTTACCAATCCAGCCACGGGCCCATCCATCTGGCCCATCAAGACTCACTCTCATTTCATCAGTCCATAAAACCTTAGAAAAATCAGTCTTGAGATATTTCTTGGCCCAGTCTTGATGTTTCAGCTTGTGTGTCTTGTTCAGTGGTGGTCGTCTTTCAGCCTTTCTTACCTTGGCCATGTCTCTGAGTATTGCACACCTTGTGCTTTTGGGCACTCCAGTGATGTTGCAGCTCTGAAATATGGCCAATACTGGTGGCAAGTGGCATCTTGGCAGCTGCACGCTTGACTTTTCTCAGTTTTCTCAGTTCATGGGCAGTTATTTTGCGCCTTGGTTTTTCCACACGCTTCTTGCGACCCTGTTGACTATTTTGAATGAAACGCTTGATTGTTCGATGATCACGCTTCAGAAGCTTTGCAATTTTAAGAGTGCTGCATCCCTCTGCAAGATATCTCACTATTTTTGACTTTTCTGAGCCTGTCAAGTCCTTCTTTTGACCCATTTTGCCAAAGGAAAGGAAGTCGCCTAATAATTATGCACACCTGATATAGGGTGTTGATGTCATTAGACCACACCCCTTCTCATTACAGAGATGCACATCACCTAATATGCTTAATTGGTAGTAGGCTTTCAAGCCTATACAGCTTGGAGTAAGACAACATGCATAAAGAGGATGATGTGGTCAAAATACTCATTTGCCTAATAATTCTGCACACAGTGTATATATATATATATATATATATATATATATACAGGGAGTGCAGAATTATTAGGCAAGTTGTATTTTTGAGGATTCATTTTATTATTGAACAACAACCATGTTCTCAATGAACCCAAAAAACTAATTAATATCAAAGCTGAATATTTTTGGAAGTAGTTTTTAGTTTGTTTTTAGTTTTAGCTATTTTAGGGGGATATCTGTGTGTGCAGGTGACTATTACTGTGCATAATTATTAGGCAACTTAACAAAAAACAAATATATACCCATTTCAATTATTTATTTTTACCAGTGAAACCAATATAACATCTCAACATTCACAAATATACATTTCTGACATTCAAAAACAAAACAAAAACAAATCAGTGACCAATATAGCAACCTTTCTTTGCAAGGACACTCAAAAGCCTGCCATCCATGGATTCTGTCAGTGTTTTGATCTGTTCACCATCAACATTGCGTGCAGCAGCAACCACAGCCTCCCAGACACTGTTCAGAGAGGTGTACTGTTTTCCCTCCTTGTAAATCTCACATTTGATGATGGACCACAGGTTCTCAATGGGGTTCAGATCAGGTGAACAAGGAGGCCATGTCATTAGATTTTCTTCTTTTATACCCTTTCTTGCCAGCCACGCTGTGGAGTACTTGGACGCGTGTGATGGAGCATTGTCCTGCATGAAAATCATGTTTTTCTTGAAGGATACAGACTTCTTCCTGTACCACTGCTTGAAGAAGGTGTCTTCCAGAAACTGGCAGTAGGACTGGGAGTTGAGCTTGACTCCATCCTCAACCCGAAAAGGTCCCACAAGCTCATCTTTGATGATACCAGCCCAAACCAGTACTCCATCTCCACCTTGCTGGCATCTGAGTCGGACTGGAGCTCTGTGCCCTTTACCAATCCAGCCATGGGCCCATCCATCTGGCCCATCAAGACTCACTCTCATTTCATCAGTCCATAAAACCTTAGAAAAATCAGTCTTGAGATATTTCTTGGCCCAGTCTTGACGTTTCAGCTTGTGTGTCTTGTTCAGTGGTGGTCGTCTTTCAGCCTTTCTTACCTTGGCCATGTCTCTGAGTATTGCACACCTTGTGCTTTTGGGCACTCCAGTGATGTTGCAGCTCTGAAATATGGCCAAACTGGTGGCAAGTGGCATCTTGGCAGCTGCACGCTTGACTTTTCTCAGTTCATGGGCAGTTATTTTGCGCCTTGGTTTTTCCACACGCTTCTTGCGACCCTGTTGACTATTTTGAATGAAACGCTTGATTGTTTGATGATCACGCTTCAGAAGCTTTGCAATTTTAAGAGTGCTGCATCCCTCTGCAAGATATTTCACTATTTTTGACTTTTCTAAGCCTGTCAAGTCCTTCTTTTGACCCATTTTGCCAAAGGAAAGGAAGTTGCCTAATAATTATGCACACCTGATATAGGGTGTTGATGTCATTAGACCACACCCCTTCTCATTACAGAGATGCACATCACCTAATATGCTTAATTGGTAGTAGGCTTTCAAGCCTATACAGCTTGGAGTAAGACAACATGCATAAAGAGGATGATGTGGTCAAAATACTCATTTGCCTAATAATTCTGCACTCCCTGTATATATATATATATATATATATATATATATACATATATATACATACATATATATATATATATATATATATATATATTCTGATTTTCCTTGGCTCACCCATTTGTTCATTTAGAAACCAGTAGTGCATTGCTGCTCCTTCAACAAATGATACCAAGAGAATGAAACAAATTAGATAATAGAAGTAAATTAGAAAGTTGTTTCAAATTGTATTCTCTATCTGAATCATTAAAGAACATTTTTGGGTATCATGTCCCTTTAAACATTAGAAAAAAGATCTGGTAAACAGTTGCTTAAAATGTAATTTACATAACCCTGACTTGAGACACTATCTGTGGAATTGCCCTAAAGTAAATCAATATTAGAGCAAAGTAAGTCACTTGCTCACAAAAACCACTGGGTCAAAAATTTGTATTTCAGAATTAAATGTATACTTTCCTACTGCGGAATTTCAACCAAGCGGTGTGGAAAATTTGATTATAAATACAATACTTATAGCAAGACAATTAATATTCAACCTTTGGATTACAAAAAAAATCTCAATCAATAACAAAATTAAAAAATAACATCAGAAAACAAATTATAGTTGAACAATATGACATGTTGTTTGAAAAAATGAACCGTTTCAAATCTTTTAGAAATAACTAGGTTATGTTTGAAATTATTTAGTATTGTCAAAATGCTAGATGAAATGGCAGGATATCTTTTAGGATACATTTTTCTTTATGTCTTAGAGCAGGTTGCATGTAGAGGTGATTTATATATGTATACGGGGGAAAGGGGCTAGATTTAAAATACCAAAGAATAGAAATGTTATTCATTTTTTCTTATTTGGTTACATGTTTGGATATTATATAATATGTAATGTTTTTGTATTTCAATAAAGATTTCTAAAAACAACAAAAAAACAATAACACACTAGACTCAAGGTCAGTCTAGTTTCAACATTATCAGACCGAAACAGTAAAAATAAACAGTATAAGACAGCTTTAAAAATAAAGATAACTTTAAAATTGCAATAGGAAATGCCTGTAAAAGGGTTGAAAAACATTCTATACTGTATAATATTTCAAACTGTACCTGAATAGTAAAGAGCATATGGATTATATACAACAGGAAACTGCAAAAAATATATAACTAGAGACCTAATAGTAAATAATTGGAAAGGAATTCCCTAATTAATTATAGGTAACATGCTGTATTACACACACACACTGCCGAGTATACTGTGAGCATAAAGGGAGTATGGAAACTGCATGTCCAATACTGGGATAGTTAGGTAAAGTGACCTTGAAAATCAAGCAGGATGTGTAGTATTCAAACATTAAGGTCTAGATTGCAAAGCGAGCACACAAATATAAGCACTATTGTATGCGCTAACATTGCCCAAGTTAAATCAATAGTACTTTTATTATTGCACTAATATTACAAGTCGAAAGTGATATTCTAGTGCTCAAGATAACACCTGGATGTCGGATAACACAAAGGTGTGTTTAATCCCTCACATTAATAGACTTCTATGAGGGTGTGATGAAACACTCATGTTGGCTATAGCTCAAATGCTAAGCTGAAGGTGTACCAAGTCGAGGGTCAAATAGCGGAGTTCATCACTAACTTTTAAACTGTGATTATGAAGAATCCTGGTCTAGAGGAGATTATTATATCTTGTTATAGTTTGAAGCTGAATACACTTTTGTAAAATATCATATGAGCATATGAGATCTCTTTTTGGAAGCACAAATCTTTCCCCTCTCTGTAGAGATCCTACTTTCGTGGTTTGGATCCAACGTCTATGAGCTCGCTTCCATTGAGCCGTTAAAAATGGAGCTGTAAGCGGCTGACAGCTAAAAGTAATTTACAGCTCCATTTTAGTACCAGGTTTCCATTGAAAAGGTTTCCGCTTTGTGAGCGGTTGCGCTTTTTGTGTAGGTGTAAGTTGGTGTTTTGTTAACGCTTCCATCCAATGCCGGATTTCTATAACATTAATAGGTTACTATGGTAAACTGACCTTACACTACACTCGATCGCATATACAAGTGCGGCGCCGTATATTTTACCTGTCGCTTGCTGTTAGAATAAAATCAAACACCTAACGCATTGGCGATATACCGCAATAAATAATGTATTAAAGGGATAGGAAAGTCAAAATTAAACTTGCATGATTCAGATAGAGCATGTGATTTTAAGACACTTTAATTCACTTCTATTTTCAAATGTGCTTCGATCTTTTAGTATCCCTATCCCTAAAATGAATACGCACATATCATACACTAGTGGGAGCTGCTGCTAATTGGTGCCTGCACACATTTGTCTCTTGTGATTGGCTTAAAAGATATTTTCAGCTTCCTATCAGTAGTTCAATGCTGTCCCTTCAGCAATGGATAACAAGAGAATGAAGAAAATTTGATAATCAAATTAAATTGGAAAGTTAAAATTGTATGTTGTATCTGAATCATAAAAGAAAATTGTGGGGTTTACTATCCCTTTAACCCCTAATCCGCCAACCCCCATACCGCAATGTATCTGTCAAAGTTATTAACCCCTAAACCGCCCTTCCCCCAGAACGCAATCTAGCTATTTAAACTATTAACCCCTAATCCGCAATGCTCCACAACACAAACTATTAAATCTATTAACCCCTAATCCGCAATGCCCCCACATTGCAAAGTATCTGTTTAAACTATTAACGCCTAATCCACCATTAAAGGGCCATAATACCCAAATGTTTAAACACTTGAAAGTGATGTAGCATAGCTGTAAAAAGCTGACAGGAAAATATCACCTGAACATCTCTATGTAAAAAAGAAAGATATTTTACCTCAAAAATTCCTCAGTAGCCACATCCCATTGTAAAGGACTTCTAAGCAGCAAATTAGTATGTCTGTCCCGGGACAGCGTAAGGAGCGAGCTTACTTATACTCTCATCTTATTTCCCTATTCAACTTAAGGAAGTTTACAATGAAATCTCATGAGAGTTAAGTGAAATCTCATGAGATCACAGTAAAAGAGTTCATGACCTCTGCACTGTTGATGCCGATTGGCTGCTGTTCATTTCTTAATTTTTTATTTTTTTTTACCTGCAGCTAAGCAGCAGTTGATTATAACTTTTTACACAGAACTTGCTCTGCTGAGCTGTTGAAATTGTGAAGTAAAATATCTTCCTTTTTTACATAGAGATGATATTTTCCTGTCAGCTTTTTACAGTTATACTGCATTAGTTTCAAGTGATTTAGCATATGAGTATTATGTCCCTTTAACCCACATTGCAATGAACCTAATAAATCTATTAACCCCTAAACCGCCAAACCCCACAACGCAAATAACTAATCACTAAGCCCCCTAACCCAACACCCCCTAAATTAACCTCATTGCATAAATTTAAATTAAGCTAAAATTACAGAAAATGAAAAAAGTCATTATATAAACATTATATAAAATAATAAACATTATCAAAAATAAAAAAATTAAACCTAATCCCTATGAAAATAAAAAAGCCCCCCAAAATAAAAACACCCCCTAATCTAATACTTAAACTACCAATAGCCCTTAAAAGGGCCTTTTGTAGGGCATTGCCCTAAGTTAAACAGCTCTTTTACCTTTAATAAAAACTAAGTTCCTCTAACAGTAAAACCCCGCACCCACCAAATCCCCCAAAATAAAAAAAAACTAACACTAAAAAATCCTAAACTACCCATTGCCCCTAAAGGGGCATTTGTATGGGCATTGCCCTTAAAAGGGGATTCAGCTCTTTTACAGCACCCATATCCCTAATCTAAAAAATTTTAAAAACCCCAGATAGGTACTCAGGGTTCCTGAAGTCCGGCAGTGAAGTCTTCTTCCAAGCGGCAACCTCTTCTATCTTCATCCAGGATCGCAGAACTGAAGACCGGCAACCGCTGAACTGAAGACCGGCGACTGCGGAGCCATGGAGCGTGGAGGATCCTCTTCGTACGATCACCGCCATACACTGAATAATAAATTCAAGGCACGCGATTAAATATGGCGCCCCTTGCATTCCTATTGGCTGATTTGATTCTTCAAATCCAAATCAGCCAATAGGATGAGAGTTACTGAAATAGCTTAAAGATTAGCGGCTTCCAATACTTTGTATGGGACACGATAATCTTTTCGGCAGCCGGTTGCCCAGAATTGGGTTATAATGGGCCATTGGAAGCATTTGACAGCATATTTATTGGTTTGTGAGTGCACGCAAACAGAATTACGGCTCAATGGAAGCGAGCTCAAAATTGGTTAAGAATTGCTCATTTAATTATGTTTATTTATTTATTTTTAGCCAGTCAAGGTTTGCTAAAAAATTTTCAAAGCCAGAAATAGAAAATGTTCAGTTTAAGAAAGGAAACATTAAAAACAGGAAAAAAGGTCAGAAAAGGAGGATGTTGTTAAAATATATCAGGATAAGACAAAGAGATACATGGATAAATGTCCTAATTAATCTTTAAGGCAGTTTCCCTAAAACAACAAACTTTTCTAGATGTTTTATCAATCACCAAACGAGATCACCAATTCCCCAGTTTTGCATAACCAACACAGTTGTATTAATACACTTTTTACCTCTGTAATTACCTTGTATCTAAGCCTCTGCAAACTGCCCACTTATCTCCGTTCCTTTGACAGACTTGCATTTTAACCAATCAGTGCTGACTCCAAGGTAATGCCACAGGCATGAGCACAAGGTTATCTATATGGCACACATGAACTAACGCCCTCTAGTTGTGGAAAAACTGTCAAATGCATTCAGACAAGAGACGGTCTTCAACGGTTTAGAAATGAGCATATGAGCCTACCTAGATTTAGCTTTCAACTAAGAATACCAAGAGAACAAAGCAAAATGGATGATAAAAGTAACGTGGAAAGTTGTTTAAAATTACATGCCCTATCTGAATCATGAAAGTTTATTTTTGACTAGACTGTTCTTTAAAAACTTAAATTATGCTTACCTGATAATTTTCTTTTCTTCTGACGGGAAGAGTCCACAGCTGCATTCATTACTTTTGGGAATTCAGAACCTGGCAACCAGGAGGAGGCAAAAACACCCCAGCCAAAGGCTTAAATAACTCCCCCACTTCCCTCATCCCCCAGTCATTTTGCCAAGGGAACAAGGAACAGTAGGAGAAATATCATGGTGAAAAAGGTGCCAGAAGAAGAAACTAAACTACAGCCGCATCATTGATCAATGCGGGTGGGGAGCTGTGGACTCTTCCCGTCAGAAGAAAAGAAAATGATCAGGTAAGCATAATTTAAGTTTTTCTTCTTAAATGGGAAGAGTCCACAGCTGCATTCATTACTTTTGGAAAAACAATACCCAAGCTATAGAGGACACTGAATGCAAACAAGGGGCGGGTACAGAAGGCGGCTCCTGCGAAGGGCACCACAGCCTGAAATTAACAATAAAAAACTGGAAAAAAATAACTGCCCATCAGTTAGTTAAACAACCGGCATGCCATGCTGGAGACCACTCAAAATCCTTAGATTCCACTGAGCACAATGCCTCTGAGGAGCCAAGTCCCGCAAGGCTTCCAAATCTCAAAAATTTATCTGAAGGAAAAGCACCTCCACCTACCCCCGAAGGGGAGAACGGAGTACCCAAAAGGAGATCCAAAGGACCGTCGGAATAGGATAAGAAACCCAAGACAAGTGAAAAGAAGTTGGTTACAGGACAACCACCCTGGGAAAAGAACTCTCTATGAAGTCCATTTCCCAAGAGACATTCCCAACCTATGAGAGAGCGATCACGAGGAAGAACAAAAATCCAACTTCAGATCCTCTGACACAACACCACATAACATATGGTGCTCCGAGGAAGCCACGAGCTCCCCACTGAACCCTAGTCTAGCAGACACAACCGCTAAAACTAGCCACATATAGGTAGGAAAACCATGTCAGGACTGAAGTAAAAAACCCAGAGCCCACCGACAGGATGGAAAACTAACTGTCCCAAAGGAAAAAGAGGGCTGTCTGTGAAACACAAAACACAACTGACAGAACTCGCGAGTTCCATCACCAGGGCAGCAAAGCAGACCCTAAGTCATCACGGGACCCCATCCCACAGAGTGCCGAATTATTGACGGAAACTCCCGCCAGGAAAAAAAAAAAAAAGAGACATCCAACACTGGCAGCAATGCAACCAGTGGAGGAAGGAACACCCGTGAACCCCCCTCCAGGGAGAATAACAGGGTCAAGAGCAAGTACACGGTCAGACCCAAGAGAGCAGACAGATCTCCGACCTCTCCTCTAAGGAACGGACCCAACCCAAAAAAAAGGAGCTGGTAACATCTGCCTCAAGAGAGAGTGAAGGTCCTAAGAGGAACTAACCCATTGGAGAACCATTCTGACCATTTCTAGCAACAGCCACGATATAAGGCTTGCAAGCACACATGCCAAGTGCAAGTAGCTGCAGCAGGTTTCAAACTGCAAACCTTCCGCTTGCTAGACAGCAAAAGCAAAACATCAGGCTACTACAGCCGGCTCTACATGCTCAGGTTCCTCTAAGAGCCAGCCCCCCTGACATCCCACACGCAAGTAGGGAAGAGAGAATCCTCGAACGAGAAGATTAGGACCCACAGGGTCTCCATGGAAACTGTGTACTGTGTACCAAATCCTCCCCAAAGCACAAAAACCAAGGGGACCACTTCCCCAGCCGTAGGCAAGGAGAAGAGACCAAAGAGAATGGTAAACCACTACCATTAAGTAATAACCCAATGGTCAGTACTACCAGCTCAGTTGAGGCAAACAACCTTGAGCCCACCTTAAATGCAAAAGTTGTCCCTGGCGACAACCGCAGATCCACCTTAAAGGCAGCAAACTAACCTTCAGGCCGATACCAAAGCTCCCATGAGAGAAAAAACAACCCTCCTAAGGGAAAAGTGGATGTTCTAAACCCTAAAGTTTGAAACTGAACCGCCCATTAACGAGTGCAGCGACACGGACCCCAAAATCTCAGACAAGAGACATGGCCTTATGTCCTGAGGAACCACCAAGATGCCTCATACGGAGAAGGGCATTCCAGGTAGAGAATCCCCACCCCAATGGCCTTGAACATTGGACACTCACAAGAGACTCAGACCAATATCATAGAGACATCTAGACAGGTTTCAGAGATGGCATTCGCACCCGTAGGTGGAGCCGAACCCTGGATCCTCTGCTTGCAACCCCAGAAACCAAGAGCTCCTAGAGGTTCTAAAACAACACTTCGAGTCCAAGGACCCTGGAGTTTACCAGGGACAGGGCTTCATATAATGGAGACATACCACAATAGCGGGATTCAACACACAACCTTAACCATGTAGGCAACTAGGCGACCCAGTAGGCTACAAAAGTCAAAGATCCTCACAGGATAAGCCTCCCAGAAAACCCTGTACCAGGAATAACAGACGACCCCACAAATCCTACTGAGAAGCGGACCAGAGACGGTTGCCGAGGAAAAAAGGGGAGAACTCAACTCCTGCGCTCCAACTTATGAGAGCGTGAGATACTGAAAAAAAAGGGGAGACGGATATATCCGAACTCCAGGACTCAGATGACCAGACCACTCAAGAAGGGAGAAACCAGTCCCAGCAACCTCAAGGGGTACCTGAGACTAGGTCACAAGAAAAACAGACACCCAGAAATACCAAGATTGAAACGAAAATTGTCATCCAAACTGGTACCCCAACTGTCCCGCGGTCATCCCAGTCTCCAAACTCCTTGGGAATGGATAACCTCGGTACCGAGGCCAAAAACCTCCAAGACCCAAACGGATCCCCACATAAAGGACGGCAGAGGACTATACAATCCCTCCGACACTCCATTTATTGAGGACAAGGAGCAGGTTGATGTATAAGAAAACAAAAACACCCCCTCAAATAATGGATTAGTAAACATAAAGCGAGCACTCCAATAAGAGAATGACTCAACACCCAACAGGATAACCGGCACCCCGGCCCCACGTGGGTGACATGAACCCTAAGGAACAGCAGCTAGTGCCCGACCAGTACCTGCCTGGTACAAGGAACACCTGAACTGTCCAAGGTCCAAGAAAAATCAAAGCCCCAAAGGGATTGAAAACTTAAACAATAATCATAACTGAGTTCTGATATATAAAATGCGCAGCTTCCAAAGAAGTGCGCACGCGACCACAAAATCACAAGTATCAGTTCCAGAAAAGAAATGTTCCCAAATGGAAAATTATAGCAGACATGAGCTTACTAAACAAATCAAATATATCCTAACCGGATTTAAAAAAAATGAAGGCAACACCCGAAGGTGAACGCCCAAGGAAAATGGCACGCTAACCGGACCAGCCGATTAGAGGCCCCATCCTCCCAAGCTCAGAACTGCAACAGATACTTAAAAGAAAAGAAAAACAGTGACGTTAAAGAGATTGTCTTCATCCCTATACGTCTAACCCAGCTTGCCGTCCGGCACAGAAGACCGAGGATCCCTCGGCCCAGTAGGACTGGAATCCTCCAGCACCACCAAAACATGCCTTAGTAGGACACAAAGACGTGCCAGTCTATAACGGAAGGCAAATTGTTCCCTCGCCGGATCAATGGACGACCCTGGCCCAGAGGGTGGGGCCCCTGAAGCCTCAGAGGCCATAGCTTTCCCAGAAGGTCTGACTCAGGCGATCCCACGCCCGATGAACCCCGGTTAACAGAACATGGACAGTATCTTAAAAACACTTCACTAAGAAGATATAAATGTGCCAGCACCATAGATATGGCCATGCGGAACCATGCTGTAACCTCTGGAGGAAACAAGCCGCCTTCCTGAGAAAGAGTAACGGCCCTAGGGACACCTGCTTGCGTAGCAAAGGAAGGTTCTGGGGCACGCACCTCTTGGGACATAGAATCCTCAGGGGCGGATGGCTCAGTGCACTCTAAATTTCCTGATTCGAGGAAAGAGAGTACTCTAGAACGGCAATCGGAACATAACTGATGGGCATGGATAACCCTGGCCATTTCATACTCTTCACAAGACGTATACTCCGAATCGGAGATATCCGTCTCCAAAAAAAAAATCAGAATCCTCCATAACTTGGAGATGGCAATTATGGACAAACACTAACGGCACCTTATACCTCCAATAGGTGGGGCACTCACTACCTCCTGTGAACCAGACAACTAACGGACAGACTCTCTCCGTCGCCACTCGATCAAGGTGCAGAAATGGAATACAACGTGACCACACCCGTCACGAGGTGCAATGTGTAAGCTAAAAAAGCGCGCTAGTCCCTCGGACCGTGCAAACTGATGAAATAAAACCGTTATGTCCAAACAGCCATGGGCCCCAGTATCACTACACAATAGCAGACAAAATCCCATAGCAAACATGATTAAAGTCCCCCCTGTTCAATAACCCCCCTCAGGAGATATTAACCCTTGATTCCATAAGATAAAGAAGTCCCACTGGGACCCTGACTTCTTTAGTTTAACATTACATTCACATTTCGAAATAAAATGAAACGATCTTACCGGAATCTACGACGTGGAACAGGAACACTGCCCTTCAAGTGTGACAGATAGTAGCCTCGCTTCTGACATGGACTTGAGTGCATAAAGGCAGGCAGCGAAGCTCGTCATTGCTGATTGCCCAGGAGCTGTTAATATGAGTCGGGATGGTTTCGCAGAAAGACTTTCCCTGCATCTCCGGACTCTCTTTCACCCATGCTCTCCTGAGAGGCTGACAGGATTACTTAAAAGGGACACTGAACCCAAAAAATCTCCTTTCATGATTCAGATAGAGCATGCAATTTTAAGAAACTTTCTAATTTACTCCTATTATCAATTTTTCTCCGTTCTCTTGCTATCTTTATTTCAAAAAGAAGGCATCTAAGCTAAGGAGCTAGACAATTTTTGGTTCAGAACTCTGGACAGCACTTGTTTATTGGTGGGTGAATTTATCCACCAATCAGCACGAACAACCCAGGTTGTTCACCAAAAATGGGCCGGCATCTAAACTTACATTCTTGCTTTTTAAATGAAGGATACCAAGAGAATGAAGAAAAATTGATAATAGGAGTAAATTAGAAAGTTGCTTAAAATTGCATGCTCTGTCTGAATCACGAAATAAAAAATTTGGGTTCAGTGTCCCTTTAATCTGACATTTTATTTTTATTTTTTTCTTTTGCCTTTATCTATTTTTCTTTTTTGCATATGTTGGAGCGAGCTGTTTAATCAAGCAAGTTATGTTTTTCAAGTTGTGATGTAGCTGCAATATTTTTCCACAACATATTAGTTTTAGAAGTTTAATGAATCTGGACCATTGATTAGCTGATGCTATACAAGTTATAGCCAATAGGTGGTATTAGATCATAGTTAATAGCATCTAAAAACGGATAGAATTACAGTATTGTGTTTTTAATAATACAGGTCTCAGTTGTTTTTACCATTACATTGGTTGTATATTTCTCTCTGAAATTCTAAATATAGCATGGGTGTGTTTTCATGTTAGTTGTCAAGTAGTGACTATGCCTAGGAGTCTTATTATTTACTTATTCTTAAGAAGTTCACACATTCAGTTCATCCCAGACCTATAATAATTGCCACATAACTAGATTTTACATTATCATGCAGGTCATGCTAATCAGCGTAAATAAATACACAGCATTGTTCAGAAGTTAAACCTGATAGGACTATTGTGTTTTCAAAGTAGATTCACCATTACCTCTCTGTTTATTCCTTAGTAGCTATATTAATCTAAAGGGACATAAACCCCAAAATTCGTCTTTTATGATTCAGATAGAACATACAATTTTAAACAACTTTCCCATGTATTTCTATTATCAAATTTTCTTTGTTTACTTTTTATTCTTTGTTGAAAAGCAGGACGGTAAGCTCAGGAGTGTGCACGTGTCTGCAGCACTATATGGCAGCAGTTTTGCCATAATGTTTGTTATACATTAGCAAGAGCACTAGATAGCACTATTTCCTGTCACGTAGTTCTCCAGACAAGTGCACACTACCTATCTAGATATCTCTTCAACAAAGAATAACATGAAATTTAATAATAGAAGTAAACTGAAAATGTTTTAAAAATTAGATATCTCTATCTGAATATATTTTTTTTTAAAAATGTGGGTTTCATGTCCCTTTAAAAACTAAATATATGTCATGTATCTCCCTCTAACTATGGGTGCTGTCATTTTGAAACCTAGTTACACTGCTGGTATCTGAAGGAGAGTTGCTGTATACACACAAACATGACAGCACCAGGGCCAGATTCACATCTCAGGCGCCTGTAGGCACAGAAATCTGAAGCACCCCCTCAATTCAGCAGTAATTCTGCATACAATGTGTCAATGTATACAGTGGTGAGATAATTTTGTATTAGATATTCCTTTACAGTCACCACTTATTGTCTAGTAATTAAGCACCTATTTTTATATAAGCACTCTAGAACACAGCCATGTATATCTGTATGCTCTGTATAAGATCTCAGAACTCCCTATTAGCACAGTCTCTGTATATAATACGCTTCTTTACTAGCACAGTTTCTGTACAGTAGCATATGCTATACATTTGTACCATATCTGTATAGCACCCTATCATTCTGTATTAGCATACTCTTTGTATATGGCCCCAGATAATTACATTAGCACACCCTACATTATATACTATCAAACATTCTGTATATGATCTCCCCAAGTGCTGTCTATTAGCACATCCTTTGTCTATAACCCCAGTGTTGGCTATTGGCACAGTCTCCGTATACAACCCTAATACTTTATATTAGCATAACCTCTGTATATAACCCCATTAGGGTTGCCACCTCAGCCATGTTTTCCTGGACACTTATGAGTTACACATGCTGCAGGGTGTGCAGGGAGGAACATGTATTGTGTTTCTGGACAGCACTATTCATATTCCTCCCTGCACACCCTGCAGCATGTGTTCTGTATTTTAAGGGACGGGTGGCAACCCTACCCTTTAAATACACAGCTATAGAACAAATAAATGAGATGAAACAGAACGTTAGATATTGTAGAGTCCTTGCTGCAAAAATCTCCTGCAAAAATCTCCTATTTTCTATAGTTTGCATTTGTGTATCAGTTGTTCTCATATGCTCAGGTGTAAATCAAGAACAACTATGAGGAAGCTGCATTTTAAGCCTCATTACAAACTATTTTTCTTGTTTACAATCTTCCACACTTGTATTTAACTGTAATCTATCTGCACTTGATGCGTGTAAATATATTTAAATCCCATAGCATATTATTTACTAATTCTGCTGCTCAGAAAATAATTACACTAAAATCCCCAGCAGCTAAATTACCTGCTACAACTGCCAGTGGAACAATGAGTTTACATATAGTCTGTGCAGCTGCATTAAGAGGATATAAAATAAAGCAAACCTTAAGTTAATAAACTAATAACTCCCACAGCTGTATAGACTTTTATTCCTCCCCAATGGCTGATATAAACACTTACATTGCAATTAATATTTCTAAATCTTGAAAATGTGTCTGAATTTTTTATTTTTAAAATATGTCTATGTATGATGGTGCAGGTGTGACAGCATTATTCCTGTTCCTCTCTGCACATACTGCAGCATGTATAACTCATAAGTGTCCAGGAAAGCATGGCCAAGGTGGCAACCCTATTAAAGGGACAGTCTAGTCAAAATTAAACCTTCATAAATCAGATAGGGCATGAAATTTTAAACAACTTTTCAATTTACTTAATCATTAAAATTTGCTTTGTTCCCTTGGTGGTATTTTTGAAAAGCTAAACCTAGGTAGGCTCAAACTGATTTCTAAACCGTTGAAAAACGCCTCTTAGCTCAGAGCATTTTGAAAGTTTTTCACAGTTAGACAGTACTAGTTCATGTGTTTCATAGTTAGATAACATTGTGCTCACTCCCGTGGAGTTATTTAGGAGTCTGCACTGATTGGCTAAACTGCATGTCTGTCAAAAGCACTGAGATAAGGGGGCAGTCTGCAGGAGCTTAGATACAAGGTAATCACAGAGGTAAAAAATATATTTATATAACGGTGTTGGTTATGCAAAACTGGGGAATGGGTAATAAAGGGATTATCTATCATTTTAAATAATAAAAATTCTGGTGTAGACTGTCCCTGTAATAATATATTATGCTGCCCTGACAGCTTCTGTCCCTTGCTGTCTATTTGAAACTCACTCTCCCTGATTGACCTCTCCATTCTATTTCTCATCACCAGGCTGTAGAGGAGTGGAAAGTAAATTAGTGGTTTAGGTCTTAGCTCAGAAGCAGGAGGTTGCAAGGTCTAAGACCTCCTTTAACCCCTTAATTTGTGCAATGAACTAATTGTTCGGTCACTGGTCAGTAATCACTGGTTAATATGAATATGGTCACAGGCTTCAGCTGTTTGCTGGACAGGGATGTGACTGTGAAGAAAATTATCATAGACAGACAGACAAACAGGTGGGTAGAGAAACACAGACACATCGATAGAGATAGGTTTCCAAGTATGTGATTTCCTTATCAGCTTTTTGAATAGATATAAACTAATAAGAGCCCTCATTTTACAAGGTTGAACTTCCTATCTACTAGTGATATCACAACCGAGGCAGGATACTTGCTTCAGGCAACCTTGTGTCTATTATATATATATATATATATATATATATATATATATATATATATATATATATATATATATATATATATATATATACACATATATACACACACACATATATATATATAAAAATTACATATGGCTTCTTTTAATACTGTCCCCATTAAACCCTTTAATTTGTTCTCTATGACATAATGTAACGGTGGTTCCCCTAACCCATGAGATGCTGCCAAATACAAAACTGGTAGGTACTAATTGGCATAAGATCAAACACATTTTATATATCATACTGTAAGACAAATGTAAGGTGGCATTATTTAACTTATATCATGTCCACCTCTGAAAAGCTTTACTTTATAATGGGGCTGTAGCCCCTGGCATCCCTGGTGCTTAAGTATCATAGTATATATCCAAACAACACACATTTGAATTCGTATTAACTTTACAATAATGTCATTTCTATGAGGAAAATATGAGGTAGTGACAGGTCTCATGAAATTGCTATTATGAGGCTGCAGCAAAAGCCTTTTGCTCTTCCCATTGAAATGAATGGAAAGTGCATATACTTGCAATCTGTCACTATAAAGGTATGGGGTTTGCACCAGGATATTGATCAAGCTAAACTCTCACAGACCTAGATTTGGAGTTTGGCGTTAGCCGTGAAAACCAGCGTTAGAGGCTCCTAACGCTGGTTTTAGGCTACCGCCGGTATTTGGAGTCACTCAAAATAGGGTCTAACGCTCACTTTTCATCCGCGACTTTTCCATACCGCAGATCCCCTTACGTCAATTGCGTATCCTATCTTTTCAATGGGATCTTTCTAACTCCGGTATTTAGAGTCGTTTCTGAAGTGAGCGTTAGACATCTAACGACAAAACTCCAGCCGCAGGAAAAAAGTCAGTAGTTAAGAGCTTTCTGGGCTAACGCCGGTTCATAAAGCTCTTAACTACTGTGCTCTAAAGTACACTAACACCCATAAACTACCTATGTACCCCTAAACCGAGGTCCCCATACATCGCCGACACTCGAATAATTTTTTTTAACCCCTAATCTGCCGACCGCCACCTACGTTATACTTATGTACCCCTAATCTGCTGCCCCTAACACCGCCGACCCCTGTATTATATTTATTAACCCCTAATCTGCCCCCCACAACGTCGCCGCCAGCTACCTAAAATAATTAACCCCTAATCTGCCGACCGCAAACCGCCGCCACCTACATTATAGCTATGTACCCCTAATCTGCTGCCCCTAACACCGCCGACCCCTATATTATATTTATTAACCCCTAATCTGCCCCCCTCAACGTCGCCTCCACCTGCCTACACTTATTAACCCCTAATCTGCCGAGCGGACCGCACCGCTACTATAATAAAGTTATTAACCCCTAATCCGCCTCACTAACCCTATAATAAATAGTATTAGCCCCTAATCTGCCCTTCCTAACATTGCCGACACCTAACTTCAATTATTAACCCCTAATCTGCTGACCGGACCTCACCGCTATTCTAATAAATGTATTAACCCCTAAAGCTAAGTCTAACCCTAACACTAACACCCCCCTAAATTAAATATAATTTAAATCTAACGAAATTAATTAACTCTTATTAAATAAATTATTCCTATTTAAAGCTAAATTCTTACCTGTAAAATAAACCCTAATATAGCTACAATATAAATTATAATTATATTATAGCTATTTTAGGATTTATATTTATTTTACAGGCAACTTTGTAATTATTTTAACCAGGTACAATAGCTATTAAATAGTTAAGAACTATTTAATAGTTACCTAGTTAAAATAATAACAAAATTACCTGTAAAATAAATCCTAACCTAAGTTACAATTAAACCTAACACTACACTATCATTAAATTAATTAAATAAACTACCTACAATTACCTACAATTAGCCTAACACTACACTATCAATAAATTAATTAAATACAATTCCTACAAATAAATACAATTAAATAAACTAGCTAAAGTACAAAAAATAAAAAAGAACTAAGTTACAAAAAATAAAAAAATATTTACAAACATAAGAAAAATATTACAACAATTTTAAACTAATTACACCTACTCTAAGCCCCCTAATAAAATAACAAAGACCCCCAAAATAACAAAATGCCCTACCCTATTCTAAATTACTACATTTCAAAGCTCTTTTACCTTACCAGCCCTGAACAGGGCCCTTTGCGGGGCATGCCCCAAGAAATTCAGCTCTTTTGCCTGTAAAAAAAAACATACAATACCCCCCCCAACATTACAACCCACCACCCACATACCCCTAATCTAACCCAAACCCCCCTTAAATAAACCTAACACTAAGCCCCTGAAGATCTTCCTACCTTGTCTTCACCCTACCAGGATCACCGATCCGTCCTGAAGAGCTCCTCCGATGTCCTAATCCAAGCCCAAGCGGGGGGCTGAAGAGGTCCATGATCCGGCTGAAGTCTTCATCCAAGCGGGAGCTGAAGAGGTCCATGATCCGGCTGAAGTCTTCATCCAAGCGGGAGCTGAAGAGGTCCATGATCCGGATGAAGTCTTCTATCAACGGCATCTTCAATCTTCTTTCTTCCGGATCCATCTTGCAGACCTCCGACACGGAACATCCTCTTCTCCCGACGCCTACTAGCCGAATGACGGTTCCTTTAAGGGACGTCATCCAAGATGGCGTCCCTCGAATTCCGATTGGCTGATAGAATTCTATCAGCCAATTGGAATTAAGGTAGGAATATTCTGATTGGCTGATGGAATCAGCCAATCAGAATCAAGCTCAATCCGATTGGCTGATCGAATCAGCCAATCAGATTGAGCTCGCATTCTATTGGCTGATCGGAACAGCCAATAGAATGCAAGCTCAATCTGATTGGCTGATCGAATCAGCCAATCGTATTGAACTTGATTCTGATTGGCTGATTCCATCAGCCAATCAGAATATTCCTACCTTAATTCCGATTGGCTGATAGAATCCTATCAGCCAATCGGAATTCGAGGGACGCCATCTTGGATGACGTCCCTTAAAGGAACCGTCATTCGGCTAGTAGGCGTCGGGAGAAGAGGATGTTCCGCGTCGGAGGTCTGCAAGATGGATCCGGAAGAAAGAAGATTGAAGATGCCGTTGATAGAAGACTTCATCCGGATCATGGACCTCTTCAGCTCCCGCTTGGATGAAGACTTCAGCCGGATCATGGACCTCTTCAGCTCCCGCTTGGATGAAGACTTCAGCCGGATCATGGACCTCTTCAGCCCCCCGCTTGGGCTTGGATTAGGACATCGGAGGAGCTCTTCAGGACGGATCGGTGAACCTGGTAGGGTGAAGACAAGGTAGGAAGATCTTCAGGGGCTTAGTGTTAGGTTTATTTAAGGGGGGTTTGGGTTAGATTAGGGGTATGTGGGTGGTGGGTTGTAATGTTGGGGGGGGGTATTGTATGTTTTTTTTTTACAGGCAAAAGAGCTGAATTTCTTGGGGCATGCCCCGCAAAGGGCCCTGTTCAGGGCTGGTAAGGTAAAAGAGCTTTGAAATGTAGTAATTTAGAATAGGGTAGGGCATTTTGTTATTTTGGGGGTCTTTGTTATTTTATTAGGGGGCTTAGAGTAGGTGTAATTAGTTTAAAATTGTTGTAATATTTTTCTTATGTTTGTAAATATTTTTTTATTTTTTGTAACTTAGTTCTTTTTTATTTTTTGTACTTTAGCTAGTTTATTTAATTGTATTTATTTGTAGGAATTGTATTTAATTAATTTATTGATAGTGTAGTGTTAGGTTAATTGTAGGTAATTGTAGGTAGTTTATTTAATTTATTTATTGATAGTGTAGTGTTAGGTTTAATTGTAACTTAGGTTAGGATTTATTTTACAGGTAAATTTTTAATTATTTTAACTATTTTAGCTATTAAATAGTTCTTAACTATTTAATAGCTATTGTACCTGGTTAAAATAAATACAAAGTTACCTGTAAAATAAATATAAATCCTAAAATAGCTATAATATAATTATAATTTATATTGTAGCTATATTAGGATTTATTTTACAGGTAAGTATTTAGCTTTAAATAGGAATAATTTATTTAATAAGAGTTAATTAATTTCGTTAGATGTAAATTATATTTAACTTAGGGGGGTGTTAGTGTTAGGGTTAGACTTAGCTTTAGGGGTTAATACATTTATTAGAATAGCGGTGAGCTCCGGTCGGCAGATTAGGGGTTAATAATTGAAGTTAGGTGTCGGCGATGTTAGGGAGGGCAGATTAGGGGTTAATACTATTTATTATAGGGTTAGTGAGGCGGATTAGGGGTTAATAACTTTATTATAGTAGCGCTCAGGTCCGGTCGGCAGATTAGGGGTTAAATAAGTGTAGGCAGGTGGAGGCGACGTTGTGGGGGGCAGATTAGGGGTTAATAAATATAATATAGGGGTCGGCGATGTTAGGGCAGCAGATTAGGGGTACATAGGGATAATGTAAGTAGCGGCGGTTTACGGAGCGGCAGATTAGGGGTTAAAAATAATATACAGGGGTCAGCGTTAGCGGGGGCGGCAGATTAGGGGTTAATAAGTGTAAGGTTAGGGGTGTTTAGACTCGGGGTACATGTTAGAGTGTTAGGTGCAGACGTAGGAAGTGTTTCCCCATAGCAAACAATGGGGCTGCGTTAGGAGCTGAATGTGGCTTTTTTGCAGGTGTTAGGTTTTTTTTCAGCTCAAACAGCCCCATTGTTTCCTATGGGAGAATCGTGCACGAGCACGTTTTTGAGGCTGGCCGCTTGCGTAAGCAACTCTGGTATCGAGAGTTGAAGCTGCGTTAAAAATGCTCTACGCTCCTTTTTTGGAGCCTAACGCAGCCTTTATGTGGACTCTCAATACCAGAGTTATTTTTATGGTGCGGCCAGAAAAAAGCCGGCGTTAGTTTTTCGGGTTGTTACCGACAAAACTCCAAATCTAGCCGACAGTTTGCTGCAGAACTGTCAGAATATACCAGCACTGTTGCAAATAAATGCAACAGAATAGAGATGGAAACCTGAGTGTCTTGAAAAGAATTGGATACATGCAGTGGCGTCACTAGGGGGGTGCGGGCCTCACCTGGGTGACACCCTCCAGGGGGTGACACCAAAAAAAAAAATTTATTTTTTTTTTTATTTTAAGGAAATTCAAAGAAATACAATGTTAAGATGCATAGATTATTTTATTAGAGGGTCTGGCATTTGTGAACATTAGTGGGACTGGGGAAGTTGTAGACACACCATTTTTTTTGCCCCTTGAGCCAGTGCTGCAATTTCAACAAATAGTTTTCCCAGCTGCTTTTGCTTGTTTGTACTTTGCTCCTCCCCTGCCCAATTTCACTATGAATGTTGTGGGCGTGCCGTGGGGCTTGCAAAGTTGCGCTGCTAGCCTAAACCTGCCTGCCTATCTGTGCTCACTGCTCAGTGACATGCGGCCCAGGGCTGTGCACTGACAGACTTGGAACAGGGTCAGAGAGCAGAATTTTCATAGTTTGCGCGCCTAAACCATTTCTTCAGTGATTTATTTTAGAGTGCTCTGTTTATCTTTCATTTGATGCTCTGCTGAGCCAGGGAGCAGCTCTATGCATGAGCTTTATAATTAATGCAGTGCAGTTTACATATTTTGTATGTCTGTGTCTGAGTTTTTGTGTGTATGTGTCTCAGTGTTTTTGTGTGTGTGTCTCAGTGTGTTTCTGAGTGTTTGTGTGTGCATCTAAGTATGTATTTAAGTGTGTCTGAGTGTTTGTATGTGTGTGTACCTGTGTTTTTGTGTGTGTCTACTTTCTGGGGGGGGGGGGGTGACACCATAACTTACCGCACCGGGTGACACCAACCCTAGTGACACCACTGGATACATCTAATCAATTTCAAATATGCTATCAACTATAACTAATGGCAGAAGTACAATATAATTCATGTGCACTGAGTCACTTTAAATAAGTTTTGTCAACAGAAAGGAAGTAGTATTGATCCTATTTTACATATCTCTAATACAACCTCATTTAAAGTTGTGCATACTTAACCTTAAATACAAATTACTTTTTTTTAAAAAAAGTTGTGCATACTGTACTGGAGATTACAGGTACAAAAATAGAATCCAAATAAGTAGATGCTGTCTGTAAAGCATTATCCTGTATTACAAAACACATTGGGAAAGATGATATCTATTGAAATCGCTTATATCATCCAGGATTCTTCCCTAAATGAAAGTATTAAGCAAGCAAATAAGAAAAAAAACAGTATCCCCAAATTTATATAAAAAGATTATTTAGTACCATATATTAGCCAGACTATGTAAGCTTACCTGCCAATGTCAAGGCAAACTATGCTCTAATATATTTCAAAATGTGATGCCTTTAAAATCAGTAATAAATTGCACCTGGCTGTCTCTGTAACTTACACAGAACAGGGGTGGGCACATTTAAATCACACCCAGGTAACCCTTTTTCATGGACATATGGGAGGCTGAAAGCACACAAATCTATTTTTTTTTTTGGGGGGGGGACTACAGCAAGTAAAAAATGCAATCACATTTACAAACAAGACAAATACAGCTATGTACACACTGTCCCCAAACAAGCAAGCAAAGGGAAAGCATTTTTATAAAGATGTCTCAGAAATCTAACTTTAGATCTGGAAGGTAAAAAACTCAGGAAAAAATGGTAAAGCTTTTTTACAGATAGGGTGATTATAGGTAACCCCAGTATAAGTTGTGATAAATATTATGGAGACTAAATTATGATTACAATTTCATATGCTAAGAAAGGTAATTTAAGTCTTATTTTTTTCCAGTTTGTAGAGAAATATTTTGAACATTGATTTTTTTATATCTTTCTTAATTGTCTTTGTTGCTTTTGATAGTCTGTGTTTTATTAATCACTTTATTTTTCTCCATGTTTATCCTCCACAGGGCTCCAAGTCCTAGAAGGGGGCTTCTCACCAATCACTCGCTCCATATTGGATGCTTCTAACCTCTTGGCAAACCTTAGCTCATCCAACTACTCCTCCCATGATGTTGTCTTCTTAATTACCAGCATCCCTTCCTATGGCCATCTCTCTCTCAACGGTGCCCCGCTCAACCCAGAGCTCCCTCATTTTAGGCAGTCTCACCTCGAGCAAGGAAGCCTCCTCTACACACACAAAGGGCCTGAGATCCATGAGGACAGTTTCCACTTTAAAGCCTTGCTGTGGCCCAAGTCTGAGGTCTTTCATGAATTCCCTCAAGATTCCACTATCTTTGTAATTTCAGAGGCTCTTAATATAACCATTATTAGTGTACCCAAATTGCCTCCTCAGATTTCCCCACCTAGAGCACATATACAGGTAAAGCCTGGATCCTTTATTACCCTCACTACTGACCACTTGTTTGTAACAGCCCCTCATATTTCCCCAGAGAAGATAGTTTATACCCTTGTAAGTATGCCACATGGCATCTCACTGGCACTTAAGAACAACCAATCTGTTCCTATATCTAAATTTACACAAGAAGATCTTGTCAAGTTGCAGCTCATCATCTTAGCCAACTTTACTGCAGCTTCAGGGCCCATTCAGATGAACATTACTGCTGGCCCTCAATCTACTGCTCTAGAATCACTTCCAGTGAAAGTGACCACTATTCACAACACTATCCTGGAGGTCCCACAAGCATCAGGAAAGTCAGTGTTGACACTAAGGAACATTCCATTAAGTGTGGAAAGTACAGAGCAAGATGTTTTGTATAAGGTGACTAAGCTACCCAATCATGGTCAGTTAATGGTAGGGCAGGTACCCGTTACAGAGTTTCTGGGACGGCAGGTAGAAGCCGGAGAAGTGTCCTATATTTTCACCCATTTTTCCTCCTCCAGAGATGAATTTGAGTATCTGGCCCATTCCAGTACAGGAGAGGAAGCAATGGGCTCTGTAACAGTGTTTGTTTCAGCCATGGTAAAGTTAGGAGATAAGGAACAGTGGCCAAGAGGGTGCACAGTGAAGCTAAGAACAGATGTTCTAGATGCAAGTGAGTTAGCCTCGCACACACAGAGTGTTCCAGAGTTCAAAGTTCTACGTCAACCCAGAGGAGGACGGCTAGTGAAGTTTCCCAGAATAGGTGGTAAGCAAGAGGGAATAAGCATTAATGGGTTTACTCAAAGTGACCTGGAAAAGGGGCTGATTGGAGTAGAACTGTGGGAAGATGGTCTCGATGGAGCTGACATGAGAGGGGAAAGGTTTCACTTGGAACTCAGTGCTAAGCAGGTGCCCTCTGCAAACATTACAGTGAGATTTTTTACAATACCTTACAACTCCTCCTATCCCTATAGTGCTACATTGCTTAGATTCCCCACGCTATTAGAAACATCCTCACATTTAAAACCAACAACCAGTCCGACTTCCTCTAAAAGTTTTAAATTTAACACAAGTCTTATACCAACCACGGATCTAATATCAACAACTAGTCTACTGTCTACATTAAGGATTGAACCACATTCAAATCCAATTCCCCCAACAATCCCAACAACTTCAAATTACTCTGATAATATAACAGATTTGTTTTCTTTAACAACAGAAAATTGGAACTCAGCAGAAAATTTCACTTTGAACACAACTCAAGATGTTCCAGCCAACATCTCTTGGAGTATGGAAGTGCCCACATCATCCCCCAAAGGGGGCACCTTTCTTGCTTTTATGGGTGAACACATGTACAGTATTGTGCTTCCTGTCTGCTTGGTACTCTTTCTGCTTGTTGCTGGCATTCTTTTATTTATCTACCTGATGCGTCGGAAAAGGATGGGCAGGCACCATGTTCAGAAAGCTACTACCTGTTATACTAAACCAGAGAATGGTGCTGCTGAACGTCAAACCTTTCGGCCAACTCAGCAAGATAGGGACATTCCTCTCTGCAATATTGATGGACAAAGGAGTAATGGGGCTGGAGGACAGAATCAACCAGGCAGTCAGTACTGGGTGTGACCCAAGATGAAGATCTTTCCAAGAGTGGGCACTGAACACAGCAGACTTTTTTCCAATTGACTCATAATGAGGAACAAAAGTAAAAGTAGAATCCAATTTCTACCAACAATTGTACTATGCATCAAGGTATTGTGGACCTATATAAGTAAAGAAAGAATACAAGACACATTGCTGTTCCTTTTGTGACATAAGGGTCCGGCTGTGCCAGATCCTTCTATAAATACAGTAGATTCTGCTACTAAATATCGATGCGTTTTAGTGCTGGGACTGATAAATCTATTTTCTATGGCATCTTTTTTTATTATATCTTGTACAGAAGGTACATGGACACATTGGGTTATTATGTACCTTGTGGATGGTGCAGTTCTTTCATCAAGACTTGACCAGAAGGGGCTGTCCTGTTTGTTATCTGAACAATTCTAAGCATGGGGTGTAAATAATGTAGCTGTAACTACATCTGCCTATATACCTACTGTATAGAATATCCCTTACCAAATACACTTTTTCCATGCATGTGCATCTTGCATTTCTTTGTATTTCCCATTATTCAGCAAATCTTTGTTTATCTTTTTATTCTAACCAAGTTTTTGTTATCTTTTCACAGTTGTTCTTTAACTCAAACTGCTAACTTTTCTCTTTGCTCCTTTCATAATCATCACCCACGTTTTAGCACTTGCCCTACTTTCAGCTAAATGTGCGCCCCCACTTTCCTGTCTTTTCCCCCTCATTAATTCCTACTTTTTGTTCTCTACATTCTCATGATGCCTTCTACCCTTTCATTTTTGGTTCTTACCACTTATTTCAGTAAGAAGCATTATTCTTTCATCTCTGCAGCGCAGTGATTTACAATTTCAGTCCTCAGCGCACATCTACAAACAAGAATTTGAAGATACCCCTTCTAAAGCACAGAGGTTAATGATTGTCATTGCAATCATTTTGATTGAGCTTGTTACTCTCGGGTAGCTATTTGGTGACTTGTTGGTTTGCACTGAGGAATAAAGCTTGCAATCACTACCCTTTATGGGAAGCTACTATTGTAAGGTCAAAACGGCAGCCCTGTGTGTTATTGTGCAGTAGACTCAGGTACAAACCATTAGACTCTGAAATGTAAGCAATTCAAATCATGGTTCTCATACTTTTTAACGGACACTGGCAGTGCTAGAGGAATATTATTTATTTTTGCATCTCAATCCTTATACTGTATAACTGCCAAAGGTATGTCATTATATAAATGTATATCATACTTTATTTTGTGCTATCCCATGAGATCTATGCTTCTAATCCTTAATGTCATCGATAATTCATGTCTGCCCATTTTAATAAAAAGTTATATCTACTTGTGTGTCATTTTTAAAACCTTCTTCCCTAGTCTGGAAACAGGAACTGCAGGACACACAACACATAAGGTATATGTGTGATTGCAGTATCTTTTAAAGGTTACAGTTAAAAAACGAAATTTGAAATATTGTTACTCAAAAAAAGAGTTGTGACCCTTTTAAACGACATGATATTGTCAGACAGACATGTTAAAGGGACAGTCAACACTAAAATTGTTATTGTTTATAAAGATAGCTAATGATTTTGCTACCCATTCCCAAGCTTTGCACAACCATCATTGTTATATTAATATACTTTAGAACATTTAAACCTCTAAATTTCTGCCTGTTTCTAAGCCACTATAGACAGCCTCTTAATCACATGGGGTTTTTTTTATTTGCTTTTCACAACAGGAGACTGCTCGTTCATGTGAGCCAAATAGATAACATTGTGCTCACGCCCGTGGGTTCTGCACAACACAGCCAAAAATTTAAGTCAATAGATAATAAAAAGTCATGTGATCAGGGGGGCTGTCAAAAGAGGCTTAGATACAAGGTAATCACAGAGGTTAAAAGTATATTAATATAACCATGGTGGCTGTGCAAAACTGGGGAATGGGTAATAAAGGCATTATCTATTTTTTTTAAACAATAACATTTTTTCAGTTTACTGTCCCTTTAAGAGACTAAATGCCCCACCTCTTTCTTTCTCTCCAAGCTATGTTTGATATGACATTCCAAATATTACCCATTTAAGATCACTTCCAGTACTACTAGATAGGGAATTCAATTATCACAATCTATTGTCTAATAATTACACATGAGTCCTTTTCAATGCTGACCCCAATACAATCAGCCATCGTCACTGTTTATCTGAAGTAATTTCTACATTATCATCAGTTTGGTGAAAAATGTCCCTATACTTAGCATGTCACATACTGTATTTACAAGTCCATTCCACTGCTAAATAAAAAGCTTGATAAAACCCCAGTCAGCACTATTCCGATTATTACAGAGTAACCCAAAAAGTTTGCAAAAGTAACATTAGTTTTGCATATGGGAAAAACACCGTGAAATTAATCAGCCATATTAGATGACATTGAGAAAAAAACATCACCGAAAACACACAAACACTAATTGCTCAATCAATTAAAGTTAATAATTAGTTATCAGCACTTTTATATAAATCAGCAAAATTAAGAACCCAACAAACATACATAATGCCTCAGTTTAAAACCATTAGAAAGACATACACATGTATCTATGGAATGGAGCACAACAGGTTAATTGCAAGTCCCCTATTAGCATCATTAAATACTATTAAAATGAATTAATTGACATTGATGTGGTGTTGGAAGCATTGATATAGTGCTGCAGTGTGGTTAATCCACTTACATACATCATGACCACGAAGGTCTGATTTTTCCCTTTCATTTTCAATCAGAATATAAACATTACTGAACATTCTGATGATTATATTTCAGCTGTGAGCTGTGTACAGGTTTCATAGTTTAAAAGTGTGATTAAAGCTATATTTTAACTTTTTATTAAATCAAGAAGCATGAAGTTTATGGTATCCCTTGTTTTTATGCTTTATTTAATTCTTCTTGTTTTATTTGTTTATACTTTTTTTGCACCCAAATATCAGTTAAGATCATAGATAAGAGTTGAATACAACTAGTACCGCTTAAAGGGACAGTCTACTCCAGAATGCGTATTGTTTAAAAAGATAGATAATCCCTTTATTATCCATTCCCCAGTTTTGCATAACCAACACTGTTATATTAATACACTTTTTACCTCTGTGATTACCTTGTATCTAAGCCTCTGCAGACTGCCCCCTTATCTCAGTTCTTTTGACAGACTTGCATTTCAGGCAATAAATGTGCTTCTCTTAAATAAATCTATGGGCGTGAGCACAATGTTATCTATATGGCTCACATGAACTAACGCCCTCAGTGAAAATCTGTCGAATGCATTCAGATAAGAGGCAGCCTTCAAGGGTGTAGACATTAGCATATGAGCCCACCTAGGTTTGGCTTTCAACTAAGAATACCAAGATAACAAAGCAAATTTGATGATAAAAGTAAATTGGGAAGATGTTTAACCCCTTAATGACAACTGACGTACCAGGTACGTCATGCATTAACAAGTAGTTAATGACAATGGACGTACCTGGTACGTCAGTTGTCTAGGAGAGTGCTGGAAGCGATTGCAATCGCTTCCAGCAGCTCTCAGGGTATTGCAGTGATGCCTCCATATGGAGGCATCCTGCAATACCTTTTTAGAAGACTCCGATGCAGAGAGGGCCACTCTGTGGCCCTCTCTGCACCGGTAGTTCGTTGGTGGGTGGGAGCGCAACAGGGAGGTGGGTGGGCGGCCCATCGCTACCCGGCATCCGGTTCCTAGAAGTGCAATGTGCACGCCGGGTGCCGGGAGCGCCCGGGGGCGCGCGCATTAGCTGGCCACTGACACCAATGAGGGAAGAGGGGGGGGGGAATATATATTTTTTTAAATCATATAAAAGGATCTGGGAGGGGGAGGGGGGTAGGGGTATTGTGGGGGGCTGCTACACTACAGAAAACCCCCCAAAAAAGAAAAAAAAGCAGAAAATACTTATATGTTTTTGTGCAAATTGGGTACTGGCAGACAGCTGCCAGTACCCAAGATGGCCGCAATTAGATAGGGGAGAGGGTTAGAGAGCTGGGGGGGGGATCATGGAGGTTGGGGCTAAGGCAGGAGTCCATCACAGCTAAAATATTTTATTTTTTTTATTAAAAAAAAAAAAAAACTCCTTTTATTTAGTACTGGCAGACTTTCTGCCAGTACTTAAGATGGCGGGGACATTTGTGGGGTGGGGGAGGGAAGAGAGCTGTTTGGGAGGGGTCAGGGGGTGGGATGTGTCAGGTGGGAGGCTGATCTCTACCCTAAAGCTAAAATTAACCCTGCAAGCTCCCTACAACCTACCTAATTAACCCCTTCACTGCTGGGCATAATTTACGTGTGGTGCGCAGCAGCATTTAGCGGCCTTCTAATTACAAAAAAGCAATGCCAAAGCCATATAAGTCTGCTATTTCTGAACAAAGGGGATCCCAAAGAAGCTTTTACAACAATTTGTGCCATAATAGCACAAGCTGTTTGTAAATAATTTCAGTGAGAAACCTAAAATTGTGAAAAATGTAAAGTTTTTTTGTTATTTGCTCGCATTTGGCGGTGAAATGGTGGAATAAAATATACCAAAATGTGCCTAGATCAATACTTTGGGTTGTCTTCTAACAAAAAATATATACATGTCAAGGGATATTCAGGTATTCCTGACAGATATCAGGGTTCCAATGTAACTAGTGCTAATTTTGAAAAAAAGTGGTTTGGAAATAGCGAAGTGCTACTTGTATTTATGGCCCTATAACTTGCAAAAAAAGCTAAGAACATGTAAACATTGGGTATTTCTAAACTCAGGACAAAATTTAGAAACTATTTAGCATGGGTGTTTTTTGGTGATTGTAGATGTGTAACAGATTTTGGGGGTCAAAGTTAGAAAAAGTGTGTTTTTTTTTTTCATTTTTTCCTCATATTTTATTATTTTTTTTTAGTAAATTATAAGATATGATGAAAATAATGGTATCTTTAGAAAGTCCATTTAATGGCGAGAAAAACGGTATATAATATGTGTGGGTACAGTAAATGAGTAAGAGGAAAATTACAGCTAAACACAAACACTGCAGAAATGTAAAAATAGCCATTGTCATTAAGGGTAAGAAAATTGAAAAATGGTCCGGTCATTAAGGGGTTAAAAGTGCATGCCCTATCTGAATCATGAAAGTTTAATTCTGACTAGACTGTCCCTTTAAGAAATGATCCTATCCCTGTCAAACTACCAGTTCAGATAAAAAATAAGTCCCCTCCATAGCTTAGCATGCTAAGACATTGGGAGTTGTGATTTTCTGATTTGGTTTGTTGTTTAACAGATAGCCAGGAACCTGTGCTCTCTAGGGTAACGTGTGTTTCTGCAGTGCTTCGCTTCTTTTTTATTTTTTGCTCCATGGTTGAGATCATTTAAATGGAATGAGTAGGCTCCCTTGGTTATTAACAGAAACACTGACCAGTGTTTTTGTTGAGGATTCTCACTACAGATATTAACTGGTTGCAGTAATCATCCTTGCTGTACATATAGTTAGTGTTGTAAGCTGTATAGGTGGCATCTTATTTTATATGTAACATGCTCATTTACTGTACTGAAATGTACTAGTTAAAGTATTGTGCACTAATTTACATGCTCCCCACCCATAATCCCATGATTAAAATACAAAAGATTGTATTACTTAGGATTTTCTCACCGGTTTTACATGTTTTTAATACACAGTACATAACTGTATTATGTGCATTGTCTAGTGGAGATCTTATTTCACTCTTCTGCCCATCATAACTATAAACAACTAATATACGTGTGTGTATACCCCACACATAACAGTGAGGGAATACAACAGGAAGGAACTATTAAGGATTAGGGCCACCGTTTGCTATTAGAACAATTTCTATCCTCTTGCTGTCATACAAGTCCTGAAGTCTTGAATTGTGTTCATTGATTTTATACCATATTTCAAAATAAAGTCAAAATGAAAGTATTATGCTTCAAATAAAACCTTTTTAACAACTTTATTAACCCATGTTATCAAATCTGCTTTGTTCTCTTGATATCCTTTCTTGAAAAATAAATATAGGTAAGCTCATAGGAGCTCAGGAGTGTGCAAGTGTCTAACACTATGACAGCAGTGTTTCGCAATATTGTTTCTAGCAGTTATACATTGTTGCAAATACTGCTGCCATGAGCTCCTATGAGCCTACCTAGATTCTCTCTTCAACAAAGGATACCAAAAGGAACAAAGCAAATTTGTCAACAGAAGTAAATAGGAAAGTTGTTTAAAATCACATGAGTTAACTGCCAAACTGGATAGTCACATATCTACAAAGCTCCCGGCTCCAGATATCTTAAAAGGGACTGATATAACTATTCTCACAGCACAAATCTACCCAGAGACGAGTTCCAGTAATAGTCATTACTCCAAGAACGAGCTTGGGAGCTTACAAAAGCCTCATTATTACTCTGATATAACGACGAGGCCAACCTTATAGTGCTCAGGGCATCTGAGTTACCCAAGATGGCGGAGACCTCGTGGGATAAGGTACTAATGAGACGGCTAGAGGATCATTTCTTACAACTCAAGCAAGCAAGCAATTAAGAAGGCGTTTGTGCAGGAACCACTAGCTAGCATGTGTCCAAAGCACTCAGAGAAGCTACTGAGCCCTTTTAAGGGTAATCCTTGCAACCACCCCAAGCTTTACCTATCACAGACTGGATGTGCTGGCCTGATACAAGATGAAGGGGTCTCGCCTGCAAGGGGCACCCTGCTGCCAGACGTGGCGGATATCCATTTGGCTGTAGATATGACTCAGCGTAACCTGCATTTCATCCGACTGCTGAGATCTACTTGGTACATGCTGACGTTGCATCTTAGCCCTTATGGACAACATGGAGACCTCCTGCTCGCTCCTGCTTTCTCTTCAGTTTGGGAGTCGTGCGGCAAAGAGAAATCAGCAAGTGGCAAGGATTCTCACTTGTTTCCACATCGAGGTTCTCGGATACCGCTAATGAAGGAGAGTGATCTGCTCAAACATACCAGAGAGGTGTCCTTGAAATTAATAGGAGAAAGAGTCTTTGTTTACATGCTCCGGAAAACAATTCCCCAATACAAATTGTAACCTGGACCGAGGTTACAATTCTTGCAGTTCTTCAAGCGACTGTGACAGGATCTCCATGCCCACAGCTGACAAGACAAATAAAGGAGCAGAGAGACACTCACAAGATGAGGGATCGGATGACACCTACTGTGGAGCCTCGCTCCACTACCAATGTTCTCAAGCTTGAGATGTTAGCGACCCAGATATGGGGACCCAAGCCTGAAAATAACAGCATGAAAGTTATATGTGGGGACTCTGTAAGACTTTGTACCCATCACAATCAGTCTCAGTTGAGACGATGGGTGAGCTTGCTTAATTACTCCAACTCCATGTAAGAGCTGGTATAGGAGGCAGGTGAGGCAGTGCCGCACCTGCCATTTGGGGCAAAAGAAAAACAAATAGAGAATTTTATTAAAAAAAAAAAAAAAGTTAAAATGTTTTTTTTTTTTTTTACATGTCAAACTATAATATTGCGCAATAGAGAGGCACTGGGTTCTGGTGTTTCTCTATTGCGCAATATTTTAACTGTATTTTTATCTAGCTGCTCTGCAGCATCACCCGGTGGTGATTTGCAGGAGCAGCGCGGCTGAGAAAATTGTTATATGAGGCATCTCTAATGAGGCCTCGACTGTTCCCTGGGAGACCGGCTCATCCAATCAACACCGGTGTTGACTCCCTGGCTCTGCTTATACAGTGAGTGCACTACTGACTGGAGTGTCTGCGCATGCGCAAGGAAGGAGCAGCGGGCAGCGGGAACAACAGCCAGTGCACTCATTCCTGCCTGTCACGTCAGCCTGAGCCAAGCAGAGAGTGGAGTGGAGGAGGCTGCCTGATCTATTAGAGAGTGGACCTCGCACCGCATATCGCAGCTGCTGACTGACCGTGACCTACTGACCTGTCACCTATGACCACCTGAAGGAAGGAGCCGTCCAAGTCAGCACACAGTCCGTCACTCACACTGTCACACAAGTAAGTCATCAGAATGACAAGCCATGCCGTGTGATAGTGTGATGATCGTGCACTGTTGCTGTTTTTTGTTATGATATATATTTTTTTATCGTGAGGCTTGGGGTTGTGAGAATACGGGACCGGGTAGTGGGTGCCCCCCCCTCTGCTTAAATTTGAAGTGCCTGTGTGACCGTGTTGGAAGGAACTTGTGGCTCAGTCTGATCCTCTTCTCTGCTTATTTGCTAATTGCTTAGTAAATGTATTTTGTGTATGACCCGGTCAGTGTTGTAAGTACTTACAACACTGACCAGGTCATACACAAAATACATTTATTAAGCAAAACTTGCAAGTTGCTGGCTATGCTATGGTATGCTCCACAGTCCACTTCCCAACTTCTCTGGCAGTTTAATAAATATATGTTAAAATGAGCAGCCATCTTGCAGCCATCTTGTGATTTAGTGCTTATTTGCTTAATAAATGTATTTTGTGTTTGACAAGGTCAGTATTGTAACTTACTAAATATATTTAAATTATAAATATATTTTAATGAGCAGCCATTTTGTGATTTTGTGCTTATTTGCTTAATAAATGTAACTTACAACACTGACCAGGTCATACACAAAATACATTTATTAAGCAAAACTTGCAAGTTGCTATGCTATGGTATGTTCCACTTCCCAACTTCTCTGGCAGCTTAATAAATATATTTTAATGAGCATCCATCTTGCAGCCATCTTGTGATTTAGTGCTTATTTGCTTAATAAATGTATTTTGTGTTTGACAAGGTCAGTATTGTAACTTGCAAGTTGCTATGCTATGGTATGTGTGTTGAAAATCAGATCTAAATATGCTCATTAGCTACTGAGCATATTTAGATTATTTTTTCCAACAAAGGATATCTTATTTTCTCCATTCTTTTGATATCCTTTGTTGAAAAGCATATTTAGATCTGAGTTTCTTCATTCTTTTGATATCCTTTGTTGAAAAGCATATCTAAATATGCTCATTAGCTACTGAGCATATTTAGATATGATTTTCAACAAAGGATATCTGATTTTCTTCATTCTTTTGATATCCTTTGTTGGAAAGCATATTTAAATATGCTCAGTAGCTACTAAGCAAATTTAGATATGCTTTTCAACAAAGGATATCAAAAGAATGAAGAAAATCGGATATCCTTTGTTGAAAATCATATCTAAATATGCTCAGTAGATACTGATTGGTGGCTGCATATAGATACCTCATGCGATTGGCTCGCCCATGTGCATTGCTATTTCTTCAACAAAGGATATCTAAATAATGAAGGCGTATCCGATTGCTAGCCACTGCCTCACCAGCCTCTGAAGTCACCGCACATCACTGTATAGGATAGAGACATAACTGGGCATAGACAGCTTTATGGCCTGTATTAGACTCACAAGCTACGTTTTCCAGACTGGATACCCTATATAGTTTTCTTTATATTTCTTATGTCTCTCACTTATAAGACCAATTGCTGCATATAGGTTTATATACTTATACATCATAAATAGTTACACCTGACTCTACTTTGTTTCCCAAATCCCAAAACATTAATAATAAGCTAGTGCCAGTGCCACTACTATTAGTGAGTCTGTACACATAATCAGAGGACATAGATAAGCTTTATACTTAGTCTCTCTATAAATAATATACTATAATTAATAAATAATTGACCATGGCGACGTGCCGCCAGTGGCCGAGGTGGCACGATAATGATACCCCCAAATAATTGTTGAACATCCTCTGTGCTTTTAGAGCGTAGACGCAATACCTATTGGGGATTCAGAACAACTTTAAATAGTTAACGACACCGCTCCACTGATAACAGTTTCACCCTCCTCCCAGCTAAACTATTAAGCGATAAATACAGGCAATGCTACTGTCCTATACTATACTGCTAAGATGTTGTGCACTATATGAGATTATTTCTAAAATATATGCAGGATCCATAATGGTCCTTTATAACCTTACTGAACTATTGGTTTGCAATATCACTTACAGTTTGGGTCTAAAAGGGTTTTTCCCCTATTTCCTTTATCTAATTCCCCTTGGAGCGGAGATTCCATCTCTGTAAACTCTACTACCCCCCATAACCTTCTAAAACTTATGAAGCTGGTTTATGCTCCTATAGCTCTACACCCACTGCACTACTGTTAATAGCTTTCTATAAAGTAAACCTAAATGTTTATCTATTGTATGTTATGTTTGATATTCTCACTTGTTAATCCTAAGTGGGGGGAAAAAAAATATTTGATACTAGCTAATACTGTTATGTTTGTGAAGTACTTACTTTGTATACATAGAGGTCATAGAATTTTCTTCTTTTTTTTATGCGAATCTGTCTGTGACTTTGTTTTTGAATTTTGGAAGCAAAGGCTGCTTACACCTGTATCTTTTAAGCCTCAATGTAAATGATTTTTTCCTGTACTTCATAAGCTATGACCCAGCCAACATGAGAACTAAACAGATTAGTTACCCATTTTTAATTGTATGAGATTTTGGCCGACATAAGTTACATTTATTTTTGTAACCCCCTAGTATACATGCCCCTACTTGGTACTGTATTCCCCAGTCTTAACTATATATAATTTTGTTAGCACCTATAGCCTGTAATTGCCAACTACACCCCTCCCCCACATTGCTTACTGGATAAGCATTGGAAAATGCATCCCTTGAAAATTCTACTCTTTTTTTTTTCCTATCCCCCTCAGTCAAAATGAATGTTTTAGAGGTCTACATGAGACCCTTGCGCACTATTTGGAAGTTACGTTTTATAAGTGGCTCAACCATAGTATAAGGGGATGTATGACCATATCTATAAGTAAAAACAAGATGCTGCGCTATCGGTTTCTCTTTTCACTCAGACTTGTATATTTTGAGACATTCCTATTCTATACTACATTAAATTATTCTATAATAGCTCTTGTAAGATGCCCAAATTTGCAATATTTCTGTTGTTTTATGACACCTGTATACTTTGATGTATGATAAGCCTGAGAACTGTTGTATACTGTTTGTATGTTTGTATTATCTTAATAAAAAAAACTTTTTTTTTTTTTAAAGTCACATGCTCTGTCTGAGTTACGAAAGTGTAATTTTGACTTTACTGCTGCTTTAAATAACATACACATATAAAACATAACAATCTGGCAAAATAGTAAAATTATTTTTAACAGAGAAAAATATTAATTTTCTCTAGGTCCAACAAGACCTCAAATTAGTCTTTACACCAAAAATACACCAAGACAATGTAACCAGGGCCCCATAAAATATATGTATGAAAAGAATAAAATACAAAAACTGAGGTATATTTACTTACAATATTATGCCTCATTAGTCACACATTAGACTTGTCTAAAGGCACAATAACCAGAGAGACAAAACCAACTGGAGAAAAATTACTTAGAACAGCAATAAGATTCTTATTTTCCTAAATGTGTCTTTTAGGATCCTGATATCTCCCCCTTTTTTGTAAACATATTAATTGTATGGTCTAGTAGATGCATGGTTGATTAGGGTTTCTATTTTTAAGGAAAATTATTATAAGATTGTGTTTATAACCCTGCCATAAACTGATATATTATTTGGATAATACTGCTTTCATAAATATACTGACATAATAATTGGAGGCACTTTTCTGAGATTTATTAATATTCCATCATATTTGATATAATATATTTGTGGTAGATAGAAATTATTATAAAAGAGAGAAAAAGTTTCATATTTCGATATTAATATTTTGAAGATATAATTTTTGAAGAGTTGAAATATTGATTTTCATATTTCGAGATTGATATTAATATCTTGAAATATTATTAAAGATTAATTTTTGAAAGATTAATAAAAATATTAATTTTTCATATTTAAAAATTAATAAAAAATATTAATTTTCATATTTTCAAAGTTAATCAAAAATATTAATTTTTTATATTTCGAAATATTAATTTTTCATATTTCAAAATTAATATTTTTTTTTTAAATATAAAATTTTTTCTTCTCTCTTTTTATTGGCAAAAATTGTATTAGCGTTTTAGTTTAACTAAGTACTAAACCAATATAATAATGTCTGTAGCCAGAAGTGACTCATTTAATTCTATACATAGCGATGAAAATGGTCCCATAACCATACCTATTACTAAAGGTCAGGTCCTTAAGAAAGATATCTTAAGTTACCTTAAAGGGAAGTTTAATATTGCGGGTGAATTAAATGATTTTATGGATGGATATGCTTGAAACTAGGGCTAAAAATATTACCGTTAATAATAATATGTGGAATGAAGAGAATGAATTCTTCCAGGAATTATTAATGATTAATCAATGCAAAGCTCCCAAAAAGCGAGAAGAACTAATACTAAAATCTTGGCCCCTCTTAATATGCATTATTGACGAAATGTCGTTTTGTGTCACAGACAAACGATTGCAAATACAGGAGCTAGAAAATAGTATTCGTTCCTCGCGCATACGCGAAGAGGGTTTAAAAATAGCGAAAAATAAAATGGATGAATTTGCCCAAAACCTAGCCACCTTAGATAAGCATAATATGGACTTAATCGCGCAGATACAAGATTTAAATGAACAGCTTGCGCAAAGCCAGAGAGAATTAAGCGATTTAAAAAGGTCATATCGCCATAATGAAAACCCTTATATTAACAGTGAGAATAATGCAGATAATGCTAACTCCTTTAGCGAACGCGTCAGGGACGAGGTACAAAAACATATGGAACAGTATAGACAAATGACCCCTAACGGGTCAGACATAGATTTACCAAATAGGCAATCCCCTCAGGATGTAAATCCAGAGGACAGCTGTAGCGCAGCTGGCGCGGGGGAGGGAAACTCTAACAGAGAAGCCCAAAATAAGTCTGGTAAAGTCTATGGCCTAGATTTGGAGTTTGGCGGTAGCCGTGAAAACCAGCGTTAGAGGCTCCTAACGCTGGTTTTAGGCTACCGCCGGTATTTGGAGTCAGTCAGGAAAGGGTCTAACGCTCACTTTTCAGCCGCGACTTTTCCATACCACAGATACCCTTACGTCAATTGCGTATCCTATCTTTTCAATGGGATCTTTCTAACTCCGGTATTTAGAGTCGTGTCTGAAGTGAGCGTTAGAATTCTAACGACAAAACTCCAGCCGCAGAAAAAAGTCAGTAAAGCTCTTAACTACTGTGTTCTAAAGTACACTTACACCCATAAACTACCTATGTACCCCTAAACCGAGGTCCCCCCACATCGCCGCCACTCGATTAAATTTTTTTAACCCCTAATCTGCCGACCGCCACCTACGTTATACTTATGTACCCCTAATCTGCTGCCCCTAACACCGCCGACCCCTATATTATATTTATTAACCCCTAATCTGCCCCCCTCAACGTCGCCTCCACCTGCCTACACTTATTAACCCCTAATCTGCCGAGCGGACCGCACCGCTACTATAATAAAGTTATTAACCCCTAATCTGCCTCACTCCCGCCTCACTAACCCTATAATAAATAGTATTAACCCCTAATCTGCCCTCCCTAACATCGCCGACACCTGACTTCAAACATTAACCCCTAATCTGCCGACTGGAGCTCACCACTATTCTAATAAATGTATTAACCCCTAAAGCTAAGTCTAACACTAACACCCCCCTAAATTAAATATAATTTAAATCTAACGAAATTAATTAACTCTTATTAAATAAATTATTCCTATTTAAAGCTAAATACTTACCTGTAAAATAAATCCTAATATAGCTACAATATAAATTATAATTATAATATAGCTATTTTAGGATTTATATTTATTTTACAGGTAACTTGGTATTTATTTTAACCAGGTACAATAGCTATTAAATAGTTAATAACTATTTAATAGCTAAAATAGTTAAAATAATTACAAAATTACCTGTAAAATAAATCCTAACCTAAGTTACTAAGAATCAGCCAATCAGAATCAAGTTCAATCCGATTGGCTGATCCGATCAGCCAATCAGATTGAGCTTGCATTCTATTGGCTGTTCCGATCAGCCAATAGAATGCAAGCTCAATATGATTGGCTGATCGGATCAGCCAATCGGATTGAACTTGATTCTGATTGGCTGATTCCATCAGCCAATCAGAATTTTCCTACCTTAATTCCGATTGGCTGATAGAATCCTATCAGCCAATCGGAATTCGAGGGACGCCATCTTGGATGACGTCCCTTAAAGGAACCGTCATTCTTCAGTTGGACGTCGCCGGAAGAAGATGGGTCCGCGCTGGAGGTCTTCACGATGGAGCCGGTCCTCATCGGATGAAGATAGAAGATGCCGCTTGGAAGAAGATGGTTGCCGGTCCAGATCTACTCTTCTTCCTGGATAGGATGAAGACTTTGGACCCTCTTCTGGACTTCTTCAGCCGTCGGATGATGGATGTCTAGCCCCCGCTTGGGCTTGGATGAAGATTTTGGAGCCAGGACGGATCGGTGTACCCGGTGAGGTGAAGATAAGGTAGGAACATCTTCAGGGGCTTAGTGTTAGGTTTATTTAAGGGGGGTTTGGGTTAGATTAGGGGTATGTGGGTGGTGGGTTGTAATGTTGGGGGGGGGTATTGTATGTGGTTTTTTTACAGGCAAAAGAGCTGAATTCTTTGGGGCATGCCCCGCAAAGGGCCCTGTTCAGGGCTGGTAAGGTAAAAGAGCTTTGAACTTTTGTAATTTAGAATAGGGTAGGGCATTTTTTTATTTTGGGGGGCTTTGTTATTTTATTAGGGGGCTTAGAGTAGGTGTAATTAGTTTAAAATTGTTGTAATATTTTGTAATGTTTGTAAATATTTTTTTATTTTTTGTAACAGTTCTTTTTTATTTTTTGTACTTTAGTTAGTTTATTTCATTGTAGTTATTTGTAGATATTGTATTTAATTCATTTATTGATAGTGTAGTGTTAGGTTTAATTGTAGATAATTGTAGGTATTGTGTTTAATTAATTTATTGATAGTCTAGTGTTAGGTTTAATAGTAACTTAGGTTAGGATTTATTTTACAGGTAATTTTGTAATTATTTTAACTATTTTAGCTATTAAATAGTTCTTAACTATTTAATAGCTATTGTACCTGGTTAAAATAAATACCAAGTTACCTGTAAAATAAATATAAATCCTAAAATAGCTATAATATAATTATAATTTATATTGTAGCTATATTAGGATTTATTTTACAGGTAAGTATTTAGCTTTAAATAGGAATAATTTATTTAATAAGAGTTAATTAATTTCGTTAGATTTAAATTATATTTAATTTAGGGGGGGTGTTAGTGTTAGTCTTAGCTTTAGGGGTTAATACATTTATTAGAATAGCGGTGAGCTCCAGTCGGCAGATTAGGGGTTAATGTTTGAAGTTAGGCGATGTTAGGGAGGGCAGATTAGGGGTTAATACTATTTATTATAGGGTTAGTGAGGCGGATTAGGGGTTAATAACTTTATTATAATAGCGGTGCGGTCCGCTCGGCAGATTAGGGGTTATTAAGTGTAGGCAGGTGGAGGCGACGTTGTGGGGGGCAGATTAGGGGTTAATAAATATAATATAGGGGTCGGCGATGTTAGGGCAGCAGATTAGGGGTACATAGGGATAATGTAAGTAGCGGCGGTTTACGGAGCGGCAGATTAGGGGTTAATAATAATATGCAGGGGTCAGCGATAGCGGGGGTGGAAGATTAGGGGTTAATAAGTGTAATGTTAGGGGTGTTTAGACTTGGGGTACATGTTAGAGTGTTAGGTGCAGACGTAGGAAGTGTTTCCCCATAGCAAACAATGGGGCTGCGTTAGGAGCTGAACGCAGCTTTTTTGCAGGTGTTAGGTTTTTTTTCAGCTCAAACAGCCCCATTGTTTCCTATGGGGGGATCGTGCACGAGCACGTTTTTGAAGCTGGCCGCGTCCTTAAGCAACTCTGGTATCGAGAGGTGAAGTTGCGTTAAATATGCTCTACGCTCCTTTTTTGGAGCCTAACGCAGCCATTCTGTGGACTCTCAATACCAGAATTATTTAAAAGGTGCGGCCAGAAAAAAGCCAGCGTTAGCTACGCGGGTCGTTACCGACAAAACTCTAAATCTAGCCGTATGATTCCCATAAAATAATCTCCTTCGTACAACGCGCAGTACCTATATTCTCCAATAAGGGAACAACATCTGTAATTGATCATTTACAGGCTTTTGAAAATGCGTTAACTATAATGAATGTTACAAGTGAGAAATTGAAAATTGAATTTCTGCCTTGGGTATTTGACAGTAAGCATCACAAATTCTTTGCTTCACTAAAGGATATGAATATTCATTCCTGGAATGGGGTAAAACGACAATGCAGAAAAGAATTCGGGCAATATCGCACTAAAACTGCCGCGAAAATAGCGGTATATGGTTTAAAGTGTCGTGCGAATCAGAGTCCAATCGAATTCCTTTCTGTATTGAAAAATGCGTACAGTATGGCTGAAGATAATCCCAAATTTGATGGCTCAGAATTTGTAAATTTATTTTTTGAAGCACTGCCTACACCCATCAAAATCAACTTAGCTAGAGATGAGGACTGCTCATTGGAATGGCTGATCAAAGAGAGTACGAAGCTATACTCTATTCAGCAGTCCAGTGAGCAGGGGGTTAAAAAGGAGTCAAAACCCAAAATTGTGGCAGAAACTAGGGTGTCACCTAGCCCCCTCAATTTGGAGTCTAAAAAGAGGACTTATGCAGAGGTGGCCAGTCAAAACAGGCCATCTCCACAGAGGTTTAATTCTGCCCCTCCCCCTACACAGGTTGAGGCGCAGGGAGACTATAACCAAAGTGGGGGACATAATCAGGTGAATAATTACTCACAAAGAGAATACTCACCAAATAATTGGTATCCGCGCAAGGGTAGATACAATAGATGGCGAAGATATTCTCAGGGTAACCAGACACCCCAGGTATATAATGCTCCCCAAGGTACTAATACTGAACAAGCTGAACCCCAGGGGCAACCACGCCAGAATAGAAATAGCGGCCCTGATTCTGAGGGAACCCAATGGTCCAGGAATCATTACAATGGGGCACCAGGAGATAGACCCAGGGGTAGAGGTAACTTGTACAATCAGGTAGATATGCTGTTTACCCAGTTAAATCGGTTGAGCGAACAAATCGCTAACATGAGTCAAAAATCTACGGCTCAGCAACCGAACAATACTTTTTTAGGGGTACAGCCAGTGGTCAGCAATGGACCACAGGCACAGTCATGAATACTGCAGTATCACCTGAAGGGGAGGGGAGAGATGTACAAAATGTAATAATAAATATCAATGATACTAATCATATTCTCTCCCCACAGACCGGAAACGGACAAATTAGCTGTGACGATGAGCGACCTTATCCGGGAAAAATTAACAAAACTCTTCCCTTGCAGCTCTCTCCTAACCTTATCTCCACAGATGCAGTACAAAAGAATCCAGCCGACCCTGTCATAGAGGAAACAGGTAGGTATGAAGGTTCCTCTGCATCGAATGACACAGCGAATTCAGGTAACACGTGGCGAAGCCCACAAATGTATGCTAACGCCAACTTTATGTGTGAAATGGTAGAAACTGCAGGAAGATATTATGTATTAGTTGAGCTGCAAGATTCAGTCTCCAACCCTATCAGAGGATTAATTGACACTGGGTCACAGGCAACTATCTTATCCCACAGGTACTACACACAGCTAAATGAGCTAACACCCCACAAACCTAAAATAAGAGAATTTGACAGTTCTCTAATAGGTGTTGGGGGTGACTCCCTAAAAGTCTACGGTACTGCCTGGTTAAAATTTAAATTGGGGAACAGGGTCATAAGACACCCTGTCATTATAGTGGATCTGCCAACTGATCATTTAATTATTGGTAGTGATCTCCTGAAGCGATTAAGCACCATAATTGATTGCATAAATAATGTAATTTGGTCACAAGTTATTAAACGGCCTATCAATTATGAAAAATCTGGTATATCTCGCACCCGACATAGCTGTCACGTGGTGGAAGAGAAACCAGATGCTGTGAAGATTCATTTCAGGAATAACTCCGGACCTGAAATCACTATTCTACAAATAGATGATCAGACTCCTTTTAGTGGCTCTGATGGTAATACTTTTAAAATTTCGCCTGGAAAGATAGCGAATATTTCCCTAGATGACGATGTATTAACCATATCACTCCACAAGGGGGATCATAAAATCCCTAAGGGGGGAGGCCACGCTCAATACCTCATAGGGATTGAGAGAGTTAAAGAGGATCTATTTATCCCTATACAAGTACATGACCTTGGTAAAACCAAGTATGCTAAAATAAACTTAAAACAGGAAGCTAGCTATATAAGCGAAGGTTTATTAGCGCAAATAACTGAACCTAAAGTGATTAAATATCTTTCTCCCCAAGACCACTGTGTCAACGGCCTGGATGACAGGTCTGAAAGCTATAACATCACAGCTAAGTGCTTATTATCTATCTCTATTGGTAATAAGTCAGTGAAGCACCTGTTTTTAGTTTTAAATACTCCCCATAATCAGATATACATTGGCAATGATATCTTACATAGATATGCCATACAAATAGATTTGATTAACTCTTGCCTCTGGAGCAGGTTAAAGGGGGACCCTGAAGTATTTCAGGATGAAAATGCAGCCCTGAAATCAAATCAGCAATTGCCATATGCTGTGAATATGCAGGTATCTAGCGATGTTATAATTCCTGCTGGGGCTGATAAATTTCTTTTACCCTTACAGGTAAAGAGAGGTCAGAAATTAAAAACTTCTGAAACACTGATTTGCCTCTCCCATAGAATACAAAATCTAGGTGTCACAGTAACCTACACTCCTATGGTGAATATTGGAACTGTTCCAATACATATTATAGTGCATAACATGACCCCACAGGATATAACATTATCCAAGGGAACTACCATAGGATATGCACTGGAATCAAGTTATTACACTTTTGGATTCCAGAATAATGTAATTGGGCTAATACCTGAAGGATACCTAACTGAAGAACAATTAATAGAACAATCCTTTGCATCTATGCCAGAGGGTCTATTTAATGTTCAATCTATTTATCCCTTCAGCTCAGAGGAAGGCATCTGTAAAATTGAAGAAGCCTCTCTAGTGTTTGATCAGCCAATCAAACAGCAAGATTACCCCAATACCCAGAGTCAGGGGAGCAATGTAAACTATAACCAAGGGGATCTCACCTCTAGATTGGAAGAAGCCTATGAAATAGGACAGCCTGAAATCTTTCCAGGATTTCAGCAAATAGTCGAAGAGCAAATATCCTTAGCTAATGGCTGTTCCAACGATGATGAACGCCAACAGCTGCGAGAACTCCTGATGGAGTACAAGGATATTTTTGCTAAGGATTCTTATGACTGTGGTACTACAGACTTGCACATTGCAAGAATACAAACAGATCCCGATGCGCCACCTGTATTTGTCAAACAGTACAGACTTCCCTTAGCCTCATATGATTCTCTTGCAGAGATCATAAGGAATTTGGAAGAAAGAGGTATTATCAGACAGGTGCACAGCTCTTATAATAATCCTATTCTAGGTGTCCTTAAGCCCAATGGACAATGGCGGTTGTGTGCTGACTTAAGACAGCTAAACAAACGAGTATACATGTCTGGCTGGCCTGTACCATACATTGACCAGTGCCTAGCACAAATGCAGGGATCCAAAATATTCACTGCCATTGATTGTGCACAGGGATATTGGACCATAAAGGTACATGAAGAGGACCAATATAAGCTAGCATTCTCCTTCCAAAAGGTTCAGTATGCATTCCAGAGACTTCCATTTGGATACATAAATTCTGGACATTAATTTGCTGTATTCATGCATAAGGCTATGCCTGACGCACTGGAAAGGGGGACCTTATCTTATGTTGATGATGTTTTAATCAAAAGCACAGACTTTGAAAAACACATCGCAGAACTTAAACATGTCCTCAGCCAACTTAAAAGGGCAGGTGTTAAATTATCCCTACAAAAAGCTCAATGGTGCCGCACTCGTGTAAACTTCTTGGGACATGAAGTTACCTCTGAAGGATTAAATCCCCAAAAGAAAAAGGTGGAAGCTATAGTAAATTCTAAAAACTCAACTAACTTAAAGGAATTGAGATCATTCCTGGGTATGACAAATTATTCTCGCAAATTCATTGATAATTATGCGGAATTAGCTAAACCACTACTACTTCTTCTAAAGAAGGATGTGAAATGGCACTGGAGTGAGTCTCAAGATACAGCCATCAGAGAGCTGAAGAGAAAACTCACTCAAGCACCTTGCTTAGCATACCCTGAAGGTGGTAAACCTTTCTTCTTAGAGACAGGTTACACAGATATAAGCATGAGTGCTGTTTTATACCAAAAGCATGATCATTTGAACAAAACCATTGCTTATGCGAGCAAAAATCTATCCCCAGTAGAAATAAAGTTTAACGATTGTGAAAAAGCCCTCTTATCTACTGTATGGGCTCTACAAAATTTCCGCAGCTATATACAGGGCGAGAAAATTATTGTAGAAACGGCCCACCAGCCTTTGCTATATTTGCAAAGTGAGAGAATAAGAGATGGGAATTTGTCTAATAGCCGCATAACAGCGTGGACTCTTTCCTTACAAGGCTGTTTTAACTTTGGATGATATCTGCTGCTGGGCATTTTGAAACCAATCTAAACAAGCTGACTACCTCCTTCTCATTGATTGCAAAACTTACTTATCTGTCTTCTGAGATGACCTAAAGACCGCTACGAATTGGTTCAAAATTGGTGAAGTATATTGTATTTTAAATTGGTAGTCATAAGCCTAGGTATTGTTTAAATCTGTATCTGATTTGCTAAGTAAATCATCTGTGCAAGTTCTGATATTGTAAGTTAATTCTGTATTAGGATAAATTGCAGTTAAATAGCAGAATATATAAATTACCCTATTGCCTAAGAGCACAGCTTAGAATTGTATTGCTTGGATGTTAAAAGATTTGTAAATAAGGTGGGTTTTTAAGATAAGCGTGTATGAAATTTGCATAGCATATTTAAATAGTTTTCAAGTGCATATAATATTATTTAATTTCCTTTTATTGCAAATATATTTCAAAAATGTTCATGGATATTAACTAAATAAAAGAGTTCAGGTATTTATATTAATTGTATGGTCTAGTAGATGCATGGTTGATTAGGGTTTCTATTTTTAAGGAAAATTATTATAAGATTGTGTTTATAACCCTGCCATAAACTGATATATTATTTGGATAATACTGCTAATATTTTCATAAATATACTGACAACATTATGAGTAAAAAGCATCTTTTGTTTTCTCCAAATGTAAACCTGACAGGATGTAGGGCAGATGACTGATGCTGTGGAACCTGTTGGTGCATTAGAAATAAAGATAATAATAACAATAATATTTTCTTCTTTTCATTTATGACTATTTACACCCCCAATACTCAAAGTGCAGTCTGCTGTCAGAAGGTATTTAAAGAGCTTTTAAATACAGTGGATTTCCATAACCAACAAATGCTGAATAAAAAGACAATGCAATATCACTTGCTGTACCTCAAATGAGCAGTCGTTTTTTTTCTGAAAAATAAGAATTTTCCTTCCATTTCCCTACCTGTATAACGTGATAGCCATTATCCAGTCACAGACTCGCTATGTAGTTTTGCACATACTCAGTAGGAACTAGTTCCTCAGCAAGTGCACATATAAAGAGACTGTGCACAGTTCAATAATGCAAGTACATTGGAAAGTTATTTAAAATTCCATGCCTTATCTGAATCATTAAAGTTTAATTTTTAGTTTAGTTAGTGTCCCTTTAACAAAAAAAGGTGGTGAGACCGCACTATATCTGAATGCCACCTGGACTAAGGCATGTAGTAACAGCTGATCTCACTGCTTTCTGTGAGACCCGCACTATTACAGGGCTAAAAAACCCTTTGAGGGCACGCAATGTAAAGAGTACATCTGGTTATGGGATGCTGACACTATTGAGTGTTGGGTGATTTACTGTGCTGTAGAACTGCAACTGATGTGACTTGCAGCATGTCCCTTAACATTAACACCAAAGGTTAAAAGATACACATATGTGACACCAACATGTTACTTAGTAAAACAGTAGCCATGTTCAGGAACTAAATAGACATATAAACCTTCTGTCTAACACTACTGCCACCCGCTTCCTTTTAGTACAATTTTCAATCAATCATGAGTCTTTCTGTAAGTACATTTGCACATTTCTTAAACATACACCATCCTCTAGCTTCAGAAAATGTTCCATCAGTCAGGCCCAGAAAAGTGGAATGACTGAGTTAATTATTCTGACTACAGAGTGACACAAAAAAGCTATGTTATAGGTATTCTGAGTAGCTCAACTTCCAATGAATTAATGGTAATTGGGAATAAAGCTTTAGTATAGTAAATGATGCCACTTCAAATCATGAAAATATAAATATGTTATGTGGCAATACTGGCTTGATAAAGTATTTTTCAAAATCCACTGAGAGAAGACAACTTTGGAGTAGGGAGTCTGGTTGTGTTCTAAAGAAAAAAAAAAAAAACTGACAAATATCTGAGGTCCAAAAATTAATTGAAAAGTACTTTTTTAATACCAGGGGTTGACAGTGTGTATGTGTCACAACCAGTAGCAGTTTATATAAAAGACCACAATTACAGAATGGCTTTGTGTAACAGTTGTTAGAGAGGTTGTAGTAACTTAATAATAAAGTACTTGTATTAAGTCTCTGTGAAATAACTGGTGAGTACTTTGCAGATATATGTGTATGCTGTGTATGCTGAGAGTGGAAGCAAACAGGAACTGAAATCCCATCCATACACCCCCTGCAATTGCTTGAATTGGTAAAGCTGAATATACAGCTCCTAGGATAGAAGCAGCATATTATAAGACGGTGTGACAGAAACTCAGGACCTGAGTTGGTAAGCTGGAAACAAACTGATAATGCAGCATAGAATGAACAGTTCTTTAGGAAAGGCTCACCTCTGAATAACAGGATCTGTTTGCTACTGTTAATGCTTGTCCTCTTACTGAACAGCAGGCAGTTTAGGGAGAAATGATGTGGAGCAGAGAAAGTATGAAATACAAGAGCCAACTAGAATATTGATGCATTGGGGACTCATTTTTCTATGAGCTACAAGACTATTTTTAAAAGGGATATTATTAAATGCTAATTTATTATCGAATTTCATCAATTGTTGGTTGATAACTATGGACCAGATTACAAGCGGCATGATGATAGCATGCGATAATCAGTTTCACTTGACCGCGCTGTCATTAGCACGCAACTTTTATATTACAAGTCCATGGTAAAGCATGTTAGCCAGAGAAGGGTTAGCACAGCTGACTTTGCAAAAGTGCAACCATTACTTTCATTGGATATTGTGACCATGCTAATTTGCACTGGTATTAAAAGTTGAAAGTTATAGTTTACGTTCGAGCAAGGGGATATGGCATAGATTGTGACGGCAGGTAAGAGCCATAGGCCCAGCAAGTCTGCCCAATATTTCCTAAAAGTATAACATTATCAAGTTCATAGGATAGGCCTTATGCTTATCCCAAGCAAGTCTCCCGCAGTGTTTGCCATTACCACCTCTTGTAGAAGGTTATTCCATGAATCAATCACCCTTTCTGTAAATAAGGGCTCTCTCAAATTACTCCTAAATATACTACTCTTCAGCTTCCGATCATGACCTCTTGTTCTTGAATTGTTCTTTTTACATAAAATATACTTGAAAGTTACTATCATATCACCTCGTTTCACTCTCTCCTCTAAGCTATACACATTTAGGTCATTGAGCCTCTCCTTGTACGTTTTATTTTTTAGAACAAATGTAGCATTTTGGTAGCCCTCCTTTGCACAGATTCAAGCTTGTTTATATCCTTCTGTAGATATGGCCTCCACAACTGCACACAATCAGTATATACAATATATGTGTATACATTCATATAGATATACAGGAATTTAATAATTTAATATGCAAGAAAAAGTATGTGAACCCTTTGGAATTAATTGGTTTTCTGCATGAATTGTAGACAAACACAATGTGCTTAAGATAACAACACAGAAACTATTATAATCTTTAATGTCTTTACTGAAAACATCCTATTAAACATTCACAGTGTTGTGGAAGAAGTGAACATTTAGATTTAATAGCTAGTAGTTTATCCTCCATTGGCAGCAATAACCTCAATCAAGGGTTTCCAGTAACTGCGGATTAGACCTGCAAAAACGTTAAGGAAGAATTTTGGACCACTCTTCCTTACAGAACTGCTTCAGCTCAGCAATATTCTTAGGATTTCTGATGTGAACAGCTCTCTTGAGGTCATTCGAAAGCATCTCTTTGGGGTTAAGGTCTGGGCTCTGACTGGGCCACTCCAAAAAGGCGATTTTCTTTTTTTTAAGCCAATTTGTAGTGGATTTACTTTGATGTTTAGGATCATTGTCCTGCTGCAACGTCCAACTTCTACTGAGCTTTAGCTGGCGCACAGTCACCCTGATATTATCCTGTAGGATATTTTGATGCTTGGGAATTATTTTTTTCTTTGATGATTGCAAGTGGTCAGGGCCCTAAAGCCAAATCATAATGTTCCCTCCACCATGCTTAACCGTTGGATTTTTTTTTTTTTTATTGTTGGTATGAGGTGCCATTTTTACACCATACACAGTGCTGCGTGTTCTTCCCAAACAGCTCAACCTTAGTTTCATCAGTCCACAAAACATTTTTCTACTAGCATTGTGGAGTGTTAAGGAGGTCTTTGGCAAACTTCAGGTGCACAGAAATTGTATTGTTTTTTTGAAAAGCAGCGGCTTTCTTCGTGGTGTTCTGCCATGGACACCATTCCTGTTCAATGTTTTCCATATAGTAGACTCATGAATAGTGATGTAAAAAGGACAGTCTACTCCAGAATGTTTATTGTTTAAAAAGATAGATAATCCCTTTATTACCCATTTCCCCGTTTTGCATAACAAACACGGTTATATTAATATACGTTTTACCTCTGTGATTACTTTGTATCTAAGCCTCTGTAGACTGCCCCCTTATTTCGGTTCTTTTGACAGACTTGCATTTTAGCCAATCAGTGCTGACTCCACGGGAGTGAGCACAATGCTATCTATATGGCACACATAAACTAGCGCTGTCTACCTGTGAAAAACTGCCCAAATGAACTGAGATAAGAGGTGGCCTTCAAGGGCTTAGAAATTAACATATGTGCCTACCTAGGTTTATCTTTCAATAAAGAATACCAAGAGAACAAAGCAAATTTGATAATAAAAGTAACTTGGAAAGTTGTTTAAAATTTCACGCCCTATCTGAATCATGAAAATTTAATTTTGTCTAGACTGTCCCTTTAACCAGTTCCAATTATTTCTTCAAGTTTTTAGCTGTTACTCTAGGGTTCTTTTTTATCTCATTGAGAATTGTGCGGTGTGTCCTTTGCATCATCTTGGATAGACAATAACTTCTAGGGAGAGTAGCCACAGTACTAAATTGTCTACATTTATAGACAATTTGTCTATCGGTGACAGATGAATATCTAAGCGCTTTGAGATATATTTATGTAACCCTTTCCAGCTTTATGCAATGCAATAATTAGGTCTTCTGGGAGCTCTTTTGTTGTGGTTCACATAAACAGATGCATTTTGTAAATAGCAAACTCACAGGGGTAAATTTAACATGGTACGGACAGACATGATCCGCTATAGCGAATCATGTCCGCCACACATCGATAAATGTCGATAGCATACGCGGTCGGCATTTATCATTGAACCAGCAGTTCTTGTGAACTGCTGGTGCAGTACCGCCCCCTGCAGATTCGCGGCCAATCGGCTGCTAGCAGGGGTTGTCAATCAAACCGATCGTATTGGATCGGGTTAATTTTCGGCGATGTCTATCTGTCCACCGCCTCAGAGCAGGCGGACAGGTTATGGCATCAAGCTCCATACAGAGCTTGATAAATAGGCCACAAAATGTTTGAGTGTTATTTAAAAGTCAAAGTAGCTCTAACCCACACCATCAATCTCTTTTCATTAATTGGACACCAGGTTTGCCAATTTCCAAATCTAATTAGCTTTTGTTGAAGTCATTAACCTAGAGTTTCACATACTTTTTCCAACCTATACTGTGAATATTTGAATGATATATTCAATATGCAAAAGAACAATACAATCATTTGTGTGTTATTAGTTAATATATTGTGTTTGTTGATGACTGTAACTTAAATGAACATCAAACCAGACTTTAAGACAACGTTATACATAAATGGAGTCATTTCTAAAGGTTCACATACTTTTCTTGCCACTGTAGATATTATAGTAAAAAGTTATCGCTCTTGCGCTAACCCGAAGCGCACAAAAAGCCGAACTTACAATATAGTGTGTGCGATAACCTATTCAACCATAGAAGTCAATAGAGTAAAAAAAAGTGGAAAAAACAGCCTAGTCGCATGCAAACCCGATCGCATATTCTCATGTGCGCTAACACAACATGAAAATATGAATATTTCACATTCTAATGTTCTGCACATAGCAGAATATGTTCTATTTATTCATAAATATATATATATATATATTTATATATATATATATATATATATATATATATAAATGGTATTTTGGTACAATATATATATATATATATATATATATATATACATGATTATATATACGTATAGCTATTTATATATATATTTACAAATACTTAGAACATATTCTGCTATGTGAAGAACATTGGAATGTGAAATATTTACAATAAACAGTATAAATATGCTTTTACATGTTTTCGTCTACTTAACTGCAAAGGGCACCAATGCACTTATATATGTATATATACATCTGTAAATACATATATATACATATAAATACATAAATACATATGTACACATATATATACATATAAATACATAAATACATATGTACACATATATAGACATGTATATGTATGTAGCTCAATGTTAAAGCCCTTTGGCGGCCTTTTTTTTCTAACACCTGAGACCTCATTTCTTTGAGCCCTTATATGTTTTTATGCAATACTTTTTTTCTTTTAATAATGTTTATTAGATGGTGGGGTTCTTATGAGTGTAACTGTACTTTGTAATGTATTTTTGATGTGTTTTGTGACACTTTTTTGTTTTGCGAGCTAAACGAGGAGCGTTAACTTGAATTGCGCTCAAGCAATCGCGTTTAATTGCAACATGAAATACCGGCGCAATTTAACCTGTGTGCAAACGAACGAGAAAACCTGATATTGCTCGTGCGCAAACATTTGCGCTCCACTTGTAATCTGGCCCATAGTTTACACACACAAAAAAATATATATATATATATATATATATATATATAAATAAAAAAAAAAAAGAACATTATCTTCTATGGAATATAAAGTATTCATAACTCACTTTGGGTTTAGCGCAGTTTGTCTAACATGGTGTTGGGTTATCACGCAAGTAGTAACTCTTTTGTTTTTATTTTAAAAATGCGCGCAATAGAAGTCTATGGGGAGAGAAGTTAACAAGGTTGCGGTATTTGAAGTCCTGAAGTAAGCGCGCATCGGACTTTTGTTTGCATGCAATCTTTTTTACTGTCAACTTGTAATACACACGCTAACCTGTCTCCAATACATTTTTACTTTAAGCACAGTTAGCACTTTTAATCTGGCCTTATGTATTTAAAGGGACACTGAACCCATTTTTTTTCTTTTGTGATTCAGATAGAGAATGCAATTTTAAGCAACTTTCTAATTTACTCCTATTATCAATTTGTCTTTGCTCTCTTGCTATCTTTATTTGAAATAGAAGGCATCTAAGCCAAGGAGAGAGCAAATTTTTGGTTCAGACCCTGGACAGCACTTGTTTATTGGTGGGTGAATTTATCCACCAATCAGCAAGAACAACCCAGGTTGTTCACCAAAAATGGGCTGACATCTAAACTTACATTCTTGTTTTTCAAATAAAGAAACCAAGAACATTTTATAATAGGAGAAAAATTATAAAGTTACTTAAAATTGCATGCTCTATCTGAATCACAAAAGAAAAAAATTGGGTTCAGTGTCCCTTTAAGAACTTGTCAACTATACATTGCAGCTGAGTAGCAAATTGTGGTAATTTCTGTGAAAAGAAAAAAGAAAAATACTAACTGCCTTAATGAAGTATGATTTTAACCTGTGGACAGTAGATATTAATTATTTATTAAAATAATTGTGCAGTATAAGCACAGAGACTCATTAAAACATGACCTACTATGTTGTCAAGTTCCGACCCTTACACATAACAAACATGACTAATGTTTATTTACAAAACAACCCAACAACCCAAATAAAAACACTACACTTAGCGTTGGTGCAAATTGGCCGCAGCTCCTTTATTTAAAATAAATAACCTTTATAGAAAACTTTAATAAACTCAATAAATAACAGTGCAAATATTGTAACCACATTGTACATAACATACACATAAACAGTGGTGCTAGTCCATACTAATTTCTTTATATATCTATGGCTATCACTCCACCCACTGGACCCAACTGTGCAAGTAATTGAGCCCGTCAGCAATAAAGCACATAAGTCTCTAAGGAACCCCTTGCCCATAGAGACCCCCAACTTGAAAGTTCCCCCCATGGGAATGCAAAATACCACCACACTTAAAAATTGGCCATAACCTGCTGTAATTGTAAGGGCTAGTACCCCCGCCCCCAGACTGCGACAACAACCTCAATGAAAACCAAGCAACAAAACATAGGGAAGGGTGGGAGGGAGATGCTTACAGAAATTTTCTCAAAAACAACTGCTGGCTATCCCGCTCAGCCGCAAGGCTAAATAACCTCCCCCGCCTCCTCCTATCCTACCAGCCCCGGGCCTCTTCCTCTGCGGTCAAACCTTCCTCCAGCTATGCGTTGCACCGCCTCCAGGAGCCCCTTGACCTACTATGTTTATTTACAAAACAACCCAACAACCCAAATAAAAACACTAGACTTAGCGTTGGTGCAAAATGGCCGCAGCTCTTTTATTTAAAATAAATAACCTTTATAGAAAACTTTAATTAATGCAATAAATAAGAGTGCAAATATTGTAACCACATTGTACATAACATAAACAGTGGTGCTAGTCCATACTAATTTCTTTATATATCTATGGCCGTCACTCCACCCACTGGACCCAACCGTGCAAAGGGATTTAGCCCGTCAGCAATAAAACACATAAGTCTCTAAGGAACCCCTTGCCCTTAGAGACCCTTAACTTGAAAGTTCCCCCCAATGGAATGCAAAATACCACCACACTAACAAATTGGCCATAACCTACTGTAATTGTAAGGGCTAGCACTCCCGCCACAGACTGGCCTGAAAACTCAGCCCAGTCCCGCCAACCCCGCAACCTTACTTAAAACCTCCTTAAAGTCAAGGATAAACAACTGCAGACCAAAGTCATTGAGATGCACCCCATCCGGCGAATAAAATTCACCCTGACCCACCTCCGCTAAGTCTGGATGATGAACAACTGAACCACCCAGTCTCCGGACAAAGGACCCCATAAGCTTGTTAATCTTTCGCCTGCTTTTGTCTAACCACACCGGATCCCAAGCCGCTCTCCAAACCCTCCTAGGCAAGATGTCAGACCATACAATCCTCAATGTAGGATATAAATCCACCAACCTCCCGATATCCCTCTTCATGCTTCTCACCAACTCCCTCTGTGGCAGAGATCATTGTCCCCTGCACGAACCAACAACATAGTTGGAGCCTGAAAATGGTTGCAGTAATCCACCACCAGGGGCAATAACCTGTCCCAACGGAGTCCCCTAACACCGAACCATTTAACATCACAGCAGGACTTAGGAAAACCCAACTGCAAGCCATCCACTTTCACCGACGCCAAGAGTGGCCGACTAGCCACAAACCCTCCATACCTAGAACACAGAAAACAAAAGTAACCAGCCACATTAAACACCCAACTCGGGATGGACATACAGGCGAAACCTCCCGGATCCCCACCTACCAATGCCCTTAACCACAGTATCAGATAATCCCCTCACTGAAGCCTCAGTTGCCGCCCCTATGCGGAAAGAATGAGACCCAAATTCCCTCGCATTAAAACCCAACTGACCCAATGACTTGTTTAAAACCGCCCTGAACTGGACCTGCGACAAAGGCCTACCGTCCTGGTGAACCTACAACGAACCCCCCACCATGGGCCGAAAACTTAAATAAGTCTTCAGACAAAGCCAAGGACAAACTTCTAAACCACTAGGAAAAAGGACCATCGTCCTACCCTTTCCCACCTGGTCCATTTTACTCCTCCTTAGAAATATCTCGACTTTGGAATCAAACAAGGACACATCTGCCAACGCCAAACCGCCCATGGAGGATAATTTTTACTAACTAGCTTTGATATTTGGAATGCTCCAAAAAATGTGAAAACAAAAGCCAAACGGAACAAATAGGCCTAAAAATCAGACACACATACCACCTCCAATACCTGATAAATACTGCTTAGCAACGAGAAAGTAATAGGGCGCCTCTGATCAGGAGGAGACCCAACCAGACCCTTCTTCAAACCCTTGAGGACCTGCCGAACACAAAAACCTTTAGTAATATCTTGCAAACCTAATAATTTAAAGCGAAAGGCTAATGCCGCCAAACGCCTGTCCATTGCAGAATGCGACAAGTTCAAAGACCCCCACTCCCCCATCCCAACAAGAAACCTGTGAGATCAGATACACCTTCACACACCACTTTGGAAGACAACCTTGACTCCCATTCTCACCATACTCTAGAGTAAGCCACCCAAGTACCTGGCGCCAGTGAAGCCTTTACCAGTCTAGCCAGTCCTCCACTCCAAGCCGCCACAGGGAACTCGGGCATGGGCAACCCTCCACGTCTGCATGAGGAGCCAACTCACGAAAACACTGCCACTGAAAGCGAGAAAGGGAGTCTGCTATAGAATAACAAACGCCTGGAATGTGTTTAGCCTTAAAAGGAAAACACTGAACCCAAAATTTTTCTTTTGAGATTCAGATAGAGCATGAATTTTTAAGCAACTTTCTAATTTACTCCTATTATCAAATTTTCTTTATTCTCTAGGTATCTTTATTTGAAATGCAAGAATCTAAGTTTAGATGCCGGCCCATTTTGGTGAACAACCTGGGTTGTCCTTGCTGATTTGTGGAAAAAATCCACGAAAGGCCCGACCGTTCCGAAACCACCCATTCAAGAAATGTGCTAAAGTGCTCAAAGAGCGAACATGAGATGAAGCATCCCATTGGCAAACACAGGTCAACATAGTAAAGGCCATCCACACAACAGCCCAACGAATGGTGTGATGTCGGGTGCACCGGCAGAAGCCTAAAGGCCGCCTCAATGTCAATTTTTGCCAGCAATGCAGAAGGACCCGCCTCCCTAACCAAACCAACTGCCTGACAAAAGATGCATATTTAACAGAGGCTAACTCCTGCAGAATACCATCATTAACCAATCCCCCTTTTGGGAAAGATAAACGATGGATTAGCTTGAACTTTCCAGTCTCCCTTTTCGGAACCACCCCAAGGGGGGATATCCTCAAATCTGCAATAGGAGGACCCACAAACGGACCAGCCATGCGACCCAAAGACACCTCCTTCTGCAGCTTGTCAAGGACCACACCTGGCCACAAGCGAGCAGACTTTAAATTACCGCGAAAAGCCCCACAACCCCCTTGTGACGGAAGCACAAAACTGAACTGGAAACCATGAAACAACAATGCCGCTTTCTCACGACAATGCTGATGCCTAGCGTACAGGACGAGCCAAGGTTCCATTGTGCCTATTTTCACCGAAGTCACCCCCTTTGTCAGGCGCCTCACCGGCTCCGCCTGGCTTACCCTTTCGGAAACACTTTGCATAGGGGTGGGAGCCCCCACACCCAGAGCATTCGTGTTTAAACTTGCACGTGACTCCCCATTTACAGAATTTCTCATTATATGCAAAGCAATGCCCTCTCTTAACCAATGCCGGAGACCCACTGGCTCCCGACCGAAAGGACTGGGAGGCTCTCAAAGGTGTCATTATCGTGAGCCATAATCCCATGTCCCGGTCATCCCACCTCATATCTGGTTTTACTGACAGCCGTTGCCTAAACTGCTCGTCATAGGACCACCATGCCATACCCCCATACGTCCTCTGAGCAGCTGCAACCTCGTCCAGGTAACAAAACAATGCCCCACCCTGGTCTGGGAATCTACCAGAAAAAACACTTGCATATATTACAAAGGCCTGGAACCAATTTGTAAAGTTTTTTCGGCAACTTCCTATATCGTCTTTTCCGTTCCTCCTCCTCCTCCTTCTTCGCTACGTCCTTTTTTGAATCCTCAGGAATCTCAAAAGACTGCTCAAGAGGGAGAAGGGAGAACAACTCAAATTCCCTCTTATAAATTTTCTCTTTCACCTCCAACGTTAAAGGGACAGTCTACACCAGAATTTTTATTTTTTTAAAAGATAGATAATCCCTTTATTACCCATTCCCCAGTTTTGCATAACCAACACAGTTATAATAATATACTTTTAACCTCTGTGATTATCTTGTATCTAAGCCTCTGCAAACTGCCCCTTTATTTCAGTTCTTTTGACAGACTTGCAGTCTAGCCAATCAGTGCCTGCTCCCAGATAACTTCACGTGCGCAAGTACAGTGTTATCTATATGAAATACGTGAACTAACACCCTCTAGTGGTGAAAAACTGTTAAAACGCATTCTAAAAAGAGGTGGCCTTCAAGGTCTAAGAAATTTGCATATGAACCGCCTAGGTTAAGCTTTCAACTAAGAATACCAAGAGAACAAAGCAAAATTGGTGATAAAAGTAAATTGGAAAATTGTTTAAAATTACATGCTCTATCTGAATCATGAAAGTTTATTTTGGCCTAGACTGTCCCTTTAAATGCATCCCTAATGGCCCGATGGAGCAGAGGCATGACCGAGACATCGCAGTGTCGGCCACCCTCAATTCCGCCCCATCAACTGGCTTAGGGCTGACGCTAGGGAGCGCCTCCGTCAGCCCAGGGCTTTTAAACGCAAGAGGAGCACCACCCTCATCGACTACAGGGACCGGAGTGCCGCTAACTTCGACCCTCCCTAACCCAGGGACACCCGGAGCACCGGCCACAGGGACCCATGCTCTTTCCACAGAGGCTCCAGTAGCAGGGCCGTCCCCCTCCAACGTCAACACCATCTCCTCTAAACCAGCCACTACTCTACCGGCCACCGAATCACTCTCAACATCCCGAGCACACCTGTCCATGTCATCCCTCCCCCGTACATTCAACCCCATCTCACCTGTTGAGTTTTCTGCCGAATGCTGACCAACTGAGGAGCCGTCAAGTGTCGCCTGGAGCCTGCCTAAGCGTTGCTCCGTCCTCCTTTTGTCACCTTTCTGTATCATGACAACTGGACGTTCATGCTGATCTGGCTGCCGTGGTTGTTCCTGAAAAGAAGCAACACGTGAACACATATCCAGGGGAATAAAACCTCTACCAACCCTACCTCCCCTGTGCAGGCGGGTACCCCTAGCTGCAATCACCCCTTTTCCCCTCTTTGAAGCTCCACCCTCATCACCACCAGACCAGGCCACCTCCGCCACTGGCCGTCGATGTGATCTACCCCATGACACACCAATGTAGTCCCCAGGCCTATTCGACCATCTGGCGCCCCCCCTATTACCCCGAGTAGCCTCTCTATATAACCTGGCCCCACTCAGATCACCAGCCACCTCAAACACCCTGGCCGCAATATCCCGCCTCACCTGGCTTTTGCCAACAGGTTGAACCTCCTGCTGCATACTCGTCAGGCTCCAAGCGAATAGAATCCGTCCAGGAGCCATGCAGGCCAGAGAACTCCTCCTCAAGGCCGTCAAAGACATCCGCCGCTCTGGATGGACCAGGCTGAGGCTCTGACCGTTGCCCAGCGGAACTAGGGTCTGCAAAATAAAAACTCACATGTGAGTCACCTACCACACCTACCCCAACCACCCTCATATCAACAGGGACCCCAGGAGGAGAGAGGGACCCACCAGGCCTACCACTAGTATGAGACTTATCACAAGACGCCCCAAAACGACTAACATGCTGAACCCTGGACCCAGGAGAAGGGGGGACAAACTCCTCATACAAAGAATTCAAAAACAGGTCAACTTCCCCTGCATCCAGCTACTCATCCCCATCATCACCTGACCCATATTCCAGATCTACCAGGGCCCCAGTAGGCCTAACAGGGAGTTCATGCCCACCCAAACATGCTATCACACCCTCAATAGCCCTGTGGCTTGACATATCAGTAAAGGGCTGTTCCCTAACAACCAAGGCCCCACTACTCCTAGATCCCTGCGCAGCAGCCCACAAACCACCCCCCAAAGGAACAGAGAGGCCCACCAGGACCATGATCTACCCGCTGTTCAGAAGACCCCTCCCCCTTACACCTGCTCGGGCCATAAGCCACCCTTCCACTAACTCCATACTGAGTGGTGGCAGGGCCAGAGACGGCCCTCAGCTCTGGTTCCTTGCCGCTCCCATCCACCAATGATGTCACTGCCGCAGGACCCGAAGATTAAAGGGGACCATCCGACGCCTCCAGACCTGCTTGCTTCCTCCCCTGACCGGAACCAGCCTTTTTACCGCCACCGGAACACCTGCAAACCTCGGGACCAAATGGAGGCCTGGACCGCCTTGTGGACCTCTTCCGGACTCCCGACGTGGCTTCAACAGGATCCTGCAAATGACCGCCAAGCAAAACCTGGACCTGAGACTCTAGCCAGGTATGACCTTTTTCCCTCGCAGCCTCCCGGGTGCCTACCCAGCAACTTCTCTACTTCAGCCATGGCGCAAGCTGAGCGGGAAAGCCAGAAACAAAGATGCTTACAGAAATTTCTCAAAAACAACTGCTGGCTTTCCCGCTCAGCCGCAAGGCTAAATAACCTCCCCCGCTCTGCCACTGCCTCCTCCTACCACCCCACGGGCCTCTTCCTCTGCAGTCGAAGCTCCCTCCAGCTATGTTTTGCACCGCCTCCAGGAGCCCCTAATTTCACTATAAACAGCCTGTCAGGACGAAACATTTTTTTTGTGTGCATTTTTTTTACATCACAGGATTATTGTTAAATCACAACCTGCTCAGTCATGCAGTTCACCTTAACCCCTTAGCACAAAAAGACATGTATATATACATTGTGCAGGACTTAAAGTTCCTGAGTTCCAGGCATCTGCCTGCATATGGAACCGGAGCGCGATCTGTGCTCCGGTTCCATATGAAGGCAGATGTCAGATCGTTAGACGGTGACACTGTGTGTCTCACTGTCTATAATTATCATCTGCTGGTGCCAGCGGGAGGGAATCCGGGAGGCGGGTGGGTGGTCCAGCAGCAGAGGGGCAAGGGCGTAGGAGGGAGGACCCTACACATGGAAATTAAAAAATAAAGGGAGAGGGAGGGAAAAATGTGGGGTGGGGGGTCCCTAACTAATGATTGCAGGAGGGGGGAGGACCACTACACTATAGAAAATAATAAAACTCATTTATAAAATAAAGACATTTTATAGATACTGGCAGATTGCGGGCATAGTTAGAGGGTGGAGGGTTTGAAAGCTACGTTAGTAAATGTAGTCTGCTTTTTTGTACCTGCTCCTGAAGGATGGAATAAACTGTTTTTCTACAGTGTTTGGTGGTGCTGTCTAGTTTTGGACTTTTTATTGACGTTCCAGGTTTGCAGTGACTTGTTGGCATGCACACCTATAAAATACTTTGGTGCTGGAAAAAGTTTTGCATTTCCCAGTATGATGAGAAGTTACAGTATTTGGAAGTCACAAATTATATGACAGAAAAATAATAAAACAATCACAAAAGAATGATCCCATCACATGAGGGGGGAGGACCACTACACTATAGAAAATAATAAAACTAATTTATAAAATAAAGACATTTTATAGATACTGGCAGATTGCGGGCATAGTTAGAGGGTGGAGGGCTTGAGAGCTGTTTGGGAGGGATCTGGGAAGTTGGAAGGTAAGGGGAATCCTGTACAATGCAGGGAAAAAAAGCCTTATATCTATATAGTGACAGACTGTCTGCCAGTACCTAAGATGGTGGTGACCAGTGGGGAATGAGGGAGGGAAGAGAGCTGTTTGAGAGGAATCATGTAGGTATCAGGGGGTGGGAGGGTAATTTCTACACTAAAGCTAATAATTAACCTTACAAGATACCTGATTAACCCCTTCACTTCTGGGAATATAAAGTCAGCCATGTCTGCTATTTCTGAACAAAGGGGAACCCAGAGAAGCTTTTACAACCATTTGTGCTATGATTGCACACGCAGTATGTAAATAATTTCAGTGAGAAACCCAAAGTTTGTGAAAAAGTTAATTTTTTTTCCATATGATCGCATTTGGCTGTGAAATGGTGGCATGAAATATAACAAAATGGGCATAGATCAATACTTTGGGTTGTCTAAGTAAAGAAAATATATAGTTTTGACAAGTAAATGTAAAAAAAAAAAAAAGGTTCTTTATCTGTTTAACCCCTTAATGACCACAGCACTTTTCCATTTTCTGTCCGTTTGGGACCAAGGCTATTTTTACATTTCTGCGGTGTTTGTGTTTAGCTGTAATTTTCCTCTTACTCATTTACTGTACCCACACATATTATATACCGTTTTTCTCGCCATTAAATGGACTTTCTAAAGATACCATTATTTTCATCATATCTTATAATTTACTATAAAAAAAATTATAAAATATGAGGAAAAAATTGAAAAAAACACACTTTTTCTAACTTTGACCCCCAAAATCTGTTACACATCTACAACCACCAAAAAACACCCGTGCTAAATAGTTTCTAAATTTTGTCCTGAGTTTAGAAATACCCAATGTTTACATGTTCTTTGCTTTTTTTGTAAGTTATAGGGCAATAAGTACAAGTAGCACTTTGCTATTTCCAAACCATTATTTTTCAAAATTAGCGCTAGTTACATTAGAACACTAATATCTTTCAGGAATCTCTGAATATCCATTGACATGTATATATTTTTTTTTAGTAGACATCCCAAAGTATTCATCTAGGCCCATTTTGGTATATTTCATGCCACCATTTCACTGCCAAATGCGATTAAATACAAAAAATTGTTCACTTTTTTACTAATTTTTTCACAAACTTTTGGTTTCTCACTGAAATTATTTACAAACAGCTTCTGCAATTATGGCACAAATGGTTGTAAATTCTTCTCTGGGATCCCCTTTGTTCAGAAATAGCAGACATATATGGCTTTGGTGTTGCTTTTTAGTAATTAGAAGGCTGCTAAATGCCACTGCGCACTACACGTGTATTATGGCCAGCAGTGAAGGGGTTAATTATGGAGCATGTAGGGAACTTTTAGGGATAATTTTAGCTTTAGTGTAGTGTAGTAGACAACCCCAAGTATTGATCTAGGCCAATTTTGGTATATTTCATGCCACCATTTCACCGCCAAATGCGATCAAATTAAAAAAAAATTTAAATTTTTCACAATTTTAGGTTTCTCACTGAAATTATTTACAAACAGCTTGTGCAATTATGGCACAAATGGTTGTAAATGCTTCTCTGGGATCCCCTTTGTTCAGAAATAGCAGACATATATGGCTTTGGCGTTGCTTTTTGGTAATTAGAAGGCCGCTAAATGCCGCTGCGCATCACACGAGTATTATGGCTAGCAGTGAAGGGGTTAATTAGGTAGCTTGTAGGGAGTTTGCAGGGTTAATTTTAGCTTTAGTGTAGAGATCAGCCTCCCACCTGACACATCACACCCCCTGATCCCTCCCAAACAGCTCTCTTCCATCCCCAAACCCACAATTGTCCCCGCCTTCTTAAGTACTGGCAGAAAGTCTGCCAGTACTAAAATAAAAGCTATCTTTTATTTTTTTTTTATTTTTTTTGAGCATATTTACATATGCTGCTATGTAGGATCCCCCCTTAGCCCCCAACCTCCCTGATCCCCCCCCCCAAACAGCTCTCTAACCCCCCCCCCTGCCTTATTGAGCGCCATATTGGGTACTGGCAGCTGTCTGCCAGTACCCAGTTTCAAATTAAAAACGTTTTGGTTTATTTTTATTAAAAAAAAAAAACTATTTTCTGTAGTGTAGCTGCCCCCCCACAACCCCCAACCCTCTCCCAGATTACTAATTTTATTTATTTATCCCACTGAGTCTCTCCCACTGAGTCCTTTAACACTGAGTATTTGTTCCATAGTGTAGGGTTCCCACCCGCACACGCGCGCACCCACCCTCGTGCACGCGCGCGCATTCTGACACGCACCCCACACGCAATCCTGCCCCCCTCCTCCATTGATCGCCGCCCACCCGCCTCCCTTGGTAAGCTCCCACCCACCAACGAATACTGCGATCAATGGCCGATGCAGAGAGGGCCACAGAGTGGCTCTCTCTGCATCGCACTGCTCAAAACTGTTATTGCAGGATGCCTCAATATCGAGGCATCACTGCAATAACATGAAAGCGGCTGGAAGCGATCAGGATCGCTTCCAGGGCTTTCAAAGACCAACGACGTACGGGGTACGTCCTTGGTCATTAACTGCATTTTTTTGCAGGACGTACCCCATACGTCGTTGGTCGTTAAGGGGTTAAATGGAGTGATAGCAAAAATGCTAACATTTCTCCGGTATTTTGGGCAAGTTCTTCTCTGAAAGTCCCAGTAGTTAAGGGGTTAATGCTGCGGAAATCTGCAGTTAGCTGCTTTATCCAGGATGGGAGTGCACCAATTAAGAAGATTTGCATGCTCAATCGGGTTGATGTGACATGGTTTAAAACATATATGCAGCACATACAGTCGGTCTATAAAGATTAAATCAGGGGTCTTTTATTGGCGAAAAATATAGTAAAAGTTTTTAAAAGGTGAGTTTCTGATTGTGCTTATTAGCTGTTTACATACTGAACAATTATATTAACATTTTCCCTTTAAAGGGACAGTTTACTCAAAAAATTTCTCCCCTTTAATTTGTTCCCAATGATCCACTTTACCTGCTGGAGTGTATTAAATTGTTTACAATTAGCTCCTTTACCCTCATATTGGCATTTGAAATTGTTGATTTAGCATGTGGTATCCCCACCTATTCTGAAAGTTTGTGGCCGCGCGTACCAGCTATAGATAAGCTTTGTAAACACAGCCAGCAGAAGAAATTACACTCCCAGTCGGATATAGCAGAGATAAGGTAATACAATGTTGATTTTCCATTGTTCTCTCAAAGTGCTGGTGATTGTTTTAAGGACAGATATAAGATAAAGAAGCAGGTATATGTGTACAATGTGATACAGTAATGAGATCTGATTATACCTACAAGCTCAACCCATTTTATTAGGTTGTGGCTTCAAAACACAAAATCAGAGCGTTAATATTCACAAATAAACCTTAAAAAGCAAATTTTCATACATTTTTTACTCTGCAGTTGGCAAAAAAAGCAATTATAAACACATTAAGGGAAAAACTATTTTACAGTATACTGTCCCTTTAACAAAGCATTGAAGTACTGTACCTTCACAGCTATCTGGTGACTTGATAAGTCCTGTAGTAGTTTTACATAGTGACATAATATACAGGAATAAACTGTTAACATAACACAGGTAAAATGAGATTACAAATACTCAGTCTATACAAATGATCAGCATACATAAAAATGAGTCAAACATTTTTTTTTTATGTTTAGATTCCCTGCTCTGATACAGTTCCCTGTGCTTTTTGGACATTTGACAAACTCCTTTGTAGTTTTCAATTTTACTATAACATCAAATAGAGTAGTCTCGGTCCATCCTAGACACAGGTGATATATGTAAAGAAATAAACTCTATGTGCAAAGTATAGAGATATCAGTTTTAATTTTCAAACTTCTACATAACCCTAAGTTAAAGTATAAAATATGAAGCCTTAGGAACCATATATACCAATTAGGCTGACTTTTACAGACACCTAATCTAAGGTGACCAGATTTTTAAAATGAAATCCAGGGACATTTTTTTGAAACCCCTTAGAGTAAATTATATTTTACCCCTACAATCATCACTTGTAAAACTAACCGGCCAGTTCAATTCCTGCTTATGCTACATAAAAAAAATTAAAAAAAAAGTTATTTCTTGATAATCTTTTTCTTTGATAGAGAACTAGAATTCCTTTTTTTCCAAAAAACACGAGTAAAAATGTCAAACGTATACTATAATATACCCCTACAAGCAACTCAGTACCCTTTTGGTTTTTAACACGCACGCGTTACTCAAAGCCAAAGATACACATCTTTTTTACACGCTTTAGTAATAATGCTTCACGATAGGCCACTAGTAAAATTAATCACCAGAATATACCCCTACTTTGTAGTTTTTGACCAATCAAAATCTTAGAAAGATTACATACTTCTAAACATTACAATTTAACATACCAGACCTACCTAACAAGGGCTCATCCTCTCGATTCCATTGCGCCTGCACATTTATAACATGCTTCCGCTATTAACTAAACACTAACAACCAATGAGAACTTATTTTGCACCTTTGTTTCTGATTGGCTATACCACCTATCTTGTCATTTTTATTTTTTATTACAGGGGAACTGGGGACACCTGGCCGTGGCTGTAACGGACCTGCCAAACAAGTAACCCTATGATTCTCTAGTGAATAAGTATTAAAAAAAAGGGGGTAGCGTAAGATCCTAGTGCAATAGAACATTGCATTTAGAACTACCCTAGGTGTAAAATAATATAAAAATCACCCAAGACAAATAAAAGACAAGAGAAATTTAAAAAGTAGTATAGCCATATGACACACTGCAGGTAGATAAACATCTCCCTATCCCCATCATGACAGTATGATGAGAAATAGAAAGTCCAAAAATAGGCAGCACCACCTAACAGTGTAAAAAAAACGGTTTATTCCATCCTACGTTAGTAAATGTAGTCTGCTTTTTTGTACCTGCTCCTGAAGGATGGAATAAACTGTTGTTCTACAGTGTTTGGTGGTGCTGTCTAGTTTTGGACTTTTTATTGACGTTCCACGTTTGCAGTGACTTGTTGGCATGCACACCTATAAAACACTTTGGTGCTGGAAAGAGTTTTGCATTTCACAGTATGATGAGAAGTTACAGTATTTGGAAGTCACACATTGTATATGACAGAAAAATAATAAAACAATCACAGAAGAATGATCCCATCACATGATGACACAGACAGTACAGAGTAATGGAAATTGTCTTTCCTGTTTGTGCTCCGCTTCATGTTGACAATTCCTTAATATTTCTATCTATTCATAACAATCCAGTATGCAGATGTGTGAACAGAGATACTGCTCTGGATTCTGTGTGTATTGTGCATATGTGTGGGGAGAGGGGGCCACATTCCAGAAATACCAGCGTTTGCTGCGCACACACTGCATCACTTATTTTTATAATGTGCACATGGGCGTCTGATCTGTAAACAGATATGAGCATTTAGAAGGGTAACAACTAACAAATAACCAGCTGAATCTCTGAGGGTGCTACAGCAAAGTCTACACATTAACCAAAAATCAGCAGATCACTTCACTCAAATGGGAATAAACTGAATCATAACAATAAAAATTATAAATCGTGACTTGTCAGGCCGACAACAATGAGACACTGTGCAACATACCAAGTGGGAGTATCACTTCACAAACAACATCCTGCATGAATAAATCAAATCTTCCACATACAGCAGACAATGCTTCACATCACAAGACTCTGTAGTAATTCAGATCTCCCTTTTGCACACCCATTACTAATGCCGCCATCCTTCCATAAAGATAATAAAGAATAGTAATACAGTACACTATGCAGCTCGTCTCAGTTCTCCTCTTTAATTTACTTTATGTGTACTGAATTACTATGCATACCGTCACAAAACTGTAAAACAAAAACCCTTATGCAGAACCGGAAGTAAAACATTCTGCCACTATATATTATGCAAATAGTATTATCTGCTAATGCAGTTTTACCTATGCACACACAGTGTTAATTTAGTTTTTTACCTGTATATAAAGCACTTTCTCTACTCTCCAGGGGCTAACATATTCATTTCAAATGTAGGAGTCTGCAAAAAAATTGGAGTACCCAATCACATACAATGTAGGAGCATTTGTGCACTTACAAATACAGATCTACAACTACAAATCACAGTATTACTTACAAAGGGCCATTTATGAGTGGAGCGCAAACGTTTGCGTGTGAGCGATAAGCGTTTTTTTGCGGGTGTTTGCAGCACTCGTCAGGCTTACTGCTGGTATTACGAGTTGCAAGTAAACGCGATTTCTTGAGTGCAATCTCTGTTTACGCTAGAATGATTACAGCAACTTCTGAGCTCTGGTTAACGGTTTTGCGAAACAAAAATGTTGCACAAAACACATAAAGAATGCATTACAAAAGTACAGTTAAACTCATAATTACTTCATCTAATTAAAATTATTCAAAACAATAATGCACAGAAAAGTTATAAAGGCTCAAAGATATGAGGTCTCAGGTGTTAGAAAAAAAAAAAGCAGGCAAAGGGCTTTAACATAAACATACATAGATATACATGTCTAAAGATGTATATGTATATATATCTGTGTACATATGTATTTATATGTGTATATATGTATTTAGAGAAATACATACACATATAAACACACACACACATATATATATGCATTGGAGCCCTTTGCAGCTAAGTAGATGAAACCATGTAAATGCATATTTATGCAATAGTCATATTTAATTTAACTATGTATTTACTGTAAATATTTCACATTCTGCACATAGCATTTATAAATAGATATTCCTATTTATATCTGGATATATCTATACCTATATATAATTATCTATATATATATATATAATTATCTATATATATATATATATATATATATATATATATATATATATATATATATATGTATTTATGAATACATACAACATATTCTGTCATGTGAAGAACATTGGAATGTGAAATATTTATATTTTCATGTCGGGTTAGCACATAAGAGAATACATGATCGGATTTGCGCACAAGTGGGGTGTTCTCCATTGACTTCTATGGGGGAATACATGACAGTGCACGTAATATTGTAAGTTCAGCTTTTTGCACTTGTCGTGTTAGCACGCAATAGAAAAGTTAATTCAACTCATAACACGAGTGCAACCCGATAAGTGCAAAAGGCTTACTTCTAGCACAGTTAACGCTCCCGCTTGTAATCTGGTCCTAAATAAGATCTTATATGACAGAACTGTCCAAACTACAGCCCCTTAGCCACATTTAGCCAACCGGGGATTTTTGTGTGACCCTTGTTCCTACTATAGAATAAAATCATGTGTATCTGTTATTAAATGTTGTAAATTGTAGTAGTATATACAGTTAAATCAAATTTATTAATAGTAACAATTTTTCTAACTCAATATGGCATATTCTAAATTTATTTTAAGGTGTTGATCGTAAATGGAGTATAATATAATGTGGCCTCCTGCCATTAGAGAATGGCCCATTAAAAAAAAGGTGCATACCCCTGCTATATGCCATACTGATTGCATTATCACTTCTGCAAACCATGGCCCAGATTCATAAAACCTTGCAAGGAGTGGTGCCTATGAAATGACCCCTCTGTATCTTACATATGAGCACAAGACATAGCCCTGTTCCACCAAGTCCTTTTCCACCAAGCCCTTATTGTGTGCAATGAAGAAAGAGATAAATAAAACCCAAATAAAAGTAACGTGACTATTTATCCTTGTATACAAGCTATGGGAACAACCCTTTCTGTTTGGCAGGAGACGTTGCTTAGACCCTAAGTGCCTCAGGCCTTCAGCAGATTATCCACATTTTAGTAACTCTCAGACACTGGCATATATGTCCTCTGCATTTAAACCATTGTATGCTAATACAATGCTGAACATGCAAACATCATAAATTCACTAACATCCTCTCGTTATTCTATGAGGTCTATTCAAGATTGTATACGTTTGTGAATTCTAGTGAATGGGATCATAGATCTGAACGTGTTGCTAGTAACTCTACCAACCTGTTTTGTTATGAGCGGTTTCACTGTTTACCAAGAGCCCTGTTGATAACTTTAACATGGAGGAAGCAAATGCTTTCTGTTTATAAAGAGCATTAAAAAAAAGAATGTTAACATTTGCACAGTGGAAAGTTCTAAAGTTCTACTTTCATGAGATTGTATCCACCTTAGTATAAACTACAGTAATTATGATAAAAACAAAAACAGTATTAGTATTAAGCTATTAACAAATGGAATTTGACAGTTTAACTAAATAAGTTTATTATTTATTAAGACTTAAAAAGGACATGAACAAATTAAACTATAATATACAAATATTTCTACAGGATTATTTGCAAATGTAGCAATTTGTGTACCTACAGTATCTCTACTAATGAAGCTCTCCCTATAAATTAAATAATTGGAAGGCAAGTTGTGGTCTAGGAGACACAGGTGACCCTTAAAGGGACATAAAACCCAACATTTTTCTATTTTTTCAACAACTTTCGGTTGTCTAATTTTCTTCATTTTCTTGGTATCCTTTGTTGGTAAAGCAACAAAACACTACTGGTAGCTAGGTGAATGCATTGGGTGAGTCAGAAACATGAGGCATATATGTGCAGTACATTGGAAAATTGTTCAAAATCATCACATGCACTATCTGAATCATGAAAGAAAAAAATTGGGTTCATGCCCCTTTAATCCCCACAAATCTTCTCTGAATCACGGAAGGGTGTCCCATACTGAACACAAGAAAATGCAAATTCTTTTACTTTACTTTTACATACAAAACACTCCCCCCCCTAACACAAGCACCTATAAAACATGTTTTGTTGTGTGACCAGTAAGATGTGCCCTTATGGGGTAACATAAGCAGCCATTCCGGTAACTCTACCAACCTGTTTGGTGTAGCTACAGTATCTTTAGTGTTGTACACAGTATATGTTCTTAAGGTTCTCCCTCAATACAAACAGTTCCTTTATTACAGCACCTCTCTCTTCATATACAGTAGCCTTCCCTAATAAAGTTATTCATTAACACAGTCTCCAGCAAAGCCTTGTCTCCCCTCACTATTCTCTATAATGCAATTCTGCCTCTGCACATAGTATTCTTTTACTAATGCTAAGACATTCACCTGCACACACACGCATATCATCCATTTTCCCAGTTGCTCCTTTTTTCTCACCTACAATCCTTTTTACACTTCTTCCTAATTCCACTTATTGGGCCTGGAGTACCAAAGCCCTACATTATGTTCATAGCGGCAGTCTGCTAATGTGTGAGTTTAAAGTTTTGTCCTGTTGGGTAGCAGGATTACTTGCCACTGCCTTGCTGAATGTATCTCATTCCTGCTGTATTACATCATACCCTCCAGGGCACTCAGAAAGTGTGTATGACAGATCTATGCAAACACAGAGAACCACACTCCACCCTGTGCGTGACACATAGACTCCTCACCTCTTGGGTTACAGCTTTCACCATATCCAACAGATTAGGCAACATACTCTGGCTTCAAGAGAGGGTGCACCGTAGCCAGAGAGGGTTTATAAAACACTGAAACCACAAGCAAATATAGCTGCTCATCTCTTGCTAGAGAACTTATACAGATTGCACTCTGAGACGAGGAAAAGCAAATATTAGCACTGACAAAATCGTTTGTATTCTGTATTTAAAGAAACTCAGCACTGTCTGTTGGAAAAAGTGGGAATAAACCAGGAATGATTTACTCTTTTGCAGACACTGGGCCTTGTTCCTAACAAAATATAAAGTACAGAAAGGGGCAGAGAAAAGCTAACATTGCACTAAGCTCTCATAAAATAACATTTAAACTTTATTATTTTTCTCTAAATATGAAACATTTTTTCTATCTACAGCATTTTATCAGGACATATTGTCAACAGCTTGCAGCTTGGAATGCTAAAGGAATCAGACATCCATGTCTTGTCTGTGTGTTTTGCTTTAGAAATAATTTTCCAGACTGGAAAAACACAGTAAAGGAATTTGCTGAAGAAGATAAAAGTCATGTAGTTTGATTTTTTGCTTCCCTTTAATAAAATATATTCCTTTGTTCTTTTATAAAAAGGATGACGGTGATGAGGATTTAAAAAAAAAAAAAAGAAAAAAGACAAATTACAAAATCTGTTATGATGAATCCATTATTTGTATATAAATTTAGATTTATTTTACATTTTAAAAAAAGTAAAATATATTTTTAGTGAACGTGGTGCTTAGCTTGAGGTTGGAAAAATACCCTGTTCCAAAACATAAGGATCATGATTCACAAACCTCAAATACCCCTTCTGCTGGGCATCCCAACCTTCTACTATATCACCTCCACCTAAACACAAGATAAAGCTTTGATTTCTTATTGTAACACAGCAGCACCCTTTAAAAATACAGTTTTTACTCTACACACCCACTGATAAAAGATTCACTCCCAACAGTCCCGGCTGCACTTGAATCTTACAGTCCTATGATCCTAAAAAGGCTACGTGAGGAAATCCTGTTTTACGATCATCTCTCCCAAACTTAGAAATGGCACTTCCTAAGGGGGAAGCGTTAACAAAAACACCACCATTAGAACAACGATTCTGGTGTCTTCTGGTTTTAAAAAAGGCATTGTGATATACACGTGGAATAGAACATTGCATAGTGTTTGTACAACTGCGGCCAAGTTAATTCCCAACATCCAATGTCACAGATTATCATACATGCGCAGAGTCTTCTCCAGCTCGTCGCTTACTCTTCGGTAAAATAGAATTTGCTCCCTCAAGTAGTGCTGGATAGCTTGTTTGAAATCCAGCAGCCTCCTCTGGTGGAAGTGGTTAATTTCTGCTTGCAGTGCAAAGCCAACCACACGGCAACGCTTCCGAATGCCATCTGCCTCATCCTGTTCCATGCGTCCTTCGTCGCTCATTCGCTGGCTGTCCTTCACCTTGGCAAATGCTCCTTATGGATAGAAAAAAAACAGACAAAATAAGCAATAAATATGTATTTAATATGCAACATAAAAGGAACATGAAACCCAAAATGTTTCTTTCATGATTCAGATAGAAGATGCAACTTTCTAATTTACTTCTAGTATCAATTTTTCTTTGTTCTCTTGGTATCATTTGTAGAAAAGCAGGGACGTATGCTTAGAAGACCATTTCTGGAGCATTATATGGCGGCAGTTTTGTAACACTGTAATCCAGTTGCAAGAGCACTAGATGACGGCAGGAAATAGTGCTGTCATCTAGTGCTCTTGCAACTGGATAACAGTGTTACAAAACTGATGCCATATAGTGCTCCAGAAATGGTCTTCTAAGCATACGTCCCTGCTTTTCTACAAAAGATACCAAGAGAACAAAGAAAAATTGATACTAGAAGTAAATTAGAAAGTTGCATCTTCTATCTGAATCATGAAAGAAACATTTTGGGTTTCATGTTCCTTTTATGTTGCATATTAAATATGGTATCTCTTCAACACAGGATATCATAGGAACAAAGAAAATATAATAATAGAAGTGAATTGGAAACATTTTTAAATGGTATGTTCTGTATGAATTACAAAAGAACATGTTTGGGTTTCATATCCCTTTAATCGCTCATTTCTATCACTGATGATTTTATATAAAGCTATAATCCTTTCATCTTCATCATAATGCTCTATTTCTCTGTTGCATCTTTACTATCTTACCAGTTTTATAACACCTTCCTAGTCAACTTCTTCATAGTAAATGATATAGGTAAGGTTATAATCATATAAAATAGTAGCCTCGCCCAGCATGCTCTGCCGCCCGTTACGCTGCAGCCAATGACACATCAGCATTACATGGCAGCTACACATGCGCACCTGAATATTGGTGCAGAAGTGGTTTGAATCATGAAAACATTAAACAAGCAACACATACATTGCCAATGTTAAAAAAAAACCGATCATTTATTTAAAAGAGCAGAATTTAAGCATGTATTTTTAGGACAGTGTACTGTAAAACTGTTCTGCCCTTTATGTGTTTTCAATAACTTGTTATGCCAGCTGCAGAGTATGAAAAACTGTTTCTTTAGGTATGATATTGTATATGAAATAGCTGGCTGTGTTATTTGAAGCCACAACCTATTAAGGACTAGATTACGAGTGGAGCGCTAACAGTTGCGGGCAAGTGAAAACAGAATTTATGCTTACCTGATAAATTACTTTCTCCAACGGTGTGTCCGGTCCACGGCGTCATCCTTACTTGTGGGATATTCTCTTCCCCAACAGGAAATGGCAAAGAGCCCAGCAAAGCTGGTCACATGATCCCTCCTAGGCTCCGCCTACCCCAGTCATTCGACCGACGTAAAGGAGGAATATGCATAGGAGAAATCATATGATACCGTGGTGACTGTAGTTAGAGAAAATAATTCATCAGACCTGATTAAAAAAACCAGGGCGGGCCGTGGACCGGACACACCGTTGGAGAAAGTAATTTATCAGGTAAGCATAAATTCTGTTTTCTCCAACATAGGTGTGTCCGGTCCACGGCGTCATCCTTACTTGTGGGAACCAATACCAAAGCTTTAGGACACGGATGATGGGAGGGAGCAAATCAGGTCACCTAGATGGAAGGCACCACGGCTTGCAAAACCTTTCTCCCAAAAATAGCCTCAGAAGAAGCAAAAGTATCAAATTTGTAAAATTTGGTAAAAGTGTGCAGTGAAGACCAAGTCGCTGCCTTACATATCTGATCAACAGAAGCCTCGTTCTTGAAGGCCCATGTGGAAGCCACAGCCCTAGTGGAGTGAGCTGTGATTCTTTCAGGAGGCTGCCGTCCGGCAGTCTCATAAGCCAATCGGATGATGCTTTTAAGTCAAAAAGAGAGAGAGGTAGAAGTTGCTTTTTGACCTCTCCTTTTACCAGAATAAACAACAAACAAAGAAGATGTTTGTCTGAAATCCTTTGTAGCCTCTAAATAGAATTTTAGAGCACGAACTACATCCAAATTGTGTAACAAACGTTCCTTCTTTGAAACTGGGTTCGGACATAAAGAAGGCACAACTATCTCCTGGTTAATGTTTTTGTTAGAAACAACTTTCGGAAGAAAACCAGGTTTAGTACGCAAAACCACCTTATCTGCATGGAACACCAGATAAGGAGGAGAACACTGCAGAGCAGATAACTCTGAAACTCTTCTAGCAGAAGAAATTGCAACCAAAAACAAAACTTTCCAAGATAGTAACTTAATATCTACGGAATGTAAGGGTTCAAACGGAACCCCTTGAAGAACTGAAAGAACTAAATTGAGACTCCAAGGAGGAGTCAAAGGTTTGTAAACAGGCTTGATTCTAACCAGAGCCTGAACAAAAGCTTGAACATCTGGCACAGCCGCCAGTTTTATGTGAAGTAAAACAGATAAAGCAGAAATCTGTCCCTTCAAAGAACTTGCAGATAATCCTTTCTCCAAACCCTCCTGTAGAAAGGATAGAATCTTAGGAATTTTTATCTTGTTCCATGGGAATCCTTTAGATTCACACCAACAAATATATTTTTCCATATTTTATGGTAAATTTTCCTAGTTACAGGCTTTCTAGCCTGAACAAGAGTATCAATGACAGAATCTGAAAACCCACGCCTTGATAAAATCAAGCGTTCAATCTCCAAGCAGTCAGTTGGAGTGAAGCCAGATTCGGATGTTCGAATGGACCTTGAACAAGAAGGTCCTGTCTCAAAGGTAGCTTCCATGGTGGAGCCGATGACATATTCACCAGGTCTGCATACCAAGTTCTGCGTGGCCACGCAGGAGCTATCAAGATCACCGAAGCCCTCTCCTGATTGATCCTGGCTACCAGCCTGGGAATGAGAGGGAACGGTGGGAATACATAAGCTAGGTTGAAGGTCCAAGGCGCTATCAGTGCATCTACTAGAGTCGCCCTGGGATCCCTGGATCTGGACCCGTAGCAAGGAACCTTGAAGTTCTGACGAGACGCCATCAGGTCCATGTCTGGAATGCCCCATAATTGAGTTATTTGGGCAAAGATTTCCGGATGGAGTTCCCACTCCCCCGGATGGAAAGTCTGACGACTCAGAAAATCCGCTTCCCAATTTTCCACTCCTGGGATGTGGATTGCAGACAAGTGGCAGGAGTGATTCTCCGCCCATTGAATTATTTTGGTCACTTCCTCCATCGCCAGGGAACTCCTTGTTCCCCCCTGATGGTTGATATATGCAACAGTCGTCATGTTGTCTGATTGAAATCTTATGAATTTGGCCTTTGCTAGCTGAGGCCAAGCTTTGAGAGCATTGAATATCGCTCGCAGTTCCAGAATGTTTATCGGGAGAAGAGATTCTTCCCGAGACCATAGACCCTGAGCTTTCAGGGGTTCCCAGACCGCGCCCCAGCCCACCAGACTGGCGTCGGTCGTGACAATGACCCACTCTGGTCTGCGGAAGCTCATTCCCTGTGACAGGTTGTCCAGGTTCAGCCACCAACGGAGTGAATCTCTCTGAGCATGCACAGTTGTAATGGTCTTAGATGAATTCGTGCAAAAGGAACTATGTCCATTGCCGCAACCATCAAACCTATTACTTCCATGCACTGCGCTTTGGAAGGAAGAAGAACAGAATGAAGTACTTGACAAGAGCTTAGAAGTTTTGATTTTCTGGCCTCTGTCAGAAAAATCTTCATTTCTAAGGAGTCTATTATTGTTCCCAAGAAGGGAACTCTTGTTGACGGGGACAGAGAACTGAATCAGTATGTCGTCCAAGTAAGGTACTACTGCAATGCCCCTTGGTCTTAGCACCGCTAGAAGGGACCCTAGTACCTTTGTGAAAATCCTTGGAGCAGTGGCTAATCCGAATGGAAGTGCCACAAACTGGTAATGCTTGTCCAGAAAGGCGAACCTTAGGAACCGATGATGTTCCTTGTGGATAGGAATATGTAGATACGCATCCTTTAAATCCACCGTGGTCATGAATTGACCTTCCTGGATGGTAGGAAGAATTGTTCGAATGGTTTCCATCTTGAACGATGGAACCCTGAGAAATTTGTTTAGAATCTTGAGATCTAAAATTGGTCTGAATGTTCCTTCTTTTTTGGGAACTATGAACAGATTGGAGTAAAACCCCATCCCTTGTTCTCCTAATGGAACAGGATGAATCACTCCCATTCTTAACAGGTCTTCTACACAATGTAAGAATGCCTGTCTTTTTATTTGGTTTGAAGACAATTGAGACCTGTGGAACCTCCCCCTTGGGGGTAGTTCCTTGAATTCCAGGAGATAACCTTGAGAAACTATTTCTAGCGCTCAAGGATCCTGAACATCTCTTGCCCAAGCCTGAGCAAAGAGAGAGAGTCTGCCCCCCACCAGATCCGGTCCCGGATCGGGGGCCAACACTTCATGCTGTTTTAGTAGCAGTGGCAGGTTTCTTGGCCTGCTTACCCTTGTTCCAGCCTTGCATCGGTCTCCAGGCTGGTTTGGTTTGAGAACTATTACCCTCTTGCTTAGAGGGTGTATAATTTGAGGCTGGTCCGTTTCTGCGAAAGGGACGAAAATTTGGCTTATTTTTAGCCTTAAAAGACCTATCCTGAGGAAGGGCGTGGCCCTTTCCCCCAGTGATGTCTGAAATAATCTCTTTCAAGTCAGGGCCAAACAGCGTTTTACCTTTGAAAGGGATGTTAAGCAATTTGTTCTTGGAGGACACATCCGCGGACCAAGACTTTAGCCAAAGCGCTCTGCGCGCCACAATAGCAAAACCTGAATTTTTCGCTGTAGTGACAGGAACAATGCATGAAATTGGTTGTAGAAGGTAACCTTGCTGAACAAACATCTTTTTAAGCAAACCCTCTAATTTTTTATCCATAGGATCTTTGAAAACACAACTATCTTCTATAGGGATAGTAGTGCGTTTGTTTAGAGTAGAAACCGCCCCCTCGACCTTGGGGACTGTCTGCCATAAGTCCTTTCTGGGGTCGACCATAGGAAATAATTTTTTAAATATAGGGGGAGGAACAAAAGGTATGCCGGGCCTGTCCCATTCCTTATTTACAATGTCCGCCACCCGCTTGGGTATAGGAAAAGCATCGGGGGGCACCGGGACCTCTAGGAACTTGTCCATCTTACATAACTTCTCTGGAATGACCAAATTGTCACAATCATCCAGAGTAGATAACACCTCCTTAAGCAGAGCGCGGAGATGTTCTAATTTAAATTTAAAAGTAATAACATCAGGTTCAGCTTGTTGAGAAATTTTTCCTGAATCTGAAATTTCTCCCTCAGACAAAACCTCCCTCCTGGCCCCTTCAGATTGGCGTGAGGGTATGTCAGAACCATTATCATCAGCGTCCTCATGCTCTTCAGTATCTAAAACAGAGCAATCGCGCTTTCTCTGATAAGTGGGCATTTTGGACAAAATGTTTTTAATAGAATTATCCATTACAGCCGTTAATTGTTGCATAGTAAGAAGGATTGGCGCACTAGATGTACTAGGGGCCTCTTGTGTGGGCAAGACTGGTGTAGACACAGAAGGGGATGATGCAGTACCATGCTTACTCCCCTCGCTTGAGGAATCATTTTGGGCAACATCATTATCAGTGGCATCATTGTCCCTACTTTGTTTGGACACTATGTCACATTCATCACATATATTTAAATGGGGAGGAACCTTGGCTTCCAAACATACAGAACATCGTCTATCTGATGGTTCAGACATGTTAACAGGCATAAACTTGATAACAAAGCACAAAAAACGTTTTAAAATAAAACCGTTACTGTCACTTTAAATTTTAAACTGAACACACTTTATTACTGAATATGTGAAAAAGTATGAAGGAATTGTTCAAAGCTTTAACTCTTAAAATAACGGAACCGGAGCCGTTTTTACATTTAACCCCTATACAGTCCCTGGTATCTGCTTTGCTGAGACCCAACCAAGCCCAGAGGGGAATACGATACCAAATGACGCCTTCAATAAGCTTTTTCAGTGGTTCTTAGCTCCTCACACATGCATCTGCATGCCTTGCTTTCCAAAAACAACTGCGCATTAGTGGCGCGAAAATGAGGCTCTGCCTATGACTAGAAAAGGCCCCCAGTGAAAAAGGTGTCCAATACAGTGCCTGCCGTTTTTTTAATACATCCCCAAGATTAAAAGAACTATTTATAGTTATAATCCACTAAATATACTTATAAAGTAATCGTTTTAGCCCAGAAAAATGTCTACCAGTCTTTAAAGCCCTTGCGAAGCCCTTTATTCTTATACTAAACTAAGAAAATGGCTTACCGGTTCCCATAGGGAAAATGACAGCTTCCAGCATTACCAAGTCTTGTTAGAAATGTGTCATACCTCAAGCAGCAAAAGTCTGCCCACTGTTTCCCCCAACTGAAGTTAATTCATCTCAACAGTCCTGTGTGGAAACAGCCATCGATTTTAGTAACGGTTGCTAAAATCATTTTCCTCTTACAAACAGAAATCTTCATCTCTTTTCTGTTTCAGAGTAAATAGTACATACCAGCACTATTTTAAAATAACAAACTCTTGATTGAAGAATAAAACTACATTTAAACACCAAAAAACTCTTAGCCATCTCCGTGGAGATGTTGCCTGTGCAACGGCAAAGAGAATGACTGGGGTAGGCGGAGCCTAGGAGGGATCATGTGACCAGCTTTGCTGGGCTCTTTGCCATTTCCTGTTGGGGAAGAGAATATCCCACAAGTAAGGATGACGCCGTGGACCGGACACACCTATGTTGGAGAAAAGGGGTTTATCGCGGGTGTTTGCGCGTGCTTTTTTTGGCTCATATTATCTGTATATATCTATACCTATATATAATCATCTATATATTACAAAAAAAGCATAAGATAGATGTAGAAATATGTATTCATGAATAAATAGAACCTATTCTGCTATGTGAAGAACTATGGAATGTGAAATATTGGTATTTTCATGTCGGGTTAGCACACTTGAGAATATGCAATCGGGTTTGTGCGCGAGTAGGTGTTAGATTTTTTTCCCACTTTTTTTGCTCCATTGACTTATATGGAGGAATAGGTTATAGCAAGAGCAATATTCTAAGTTCGTCATTTTACACTAATTGGCTTAGCGCGTGCGAGTGAAAACAGTTTATTTTAACTTGTAATATGAGCGCAATCTGACACGCAAAAAGCTTACTTCTAGAGCAGTTAGCGCTGGGGCGGGAGCATTAAATAACACTCCCCTTTTAATCTGGCCCTAAAATGATTTGAGCTTGCAGGGGAACCGCGCATGCTTTCTGTACACACACATGCTTCTTAATATTAGATCTGTCTGCATCCCAAAGCTCAATACTTACAGAGAACAACTGAAATTAACATTGTATTACTTATCTCTCTTAAACCCAATTGGAGTGTAATTTCTTCTGCTAGCTATGTTTACATAGCCTTCTTTCAGTATTGGTAGAGATACTACAGGAAAAAGCTGCTATTTTAAATGCCCAAATGCCACTGGCTCCTAGAATTTGTCCCATGGCTTCTAACTTTTTTGTTATTCGCTATATATCTATACACAAATACCAGTGTCTGGCTTCTAAATGTATGCCTGACTCCTAAACTGTAAAAGATTTGTCAACCCCTGAGGTAAAGGATCTGTTTCTAAACAATTGAATACACTTCAGCGGGTAAAACTGATCACTGGGAACACATTTAAGGGGAGAAAAATTTAAGGAACACTTATCCTTACATAAATGTTTAAATTTAAAATCAAACTAATACAGCAGTATCAGTTCTGTACTTCCTGCTAATATTCATTGGTTGAGAAATGCTTTCTGCAAATGCTTATTGGCTGTATAACAGCTTTTATATAAAGAAAAAAAAACAAGTAAAATGAAGGGCAGTACAGCTAAAGGAGGAATAGAATGTACCTTTTTGTAAATGAATGATATCTGGAAAGTTTGAAAGTAGTCCCTGATATAGGGACAGAGTATCCAGAAGCCTGAACTGGTCATTCTTGGGCTGCTCAGCAAACATCTCTCCTACTGTCTCATAAGTGTGCCCAGTATGAGAAATGGCCCCTATAAGTGGCTCTGTGCTGTATGGAGGGTCCATCTGGAAGGAGTAGCTGAGACCCTGCAGGGCTCCACCCAGTCTCTGGAACTCCTTGCGAAAGCCTCCAAGGTGCTTACGTGCCAGTTCTGACACCACGCCACTCAACTGTAGAACACTTTCATCCATCTTCTTGGAGAAAGCCTTGAAGATGTCCACTCGCTCCTCTACATCCTGGAGGTCTTGATGATCTGAAGGTATCTGAAGGGTTAATAAAAAACTGGCACCAACCATCTCATCCCTCTCTGCCCTCCGCTTGCCGGCCTTCCATTGCTTTTCATCTTGACAGCTCAAAAAATGCTGAAAGCCATCATACTGTGAAAGAACTGGGTGGCTGGTCATGTGGTCCATCCATAATACTAGCCGGCGCTTGCGCTTCTGGATAAAGTCCTCTTCAAAGCGACCTGTAGCCTGTTTCTCTGGCAGATGGGGTACAGAAATGACTGTGAATTTGTGCAATAGACGATTGTAGAGCCAGTCAAAATGTTTGTAGCGCCTGTAAACCTGAGAGTTGGTATGGCCAGGGGTCAGTCTAAAAGAAAGAGTAAAATAGTTAGTACACAGGAGAAGTTTTATTCTATGCAATAACACATTTCACAAGGAAATATACCCTATATAAATGTAATCTAAATAGATATATGATCAGTATAGTGTGTCCCTCATCACAGAAGGTGATGCTCAGAAAGGAATTAGAGGAATGTTGTCTATATCTGACAAATGGGTTTCATCATAATAATAATAATAATAATAATAATAATAATAATAATAATAATAAGTAGCAGGTAGCAGCAGTAGGGGTATAAGTAGTAACATCATTTTTAAATGGAAATTATGGTGTTAACATTACATGCTCTAATCCGTCACAGCAGGCAATTTTAACACTGCATACAGTGACGAATTAGCACCCTTTTTTTACAGTCCAGTCCAGTTTAGTATTTTTTAAATGCTCGGATTTACCATCACTTTAAGTAACTAATTCTTTATGTGCATAAACCCTACACTGCGTTAGACCTAAATCACGAAACCCAAAGCACATTACGCATATTTTACATTCCTATGTTACTCACATAGAAAAAAATTAAATTTTTTATTATTAAAAATATTTCTTTATATATTTGATAATGTTAATGTAAACTATATATCTATAGGAAAATGCATTTAACCCCTTAATGACAACTGACGTACCAGGTACGTCATGCAAAAACTAGCAGTTAATGACAATGGACGTACCTGGTACGTCAGTTGTCTAACAGAGTGCTGGAAGCCATCACAAATGCTTCCAGCAGCTCTGAGGGTATTGCAGTGATGCCTCGATATGGAGGCATCCTGCAATACCACTTTACAAGCCTCCGATGCAAAGAGAGCCACTCTGTGGCCCTCTCTGCACCGGTAGCGATAGTGCCAGACTGCCAGTGTCCACTATCCGGGTGTGAAGGCACGTGCGCACATTATCCACACTGACACCAATGAATGAGGGCAAAAAAGGGAGAAAAAGGAAAAACAAAAATTTGAAATATAAAAGGATCTGGGAGGGGGTGGGGGTATTGGAGGGGGGGCTGCTACACTACAGAAATAGTTTTAGTTAAAAATAAAGTTTAAGTTAAGTTAATAAATAAAAATACTTTTTGGGGGTTTTTTGGGGCCAAACTGGGTATTGGCAGACAGCTGCCAGTACCCAAGATGGCGGTAATTAGGTAGGGGAGAGGGTTAGAGAGCTGGAGGGGGGATCAGGGAGGTTGGGGCTAAGGCAGGGGTCCATCACAGCTAAAATATTTTATTATTTTTATTTAAAAAAAAAAAAAAAAAAAAAAAAAAAACTCCTTTATTTAGTACTGGCAGACTTTCTGCCAGTACTTAAGATGGCGGGAACAATTGTGGGGTGGGGGAGGGAAGAGAGCTGTTTGGGAGGGATCAGGGGGTGGGATGTGTCAGGTGGGAGGCTGATCTCTAAAATTAACCCTGCAAACTCCCTACAAGCTACCTAATTTAACCCCTTCACTGCTGGGCATAATTAACGTGTGGTGCGCAGCAGCATTTAGCGGCCTTCTAATTACCAAAAAGGAACGCCAAAGCCATATAAGTCTGCTATTTCTGAACAAAGGGGATCCCAGAGAAGCTTTTACAACAATTTCTGCCATAATAGCACAAGCTGTTTGTAAATAATTTCAGTGAGAAACCTAAAATTGTGAAAAATGTAAAGGTTTTTTTTTATTTGCTCGCATTTGGCGGTGAAATGGTGGCATAAAATATACCAAAATGGGCCTAGATCAATACTTGGGGTTGTCTACTACACTACACTAAAGCTAAAATTAACCCTACAAGCTCCCTAATTAACCCCTACACTCCTGGGCATAAAACACGTGTGGTGCGCAGCGGTATTTAGCAGCCTTCTAATTACCAAAAAGCAACCCCAAAGCCATATAAGTCTGCTATTTTTGAAAAAAGGGGATCCCAGAGAAGCATTTACAACCATTTGTGGCATAATTGCAGAAGCTGTTTGTAAATAATTTCAGTGGGAAACCTAAAGTTTGTGACAAATATTGTGAAAAAAGTGAACTTTTTTTTTTTTTTGATCGCATTTGGCGGTGAAATGGTGGCATGAAATATACCAAAATGGGCCTAGATCAATACTTTGGGTTGTCTTCTAAAAAAAATATATATACATGTCAAGGGATATTCAGGTATTCCTGACAGATATCAGGGTTCCAATGTAACTAGCGCTAATTTTGAAAAAAAAGTGGTTTGGAAATAGCGAAGTGCTACTTGTATTTATTGCCCCATAAATTGCAAAAAAAGCAAAGAACATGTAAACCTTGGGTATTTCTAAACTCAGGACAAAATTTAGAAACTATTTAGCATGGGTGTTTTTTGGTGATTGTAGATGTGTAACAGATTTTGGGGGTCAAAGTTAGAAAAAGTGTGTTTTTTTCCATTTTTTCCTCATATTTTATTATTTATTTTTTAGTAAATTATAAGACATGATGAAAATAATGGTATCTTTAGAAAGTCCATTTAATGGCGAGAAAAACGGTATATAATATGTGTGGGTACAGTAAATGAGTAAGAGGAAAATTACAGCTAAACACAAACACTGCAGAAATGTAAAAATAGCCATTGTCATTAAGGGTAAGAAAATTGAAAAATGGTCCGGTCATTAAGGGGTTAAAATAAAAATAACATTGTCCTGTATGTAAATATTGGAATGTGAAATATTTTAGGGGTGTGGAAATTTTAATAAAATCTACTTGTCCACGGGAGTAAAGTAGTAGCGCAGTCTACTTCTCCCTTATGACAATCGACTTGTCCTGACACGCAAATGTAATGGGACCAATATATTTATCACAGAGGGGTAATATCTACACCACCCAACAATTAAAACAATTTAAAATAAAATCCTGTTGTATAAGATATTTGTGTATGTAGTGTGTGTTTTGTGTGGGTGATAGTGGTGTATTTTCTCTTTAGATAATAGGTGTTGCTTTGAAGATTGAATCCCCTGGATTGTTAGAGGCATTAAAGGTAGAAGCTCTCTGGTGCATAGTATTCATCTGCACTTTATGTTCTGAGGGCAGTGGCAAGTGGCGGTAGGCAGGGGTAATTTAGGGAATCCATGGGCAGGTTGTGGGCTCCAAACAAGGGTGTTAGGACCGAATTTAAGGCACAATTTGTGCCCAGGTTTGTGAAAGCCCTGCGCTAAACACTTCTGCTCCACAATTGCACGCTCGTTTTAACTGTAGCGCACTCATGTGTTCATGGCACTATAGCGGAGTTTCCTTTTCCCAGTAGTTTGTGCCGCACGCTGCTGCTTGTCACACATGCATTGAGTACAAGGCACAGTAATGTGAACTTCAGGAAGTCACATGCTGACTGACTTCTATGCTGCCAGCTGGGGAACTGACAAATTTATGCGCAATGGTTCCTCGATAGATGCAGCTCAGTGGTGATAAATTCATCATACAACATACTGTCTGTGCAATACAGCGCATACGCAAACTGCCATATATGTTACACACACTCGATCATTGCTAAACATACACTCTAAATTGCTGGAGCCTTAATGGCTGTTTCCTGTTAATTCATTGTTTGTTTGTTTTTTTAGTTAATTAGAGTTGTTTGTGCAAATATCCACCATCCATAATATCAGTGCTGAAAATGTTTAGACAGTGTTGCCAAGGCAACTATACCGCTGTATTCATAACTTTGTCAGTGTTGTTTACCTCTTTTTTTTTTTTTTTTTTTTTTTTTAACCCGTTAAGGACACAGCTTTCAGTTTGCTCAATTGTTTTATGACGGAAAAATTCCGTCATATGCCCTTAAGAGGTTAAAGGCAGCAATATTGTCACATGCATAATGTCATAATTAAAATCCTTTAGGGTCTGGTATACAAGGAGTTTGTGGGGGGGGGGGGGTTGTTTGGTTTTAAAAAGTGCCACTTAATATTTAGTAGCTAGCGTTTTGCTGTCAGAGTGCTGCACACATGTCTGTAATTAGTGTTAGGGTTATGTTTTTACAGTCACAAGAAATATATTCAAGGGGTTAACTGCACAGAGAAAAACCACGTGTCACAAAAAAATGGTCTTTTCTGTTGATTCTTTACTAAGTTTAATGGCTGCTGAGACATAGAGCGTTACTAACAGCACCAGAAGCAGGCACAACAGCACAGTATACGTAACGATATGTAGAAGGTGTGCAGGTAATGAGTGTATATTGCCATAAAATGTATAAGAGACAAGTGACTTTTCTCTGTGCAGTTAAACCCTTGCATATGTTATATAACACTTTTTACAGACATGTTGTTGTGTGCAGCACTCTGACAGCAGAAGTAACAGTAGCTATTAAATATTAAATGGCACTTTAAAAACCAAACAAAAAGACCCCACAAACTCCTTGGATGTTTCAGTCATCTCTGGCAAGTGAGAGATTTACTATGACCCTAAAGGATTTAGATGACATTATGCATGTGACAATACTTCTGCCTTTAAAAAAATAAATGGGTAAACAACACTGATAAAGGTTTGAATACAGCGGTATAACTGCCCTGGAAACACTGTCTAAACATTATCAGCATTGATATTATGGATGGATACTTGCTTTTTTTTGTTAATTAGCGTTGTTTGTGCAATGAATTAACAGCAAACAGCTAATGGCCCAGCAAATTAGAGTGTACGTTTAGCAATGATCAAGTGTGTGTAACATATTTGGCAGTTTGCGTAGGGACACCAGAGGATACTCGTTTTAAGGATAAATGCCCATGTTCAACATAAAGAGGCAGTTAGTGATTTTTTTACGAATAAAGAAGCCTAAGTTACAGCAGATGTTAGCTGCTTTACCCAGATCCCAGGTTGGGGAGGGGTGTTAGCAAATTTTGTAGAAGGCCGCCAACAGAAATTTGACACAGTCTAGATTAGGGCTCTAGTTATAGAAGTTGTCACTTCTTTTAGTTCTTTATACATAGGTATGGAAGTGTTGCAAAGGGAAAAAGTTCTGATAATGGATACTGCAAAGATAACAATGAGAGGATCGTAAGGCTATCCGACTCCGGAACGGATTAGGGGATGTACAGGGGAACTCTTAAGATTACCTCCAGGATCAAACTGAACATTGTATCTCCCGTGTAGAGTAGAAGCCGTAACAATCGTTAGCAAACTGTTGAGGTTCACAAGATATATATCAGCAGATCTGCGGTATAACTTACCCCCCTTTTCTGCTCCTGTGCTGTTAGCTAATCTGTTAGCTGGAGGGGGGACGTTTTGAAAATACATAAATATTTGTATGATTGTTCTTACTTTGAAAAATCAAATAAATATTTATGTCTTTTCAAAACGTACCCCCTCCAGCTAACAGAAGCACAGGAGCAGAGCAAGCCGATCTCTATTATACTCAGTTACTGTATAATAGCTGCGCAGCCACTCACCTCGAAAGTCTCCAACACCGCACGCAGGGACTAGAAGGCAGGAGCTGAGCAGCGTGAGACACGCTGTGAAACGGTGGCGTTAATAAGTGGGGGGGAAAGCTTTTACTGTTTGCTTAATAAAGAAAAAAATATATAACCGTCTGCTTAAAGGGACACTCAATCAAAATTAAACTTTCATTATTCAGATAGAGCATGCCATTTTAAACAACTTTCCAATTTACTTTCATTAAAAAAATGTGCACAGTATTTTATATTTAAAATTTTTGAGTCACCAGGTCCTACTGAGTATGTGCAAGAATAAGTGTGTATGGATTTGTGAATGGCTGATGGCTGTCACATGGTAAGGGAAAAAGCTATAACAACGGTTTGCTTACTAAGGGGAAAAAAAAATCATTAACAGTCTGCTTGCCCGTAGCAAGGCTAAATGTGAAAAAAAAACATATGCCCTGCACCCAGAACTGCATGTCCCGGGCGTCAGGCGATACGAATTGAAAATCCCTGTATTTATATTAAATATACAGTAAAACATAATATTGAATATTATAATACAATTATTCTTTATACATAGGGCTATAATATAAATATATATATATATATATATATATATATAATAGCCCTTGCAGTCAAATACATGGTCATATACCATATACCTTTGAACCCTTATAAAAAAAAATATTAATATTTTAGCAGATAGTGTGTGTATATGAGTGTAACAGTATATGTTAATGTATTTATGTTGTATTTGGTGTAACTTTTATTTTATTCCTAACCCTTTATGCAAGGTCTACAGTCGCACTAACACGATGCATTAAATTCAATTGCACTCGAGCAAACATGTTTACTTTCAACTTATTATACACGGGCAAATTATTGCGCCCACAATATTCTTATATCTTGTTAGTGCGCCACTTGTAATCTAGCCCATAGGATGTTAAAGGGACAGTATACACTCATTTTTACACTCATTTTCAACTGCATGTAATAGACACTACTATAAAGAACAAGATGCCCAGATACTGATATAAAAATCCAGTATAAAACGGTTTAAAGACTTACTTAGAAGCTCTCAGTTTAGCTCTTTTGAAAAGTTAGCTGGAAAGCCCATAGCAAGTGGCAAATAAGACACTCCCCCTCCCCCTTCTTTTGCATATGAAAAGACCCTTTACACAAACAGGAGCAAGCTGGAGAAGGTAGCTGACAGTATTCACATACAACTTTGGGGCTTGGTTAGGAGTCTGAAAATCAGAGCAATGTTATTTAAAAATAAGCAAAACTATACTTTTTTTTTTAAATAAAACTTTATGGGCTATATAAAAAGATCATCTACAAAACATATATGCAAAGAAAAAATGAGTGTATAATATCCCTTTAAGATGAAAATAATTAATTGGTGGTTTACACATCATACAATGAAACCACATGGTAATAATAGGAAGGTATATTGTGGTTGAATGAACATGAAAGCCAAAATTAAACTTTCAAGGTTCAAATAGAACATGCGATTTTAAGACTTTCAATTTACTTCTGTTATCAGATTTACTTTGTTCTCTTCATAGCCGTTAATGGAAAAGCATACCTAGGTATGCTCAGGAGTAGCAATAAACTACTGCACTACCTGTTGTGCATTGTTGCTCTAAAGCTAACTTTAAAGGGACATGAAACCCAATTTCTTTTGTTTCATGTTTCAGAAAGAGCATACAATTTTAAACAACTTTCCAATTTGCTTCTATTATTTAATTTGCTTCGTTCTCTTGTTATCCTTTGCTGAAAGGTAAGCTTGGTACTAGCTGCTGATTGGTGGCTGCATATTAATACTGATTGGCTTTGGCTCACCCATGTGTTCAGTTACAAACATGTAGTGCATTGCTGCTCCTTCAACAAATGATACCAAGAGATTGAAGCAAATTAAATTGCACCCTGGATAGCACTTACTTATTGGTGGCTACATTTAGCCACCAATAAGCAAGCGTAACCCAGGTTCTGAACCAAAAATGGGCCGGCTCCTAAACTTTACATTCCTGCTTTTAAAATAAAGATAGCAAAAGAACAAAGAAAAAAAGATAATATGAGTAAATTAGAAAGATGCTTAAAATTGCATGCTCTATCTGAATCATGAAAGAAATAATGTGGGTTTAGTGTCCCTTTAAGCCGATGGAAGTGTAACTCCCCAGAAGCATTAAATCGTCACCTCCATTAACATGCCAGCGCTCAGGACAACAATAGGCATGGAGGCAGTTCTCAACTAACCAGCATGATGCGTTTCTCTACTCCCCTAATTGGAGCATCAGATGATGATCTTGTTCAGCTGCTGGTGAGTTGTTGCGGTAAAATGCTGTTAATGAAACATTGGATGGTTGTGTGATAACCGGAAGATAATCGGGACTGTTATAGTGGAAATACTTGTGGTTCCAGACTTTTCATGGTACGTGCAGTCTGCACTAAGGACTAAATTTATCAAGCTACGGCAGAAAGGGGCGTACATATGCGCCCCTGTCCACTGCAGCTCACCTCTGGCGGACTGAATTCCACTGGCGTAATTCAGCATTGCACAAGAAAGCTATTTTGCATTGTTGCGCAACACCGCTCCCTGTCCGTGCACAGCCAATCACGCACGGGCAGGAGCTGTCAATAGCCCAGTCGGACGAAACCAGGGAGATTGAAATTCTCCACCTAAGACGGACTGCAGGTTCTCTTGTGAGAACCTGCAGTCATAGGCAGGCAAAGCCTTTGATAAATCGACCCCTATGTGCCTAGGGTTTCATCTGTAGTGCCTTCCTGGGACTTGCCACATTACAGGGTTTGCTCCTTGCCTGTCACGCTTTAGAGTTTATTTGTTTTTAAACTAACAGGTGTTTATTAAAGGGACACTCAGGTTTTTTTAAATGTTCATGATTCAGATACAGTATGTAATTTTAAACAACTTTCCAATTTACTTCCATTAGAAAAAATGTGCACAGTCTTTTATATTTACACTTTTTTTGAGTCACCAGCTCCTACTGAGCATGTGCAAGAACTCAGACTATACGTATATGCATTTGTGATTGGCTGATTGCTATCACATGGTACAGGGGGAGTGGAAATATACATAACTTTAAAATGTGTTAAAAAATAATCTACTACTAATTTGAAATTCAGAGTAAATGCTATTGTATTGTCTTGTTATCTTGTATTTGTTGATTATGCAAATCTGCTGTGTTTACTGGTCCTTTAACTTGAAATTGCTTGTCTTAATACATTTTCTATTTTTGTGAAATGTGCAGCCTGTCATACTTTAGTGACTGGTAACTTCATTAGCTTGCTAAACATAAAAACACACACAAACTTTACACAATCCCACACAGTTTAACGCAAAGGTTTCCATGAGGAATGTGAGATTAATCTTCAAAATTAAGTCTAGAAATCCTAAAGTGTTACTTTCCGCATCCTTGACAATGACTAATACTTCCCTTATTAGATTTTACAATAGAAGGTAGATAAAAATGTGAAATTTGGAGCCTACACAGAGATACATTATACTTTCACTGCTTGCAAAGATGGACTCCCTTATATTGCTTTCTATCATCTACATTTTATAGTGAAGAATGGAACAATGGGCATTTAAAAACTTTAAAAAAATGTGTTTGTTACACAATCACTAAAGAAGCCAATAAATGAAATTATGTAACCTGCAAATCAAACAGCTGAATTAGGAATTTGAAGCATTTTGAAAACCTAGGTTACACATTATGCTCTCTAGGGAGCAAGGGACAAAACACAATTTTTACACAAAAAGCAAGAGACTTTATTTATGCCCCCTTTAACACGATATCACAAATTCTGTGCTCCCCTATAGTGTCTGTGCGCCTGTTTGTTCCTGTACTGACAGTGGGGTTCCTTTTATGACGACAGAAAAAAAAGCTTTATTCTGGACCGAGTTCAGACCACTGGATGATGTCCAAGTTAACTAACAGAACATTGGGTTGTGAACCAAAATAATTTTACAATCACTAATCATCCCTGCTTGACAATTCAGAGTGGTTTTTATGCTTGCTCTTTTTGATTTCTCTTAAGACTGTCACATAATGATACATTGTGTCACTCACGTCGTTTTTGGATCTCTTGGAATTACACCCTCCCACACCCACTGTACTTTCCACTTTTCACTAGTAATGCAGAACATTTTACGTGACACACCCACATAAAACACAGTGCTCTGTGCAAACAGTGGCATGCAGGCTTGCACACTGCCCTGCATGTACACACTCTGCCTTGCTGAATCAGACAAGATCGCGAGTAGATATATATGTGTAGAGACGCACATAAATTTGTTTGCAAAAAATTCAATAAAACCCCTAGCATGGAGAGATATGTTAAACATCTAAAGCATAAATATATTTTAATCTTTGTGTTAAATTAAACAAGATCTGAGCATACGCCAACTGAGCTGCAAATCTAGTGTACAAATATTACTTTGTATGTAGACGGATACTGCTCCACGGAAACACTACACTTCATATACTGTTTTGCTTTTACCCAGTCTCAAACTACACACATTGTATTCATTTGTGAGCACTGACTATTATGTTTTAGTGACTTGTTTATGCAGATAAGGCAGTCTCAGACTCTTACCTGTATGAGATGTAACTTTTAATCCCTTTAAATTTGGTTTGTTTTGTGGGTTCTTCCACAGAACAATTAAAAGGATGAGGATTTGGACTCCACTGTGGTCCCTTGGTTCCCATCTCTATCACATGGTTCTCAGAGACCCTGGTAAGCTGGGGAACATCCCCCAATATGAAAGCCTCCACCCCAGATCTTACAAAACTGGAAAATCTGTTCAGATTCCTCCCAACCACACTCCCTCTCTTTGCACTGGCTAAACTGTCCTGGCGCTCTAGTGGAGGCCTTGGGCGTTGCACTTGCTGGGCTCTAGAGTAATGGGAGTACTGAGGCTGGCTGTGTGGGATCCCATTAGAACCATTTGGTTCTTCTGCCACGGACTGATCATCATCCCAGTCATCCCAGTCATCATCCTCTTCCTCATCATCATCATAACTCCCTTGATGGGTGGCTTCTGTGTATCCAGAATGATGTGCAGGGTAATCTACATGGACAGAAGTTGAACGTGGTTGAAGTATCTCCACATAGGATGCTGGGAAGAGTCCGGTCTGACCTTGACTGTTTGTGCCTTGAAGCCAACCATCCACTGACACGTCACTGAAGAGGTGCAGTTCTTCATTCTCCAAGATATCTATCTCTTCTTTGTTCTCACTCTGGAAACTGTAAAGTGCTCTGGCTTTTAGTGCCATGATGTCACAGGAAGGAGACCTACAAAGTAAGCCAATAAGCACATTAAACTCATGTTCCAAAATTTGTAATACAAAAGCTTCCTGACAAAAATTACATTTGCCTTATGACTAAATCCCACCCCTTATCAACTTTATTACTCGGCCACTAAAACCACAAAACAACCTATTTTATCTTCTGGAAACCCCTGTTGTAGCCACTACTTGCGAGGTGTCTGAATGCTTTATTGGTATTCATTCTTCCAAATAACTCCCCCCCCCTGTCATTAATATTTTTTATTTTTTACATATTAACTTGACAAATCCCCCGCTTTAAATGCAGGTACTTCTGAACTCACTGCACTTACAACTGATTCTTATGATCTCAAGAGCTTCGTGAGGCTGAAGAACTTGCAGAGATGCATACAGGTTACTTGTTATTTCTGTGAGCAGATGATTTACAATGAGAATCTGTGCTGCAGTGACTACATCTGATTTGAGCTCCCTGAAGTCAAAAATGTATGTTTCCACTACAATATTTATGGAATCATTTGCTTTAATGTGTGAATGTGCAAAACGTTTTGCAAATGTAATGAACGGTAAAAGAGCACCCTGCAATATTCTTCACACTTTTCTTACTACACAATGTTTGTTTGTTTTTTTCAATGGAAAATATCACCTCAGTTAAAAAAAAAAAAAAAAAAACTATTAGTTCATCCAGTGTTAAATATAGGCAAAATTCTGATTTCTGCAACTTTGTACTAGACTAGGATATCTATGATATATGGAAGTTTCTAGCACTATGTAGACTTGTTGCTATTTCAAATATGAGAACACAAAAAATAGAGAATAATGTACCTTTAAACAATTGCAGAGAAATTCATTAATCTTTACTAATTTATTAAAAGAAAGGTTTTAACTACACATAATGCAATCATGACATCCTGTTTTGTATCCAGACATCTAGAGGGGGTGAGCATCAGCTTCACTAGAATTGATAAAGGATAATTAGATACAGTAGAATGGCATAAGGAAAACAATATTATAGCACTTAGTTTGAATTCTAAATGAGCAGTAGATTTTTTCTAAACAATTTCAAAATTTACTTTAATGTGCCGACCCCTGGTATCATGTGACAGCTATCAGCCAATCATAGACAAATATACATAAACACTGTGAACACTTGCTCATGCTTAGTAGGAGTGGGTGCCTCAGAAAATGTGCATGTAAAAAGAGCGTACACAATTTGATAACGGAAGTCATTTGGAAAGTCTTTTAAATCTGCATGCTCTTTCTGATTCATGAAAGTTTAATTTTGATTTTAGTGTCCCTTTAAGAAAACCAGGGACCATATTCAGCCAATTTTGCCACCTACAGTGTACATTAATATATAACACTATTGTCTGACAGCTGCAGTAAAGCTGTTCAAGGTGGTTAAAGGGACAGTCTACTTGATTATTTTTTTTATTAAATAAAAAATAGATAACACATTTACAAACCATTCTCCAGCTTTGCATAACCAACATTGTTATATTAATATACTTTATAACCTCTGAGTTTGCCTTTTTGTAAGCTCCTGCAGGCTGCCGCTTTTTAAATCTTGCACAACAGCTAGACAGTGTTAGTCCATGTGTGCCATATAGATAACATAGCGCTCACTCCCATGGAGAATGATAATGGTTATACAAGAGCCTGCACTGAATGGCTAAAATGCAAGATTGTAAAAACAATGAGATAAGGGGCAGTCTGTAGGGGGCTTAGATACAGGTAATAATAGAGGTAAAAAGTATATTAATAGAACAGTGTTGGATAAGCAAAACTGGGGAATGGGTAATAAAGGGATTATCTATATTTTTTAACAATAACAATTTTCAAGTAGACTGTCCCTTTAAATTGATATCTATACAAACACAGTTTAAGAAAAAATATTATCACTATTTTTTTCAGATTATATTAAATTCAACAAATATTTAACTTACAAATATACGAATCCTCCCCATCAGGCTATGAATATTACAAACTGTTGCAATACGTAGTGCAGAAATTGTCATACAAACTTTCATGATTCAGATAGAGCCAGCAATTTCAAGAGGATTTTCAGTTTACTTCTATTATTAGATGTACTTTGTTCTTTTGGAATCCTTTGCTGAAAATCATACAAAGGTAGGATAAGGATCTGCCATGCACTACTGTTAGCAAGCTGCTGGCGGCTACATACATATAGCCTCAGATGTGTTCAGCTAGGTCTCTGTAGATAGTTAAAGGGACACTGAACCCAAATTTTTTCTTTTGTAATTCAGAAAGAGCATGCAATTTTAAGCAACTTTCTAATTTACTCCTATTTTCAATTTTTCTTCGTTCTCTTGCTATCATTATTTGAAAAAGAAGGCATCTAAGCTTTTTTTTGGTTTCAGTACTCTGGACAGCACTTTTTTATTGGTGGATGAATTTATCCACCAATCAGCAAGGACAACCCAGGTTGTTCACCAAAAATGGGCCGGCATCTAAACTTACATTCTTGCATTTCAAATAAAGATACCAAGAGAATGAAGAAAATGTGATAATAGGAGTAAATTAGAAAGTTGCTTAAAATGTAATGCTCAATCTGAATCACGAAAGAAAAATTTTGGTTACAGTGTCCCTTTAACTATGTGTTTACCTACTTTACAGGGGTTAACAAAATACCACTATAGTTTACCAGTTGAGGGGAAGTTACTAATCCACTCAATGTTAATGATGGGGAACGTGTTTTTTTTTACTCAACCACTGCAATTTCTTTCAAATTACGGACCCTGGTTATTTGTGAGGAATAATGCAATAATAAAATGCTTTAAAAGTGAAATAGGTCATATTTCAGTTTACATTGTAATCCAGTGTTAATTAGTAAAACTAATTTTAGCAGCTTATGTGACTCAGGTTTTATTTAGATTAGCACCCCATACAAAATACTGTATACAGCCAGTTAAAGAGGCATGAATAAATGCTATCTTTAAAGGGACATCAAACTATAATTGTTATATGTACATAATATGTATCAGCATTTAAGCACTGCATTGCAAAACAGATGCTTTTAAAAAAAAAAAAAAAACATTTAAAACCAATTAAGAATGTATATAAATAAAATACTATGGTTCATGCAGTCACTGTAGGTTTTTTTTTTTTTGGGGGGGGGGTTAATATGTGAACATATGAAAGTGAAATGTCCATTATCCAAGGCCTATTGAATACTGTAATCCTTATTTTCTCAGATTCTTTTTAGGTTAGATTTGTTGCTTTTATTCTATTTTAAGGCCTATGACAACTCTCTGTAGGTTAAATTCCCACCCACTGCCAGGTGATCAGCTCAGGTAAGTCATAAAAGGGTGGTGTTTTATATGTATTCAAATGACACTGCAAGGAGGACCCACTCTCCAAGCAAACACCACACCTTGCCTTATTCACCTCTAAACTTCAATGCATGCCTCATCTCCTGTACCAACATGCATTGTTACAAATAAGTGCCTTATTATGGTGTTGCTACAATACATGTATATAAATGTCATGTATTGCAACCCTTGTTCAGGAATATATGTATCTGTGTATGCAGTACAGTTCAAGCTTTCTCTGTATACTGTTGACCAATATCTGCTCAGCATTTACATGATGGCACTGTAAATATCTATAACATTCTAACATATGTACACATAAAATACATTTTGACCAAAGGGGACATATCCATGCTAGGATGGAATAAAGTTGATCTACACACTTATAAAAGATAAATAGGAGTCAGAATTAACATTTTAGTATTTTGTTTGTGTGGCTTATTTTTTATTTTTACCTCCTTCGATTACAAGTCAGGGTAAAATGTATTGATTTATTAAAACTTGTCATCCCAATGATAGAAAATCAAATGATAATTATATATAAATTTTTAAACATAATGCAAAAGTATAACAGAGTATTTAAAATATATACTGTAATCATTACGAAATAAACACATTTATCTCACCTCAAGCCTTTAAAGAAGTATTATATTTAGTGCCAGAAGCACTTTAGTTGTAGAATTCCGATTTCTATTTGGTTGGATCAGTTTAAAACCCTATATAAACAATAAATATCCCGGATCCTCCAAATCTCCATAGTGCAAAATATAACAAAAATACGCTAAATAATCCAACGTGTCTTCCACTTTTTGTTCTCCATTAAAAATAATAGTTATACCACGTAGAAAAGGCAGAAAATGTATTTTGCTGATTGCATGAAAAAAAACGTCAAACTTCCCTTGTGATGTAAAGAGTCGGGACCTCAGGAATTTAGTCCTCCAAAAAAAAAAAATCCTATTTCCGTTTGCAGAAAAAAACAAGGCAGATCCAAAACAGAGAAGTGTCCATGTGCACGCAGGAAAAGTTACATCACTGAGGGTATCGTGCAGCTGATCTGGGATGCAGAGAAGGAGGGATTTCTATGGTGGGAGATGAGAGTTAATAGGGGGATATAGCTAAGGTGGTCCCTGTTTCCTTCTTACAGCTGAGTTGCTCCGTCTGTCCCATGGAGCACTGAGCAGGCTGTAATGGGGTTACCTCCCCCCTAGAGGTGGCTGCAGGGTATAACAACACAAGTCCCACGCCACAGGGGGAAGGGAGATCTCTCTTTAGGATAAAGCTCGCAGAGCTTGTTCTCAGGAATCTAATAACACCCCCTCAGATTCTATGCCCACTGTTATGCAAAAATCCACATCCCGCACATCTGTTTTACTAGGAGGTACCACAAAAAAGGAAATAGTACTGATTTTTTATTTTTTTTTAGTGACAGTTTCACCCAGACACAATAAACTAAACCCCACCTCATTTCAGATCACTAATTTATGTGCACACAATTCTTGTAGCTACAAGAATGACTCATTTTACTATTTACTTTTGGGATAGTTTAATGTAATGATATATTGAAACATTTTGCATTCGTATTTCATTTAAAAACATTAGAACATTTTGCATTTTATTTTTATGCAAACGTGTGTATTGTATTGTTTGTGTGCACATTATTAGATTTTTTTTGCTCACGTTTTAAATGATATATAAATATATATTTTACAACTTTAGAAATTGAAATTTAAACAGAAATTTCCTTCAGATGCCTGGTTAGTCAGGATGACTTACAGTCCTGGACTGCTGCAGCCCATTTGACACCCTGTGTTGCTTTTGCTGGCATTTTCTCCATGATGTCAGAATACTTTAAGTAAGTGTGTCTGTGTAAGGGGTGGGCAGAACAACGGGACGTGTGGGCAGGGACATAGGACACCAACTACCCCATGTGCCCTCTGCAGGGGGAAAAAGTGAAGGACACACATACAGCAATCTGATATCAAGATATGGATTAAACGTCTGCTATGCTTTAAATCAATCTGCTGCAACACATTTCTATTTAAAACCCTGTGGCTTCCAGAGAATGATACAATGTATTGTAGCCACAGATAGACAAACATTTACAATACCTTTTATACAGTGATAAAAGGACTCATACATAATTAACAAAGCTAATCTACTTGATGCACTATAATATTTCATTTATACATTTCCAATTCATAAGAAGGGGAAGAAATATCAATACAAGGGACAACATTATACAGGGAGTGTAGAATTATTAGGCAAATGAGTATTTTGACCACATCATCCTCTTTATGCATGTTGTCTTACTCCAAGCTGTATAGGCTCGAAAGCCTACTACCAATTAAGCATATTAGGTGATGTGCATCTCTGTAATGAGAAGGGGTGTGGTCTAATGACATCAACACCCTATATCAGGTGTGCATAATTATTAGGCAACTTCCTTTCCTTTGGCAAAATGGGTCAAAAGAAGGACTTGACAGGCTCAGAAAAGTAAAAAATAGTGAGATATCTTGCAGAGGGATGCAGCACTCTTAAAATTGCAAAGCTTCTGAAGCGTGATCATCGAACAATCAAGCGTTTCATTCAAAATAGTCAACAGGGTCGCAAAAAGCGTGTGGAAAAACCAAGGCGCAAAATAACTGCCCATGAACTGGGAAAAGTCAAGCGTGCAGCTGCCAAGATGCCACTTGCCACCAGTTTGGCCATATTTCAGAGCTGCAACATCACTGGAGTGCCCAAAAGCACAAGGTGTGCAATACTCAGAGACATGGCCAAGGTAAGAAAGGCTGAAAGACGACCACCACTGAACAAGACACACAAGCTGAAACGTCAAGACTGGGCCAAGAAATATCTCAAGACTGATTTTTCTAAGGTTTTATGGACTGATGAAATGAGAGTGAGTCTTGATGGGCCAGATGGATGGGCCCGTGGCTGGATTGGTAAAGGGCAGATAGCTCCAGTCCGACTCAGACGCCAGCAAGGTGGAGGTGGAGTACTGGTTTGGGCTGGTATCATCAAAGATGAGCTTGTGGGGCCTTTTCGGGTTGAGGATGGAGTCAAGCTCAACTCCCAGTCCTACTGCCAGTTTCTGGAAGACACCTTCTTCAAGCAGTGGTACAGGAAGAAGTCTGCATCCTTCAAGAAAAACATGATTTTCATGCAGGACAATGCTCCATCACACGCGTCCAAGTATTCCACAGCGTGGCTGGCAAGAAAGGGTATAAAAGAAGAAAATCTAATGACATGGCCTCCTTGTTCACCTGATCTGAACCCAATTGAGAACCTGTGGTCCATCATCAAATGTGAGATTTACAAGGAGGGAAAACAGTACACATCTCTGAACAGTGTCGGTATTAGGGTATATATGGTACTGAGGATTTTGAGGGTGGAACACAACTGCAGTACCAAGATTGTAATATAGAAATGTCTCACCCAGCAATTGGAAACCTTATGGGAGAAAGGAATTCCCTTAGCTAGGTGATTTTACTCAGAATAGGTAAAGGAGAGGAAAACTCTCAATACATATATGAAGTTAAGCTTTGAATGAATGATGACTGGAGGAATTAAGCACAGAGCAAAATTTGGCAACAAGTAGCTTGATTCTTATAATGACTGGTATTTAGTAAGGTAAGTTGCAGGCACTTGGGAGAGAGTTCATGTAATATAGAATTAGTAACCCTTATAGAGTATAGAAGAGGCTTATGACAACAGTGAGCGATAAGCACGTAAGTATTACAAGTACCTTACTGAGACTTGAGGCGGTTGAGAGCGTTAGTAGAGCTCCGGTCGTGCTGAGCTGGAGGAGCGTCTGTGAGGAGAGTGGAGGATGTGACGTCACGCTTGAGCGGAGTCACTGAATCTTACTGACAGGCAGCTGTGTGTAGAATCGTGGAACATAGGAGCTGCGGAATTGCAGCGGCAGGTAGAATCTTGACTTGTAAGCAATTACAGGCTGTATTAAGAGAGAAGTAATAGGTAAACAGTTCGTATCATAGAATTTAGCTAGGATTACCCCACAGATGCTTGGCTTTAATGTGAGAGCGGAGACTCCGTGAAAAGGTGATACTGATTAGAGTTGTCCAGAATTTGAAGCAATTCCTAGGTATGAAACAAATAGAAAGTTAGTAAGCCTTAACAAGGCAGGGAGCTGGCTTTGTAATCCAAAGGTTTGGTAACCAATCTTCAATACTAAGCACTGATGATTTGTGAACAGGTGTTTTAACAGAGTCTCAACCAATAGGGAGGAGTGGGTGTAACTGTCAGAGACAGGTAGAGACAGAACCTAACAGTACCCCCTCCTCAAGGACACTGTTCCACAGTGACAGGTCCAGGGCGATCAGGATGGTGCCTGTGGAAGAGGGATACGAGACGAGGAGAATTAAGGTTAGAGAACGGCTCCCAAGTATCTTCATCACTTGAATAATTCTTCCACCTAACAAGATATTGTAAAACCCCCTTGGCAAATCTGGAGTCAAGGATTGAGTCAACTTCGTATTCATTATCTGATAAAGGTGTAGCCACTGGAGGCAATAATACTTGATCGTTGCGTGTTCGGACATAGGGTTTCAGCAAGGAAACATGGAAGGTAGGGTGTATACGAAGAGTATTCGGGAGTAGAAGTTTCACAGCATTTTCATTCACAATTTTCAGAATAGGGAAAGGACCAATGTAAAGGCTAGCCATCTTTTTAGAGGGGATCTGCAATTTAAGATTCTTGGTGGATAACCATACTAAGTCACCAACAGTATATGTAGGTGCTTTCCTTCTTCTTAGATCATAGTAATGTTTCTGTTTAGCCTGTGCATCGAGGATGTTTCGTCGTAATAATTCAAAGTTGTTTTGGAGAGATGCGTGCAATTCATCCAGTGTTGGACAGTCTGGAGAACCAAGAGATGAGAAGGTGAAATCTGGGTGATAAGCATAGTTTGCAAAAAATGGTGTCATCTTGATGGAAGAGTTGATAGAATTATTGTAAGCAAACTCAGCCATGGAGAGAAACTTGACCCAATCATTCTGGTGATAGGAACAATAACATCTCAAATAATGCTCAAGCCATTGATTTAACCTTTCAGCTTGACCATTAGTTTGAGGGTGGAAGGCAGTAGTATATCGATGGTCAATCTGAGTTAATTCACAAAGTTTAGTCCAAAATTTTGAGGTGAATTGGGTGCCTCTGTCGGTTGTCAGGATAGGTGGAATACCATGTAACTTGATGATGTGGTCAATAAAAAGAGATGCTGTTTCTGAAGAGGTAGGTAGTTTGTGGAAAGGCACAAAGTGGGCCATTTTTGTAAACAGATCTATGACTACGAGAATAGTATTCTGATTATTAGAAGGAGGAAGGTCAACTATGAAATCCATCGAAATGTGATGCCAGGGTTTAGAGGGGACTGGTAATGGCATTAGTAGACCAAATGGTGGTTTTCGTTCAGGTTTACAGGTGACACAAGTCCTACAAGTTTTAATGTAGTTAAGTACAGAAGATTTCATGTCTGGCCACCAGAAGGTACGAGCTAAAAGATCCAAAGTGCGATGGAGTCCGGAATGACCAGCAAGAGGTGAGTCATGAGAAGTCTTTATGAGGCGAGATCTCAACTCTGGGGGTACAAAGATCTTTGTGCCATGATAATACATTCCAGAAGTCTTATCTAGGTTTGGTAAGGGTGGTCTTGGTTGTTCCTTACAGTAATTTTTTAAATCTGTAAGTAAGGTGGAGGTAAGTCCAATGAAGCAACGAGGGGGTACAATCTCCTTCCTGATAGGGAGGTCATTTGGTTTTTCTGGAAGGCGAGATAAGGCATCAGCCTTGGCATTCTTATGGGCAGGTCTGTAGATAATGTTAAAGTTGAACCGATCAAAATAAAGACTCCAGCGTACTTGTCTGGCGGACAGAGTCTTGTTGGAATGTAGATATTGTAGGTTTTTGTGATCAGTGAAGATGTTAATAGGTAATGCTGTTCCTTCCAGAAGGTGTCTCCAATGTTCTAGCGAGCGTCGAATGGCTAGCAGCTCCTTGTCGCCAATAGCATAGTTTCTCTCAGCTGGACTCATAGCCTTGGAAAAGAAGGAAATAGGATGCAATGGATCAGATAAGGTTTTTTGTTGAGAGAGAACAGCTCCGATGGCGAAGTCTGAAGAATCTACCTCAAGAGTGTATTGAAGGTCAGGATTAGGGAATTGTAGTATTGGAGCTGAAGTGAACTTGGACTTGAGGTACAAGAAGGCCGAATTTGCATCAGTTCCCCAGGTGAAGGGAGTTGAAGTACCAGTAAGGACTGTCAGAGGTTTTACGATCTTAGAGAAATTCTTGATAAATTTTCGGTAATAATTAGAAAAACCAAGGAAACGTTGTAAATCTTTTCGGGTCTTGGGTTGAGGCCAATCAACAACAGCTACTACCTTTTCATTCTGCATCTTGATACCAGATGGAGAGATGTCATATCCAAGGAAGGATACTTGATTTGTATGGAATTGGCATTTTTCTAATTTAGCATAGAGCTTATGAGCTCTGAGTCTTGATAAAACTTGACGGACGTGTTTTACATGATCCTGAGGAGTTCGTGAGTAAATTAGTATATCATCAAGATAAATTACTAAGCATACATCGAGTAAGTCTCTGAACACATCATTGATGAAAAATTGGAAGGTAGCGGGGGCGTTGCATAGGCCGAACGGCATGACCAGGTATTCATAGAGACCATACCTGGTCCTAAATGCCGTAAGCCACTCATGGCCCTCTTTTATCCTGACTAAATTGTACGCCCCTCTTAAATCAAGCTTGGTGAAAATGGTTGCTTCTGAAAGCCTCTCAATCATCTCAGGGATAAGAGGTAAGGGGTACCGGTTTTTGATTGTACATTTATTTAGTTCACGATAGTCAATAATTGGTCTGAGAGATGAATCTTTATTACGTACGAAGAAGAAACCTGCCCCTGCAGGGGAGGTGGAGGGTCGGATAAACCCCTTTTGAAGGTTTTCTTCTAAGTAATCCTTAAGGAAGGCTAATTCAGGATTGCTTAGAGGATAGAGGTGACCAACAGGAATCCGAGCACCTGGCAGTAGATCTATTGGGCAATCATAAGCCCTGTGAGGTGGTAGATTTTCGGCCTCAGTCTTACTGAATACATCACTAAAATCAGTATAATGTTCAGGTAGATTTTCAATGTGACAGGAAGAATGTAGAAGGAAGGAGGCTGGGAAACAAGTTTTTGTGCAATAACCAGAGTTAAATTTTATTTGAAAAGGAACCCAATTAATAGTAGGGTTATGTAATTGTAACCATTTCAACCCTAAAATTAAAGAAAAATGAGGTGAGGGTAATACATCAAAGCAGATGAATTCGATGTGCCCTGAAATATTAACGAGTAAAGGAACAGTCTCATGTGTGATTGGACCAGAAAACATAAATGAACCATCTACAACTTTGATGGGAATAGGAGACTTCTTTAGGACCAGAGGAATCTTGTTCTTTTCACAAAAAACACGGTCCAAGTAATTTCCTGAGGCACCCGAGTCAATAATGGCATCATCAATCATCACTTGGTTTTGCTCCAGCTGTAGGGAGAGAGATAGAGTGCAATAAGTAGATTGTACTTGATGTTGGATAGAAGTGAATAAGTAATAGGACTTACTTTTCTTATTTTTTGACAGAAGTGAGCAATCCTGAACGTTGTGTGAAGGACTGGCACAGTACATACAGAGGTTGCCAAGCCTTCTGCGTGTTTTTTCTTGAAGTGTGAGAGGACCTCTGAGGAACCCGATATCCATAGGTTCTACCTGAGGTTTTGAAGGAGGAGTATTATTAACATATGTGAGCTTTGGTTTGGAGTCAGTGGCGTATTTCTCTGCCTTCCTCTCCCTTAGTCGTCGATCGATCTGTATTGCCATTTTCATGAAGAGTTCCAGGGTCTGTGGTAATTCAATACGTGCAAACTCATCTTTCAGTTGCTCGGATAGACCCAACCGGAATTGGTTCCGGAGAGCCACAGGAGTCCAGAGGGAATCCGTAGCGTACTGTTTAAAGTCAGTCACATATTCCTCTACGGGCCTTTTCCCTTGTCTGAGATTCCTCAGGGAGGTTTCAGCTGTGAGCTGCACATCAGTATCCTGGAACATCTCATCCATGGTAGTGAAAAAATCTTCCAGTGAGGCTAATATGGGATCTTGTGTCTCAAGAAACTTGTCAGCCCAACTACGGGGGTCACCCCGGAGGAATGAGATGGTAGTCATAACTTTCACTCTTGCTGTGGGGTAAGTCCTAGGTTTCATAGTAAAGAGGAGGCAACAAGCATTTTTGAATTGCCTATACGTTTTGCGATTGCCAGAAAAAAGATCTGGTAGTGATATTTGGGGTTCTATTACAGATTCAGGCGGATTTGCTTTCACAGCTATTGAGTCACTTATTATATTTTTTAAGGCAGCATTTTCAATTTGAAGATCATGTAAGCCCTGAGCTAACTGTTCTACCTTCTGAGTTAAATTATAGACAATCTGGCGGAGGTCTGCTGGTTCCATAGTAAAAAAGGCTTAGTATTATATTAGGGTATATATGGTACTGAGGATTTTGAGGGTGGAACACAACTGCAGTACCAAGATTGTAATATAGAAATGTCTCACCCAGCAATTGGAAACCTTATGGGAGAAAGGAATTCCCTTAGCTAGGTGATTTTACTCAGAATAGGTAAAGGAGAGGAAAACTCTCAATACATATATGAAGTTAAGCTTTGAATGAATGATGACTGGAGGAATTAAGCACAGAGCAAAATTTGGCAACAAGTAGCTTGATTCTTATAATGACTGGTATTTAGTAAGGTAAGTTGCAGGCACTTGGGAGAGAGTTCATGTAATATAGAATTAGTAACCCTTATAGAGTATAGAAGAGGCTTATGACAACAGTGAGCGATAAGCACGTAAGTATTACAAGTACCTTACTGAGACTTGAGGCGGTTGAGAGCGTTAGTAGAGCTCCGGTCGTGCTGAGCTGGAGGAGCGTCTGTGAGGAGAGTGGAGGATGTGACGTCACGCTTGAGCGGAGTCACTGAATCTTACTGACAGGCAGCTGTGTGTAGAATCGTGGAACATAGGAGCTGCGGAATTGCAGCGGCAGGTAGAATCTTGACTTGTAAGCAATTACAGGCTGTATTAAGAGAGAAGTAATAGGTAAACAGTTCGTATCATAGAATTTAGCTAGGATTACCCCACAGATGCTTGGCTTTAATGTGAGAGCGGAGACTCCGTGAAAAGGTGATACTGATTAGAGTTGTCCAGAATTTGAAGCAATTCCTAGGTATGAAACAAATAGAAAGTTAGTAAGCCTTAACAAGGCAGGGAGCTGGCTTTGTAATCCAAAGGTTTGGTAACCAATCTTCAATACTAAGCACTGATGATTTGTGAACAGGTGTTTTAACAGAGTCTCAACCAATAGGGAGGAGTGGGTGTAACTGTCAGAGACAGGTAGAGACAGAACCTAACAGTCGGGGAGGCTGTGGTTGCTGCTGCACGCAATGTTGATGGTGAACAGATCAAAACACTGACAGAATCCATGGATGGCAGGCTTTTGAGTGTCCTTGCAAAGAAAGGTGGCTATATTGGTCACTGATTTGTTTTTGTTTTGTTTTTGAATGTCAGAAATGTATATTTGTTAATGTTGAGATGTTATATTGGTTTCACTGGTAAAAATAAATAATTGAAATGGGTATATATTTGTTTTTTGTTAAGTTGCCTAATAATTATGCACAGTAATAGTCACCTGCACACACAGATATCCCCCTAAAATAGCTATAACTAAAAACAAACTAAAAACTACTTCCAAAACTATTCAGCTTTGATATTAATGAGTTTTTTGGGTTCATTGAGAACATGGTTGTTGTTCAATAATAAAATTAATTCTCAAAAATACAACTTGCCTAATAATTCTGCACTCCCTGTAGAGTGAACAAACAACTTTCTATTTCTGTACCACTTACAGGCTCACATTGTGTGATACAGTGTAACATATAAGGGACTTTTGTAAAATATGAAATTGCAATGTTAACCATTTTAAACATTTTTGAGAACTGTTAAATCTGTGCAGTTCTGATTTTTTTAAATGAAATTTGTCACTTTAAATGGATATTTAAATGTATTATATGTATTATTATTATTATCGGTTATTTGTAGAGCACCAACAGATTCCGCAGCGCTATAAACAAATGCGGAGTACAACAAAACAATTATAGGGATCAAATGGGTAGATGGCCCTGGCAAGAGTTGCACTGTTGTAGTCAGCTGTTAAGAAGGTGATCTACAGCATGGCTCTTATGCTTATATGCTAAGTGGGTTCAGGGGATAGCAATGGAGGAGTGGAACTGGTATAAAGTAAGGTTAGCGTAGGTTGTATGCATCCCTGAACAGTAGAGTATTTAGGGAGCGCTTGAAGCTTTCAAAACTAGGAGAGAGTCTTGTGGAGCGAGGCCGAGAGTTCCACAAGATGGGAGCCAGTCTGGAGAAGTCCTGTAAACGGGAGTGCGATGAGGTAACCAGAGAGGAAGAGAGTAGGAGGTCATGAGCAGAGCGAAGGGGACGGAGGAAGAGTATCTAGAGACAAGGTCTGAGATATAGGGGGGAGCAGTGCAGTTGAGGGCTTTGTATGTCAGAGTGAGAATTTTGTGTTTGATCCTAGAGGCAAGAGGAAGCCAGTAAAGGGATTGGCAGAGAGGTGCAGCAGATGAAAAGCAACGTGTAAGGAAGATGAGTCTGGCAGAGGCATTCATTATGCATTGTAAAGGAGCTAGGCGGCAGGTGGGGAGACCAGAGAGGACAGAGTTGCAGTAATCGAGGCCGGGAAGAATGAGAGAGTGGATTAAAATCTTAGTTGTGTCTTGTGTAAGGAAGTGTCTAATTTTAGACATGTTTTTAATGTGAAAGTGGCAAGCTTTAGCCAAGGACTGAATGTGAGGAGTGAAAGAAAGATCTGAGTCAAATGTGACCCTGAGACATCGGGCATGCGGGGTAGGGGTAATGATGGAGTTGTTGACAGTTATAGAGAGATTGGGGGTGGAGATTTTGGAAGAAGGGGGGAAAATGAGGAGCTAAATTTTGGAGAGATTTAGCTTGAGGTAGTGAGAGGACATCCAGGAAGAGATGTGAGAAAGACAGTTAGTGACACGGGTTAGCATGGAAGGAGATAGGTCTGGTGCAGAGAAGTAGATTTGGGTGTCGTCCACAATCTAAGGAAGTCTATTGATTTTTAAAGAGCTTTAAAGTTCTGTTTGGATAAATTGTCTTCTCTTCTTCTTTTTGACTCGTTGGGGTCTCCAGCACCCTCCTATGAGGTTATACAGGGAAAGTCTCTGGTGGAAATGGCTAGTTTTGGCTAAACAGAATTATTCCCTTTCTCTGTCTTTATGAAAAAAGTGTAGATTAAAGACAAGGTAAAACCTAAAGGAGACACAAGCAAGATTGTATAATAGGTATGTTTGGACCTCTCAAGACTGTAGCATGTCAGTAGTTTTGTACAGACCATTTTATAAAAGGGATGATCATCATTCTATAACAGAAAGATTAACAATGAATAACCAATTTACAATATTATACTGCAAGTGCAATAATTATTTAAAAGCGCTTTGTGCACTTGCAGAGGGGTGGTAGCACTAGGAAGACTCACTAAAGTATGAATTGCGACTCATTCTTTAGATAATCATCATTTTGTCTGCCCTTCCCTCGGTGTAGGTGTCTTTGGTAGTGACTGTATAAAACTTTTACATCTAGAAATGTGTCTAGTTTCCTTTGTTTAGAAACCTGTATGCCTCTAAGGTCAGTAGGGACATCAACCCATGTTTTATTCGTCAGGGTTGTTTGTAATTTCCAATTATGTGCTATTAGTAATTTTGCACTGTTTAGCCCTACTTGAAGTGAGGTTAGTCTTAGTTTATCTGGGAATTTTGGTAGGTCTTCGAGTAACACTATTCTGGGGGTCAATTTGAAATCTGCCGTTAGGATGGTTCAGAAGTGGATTTCTATTTTTTGCCATAGTGGTCTCAGCTTTTCGCATTCCCACCACATGTGTATATAACTTCCTTTTTTGTCACAGCCCCTCCAACATTTGTCACTAGCTTCTGTGTAAATGGAATTTAGTCGTGTTGGAGTGAGGTACCATCGCATCAGGACCTTATTATTCAATTCTAATAGATCAAGGGACATCAAACTTCATAAAAGCAATTTATTACTCCAGTAAAATCACTCAAGATAAGGGAACAATTGTAAAACACAAAGCCAACTGAATCGCCAAATACGGCGTTCACAGACAGCTGCAGAGTGTAAATTTCAGAGTCCCAACCCTCCTTGTGACATCAGAGTCCCAACAGTCCAATCAGATCCAACGTACGTTTCACCAGTCGTAGCCAACTTTTTCAATATCCTTGGGGTTTGGGACTTTGAAATTTACACTCTGCAGCTGTCTCTGAACGCCGAGTTTGGTGATTCTACAGTCGGTTTTGTGTTTTACAATTGTTCCCTTATCCTGAGTGATTTTACTAGAGTAATACATTGCTTTTATGAAGTTTTATGTCTCTTGATCCATCTATACCTTAACACATGAGCCGTTTTACAGTGAGCTAAGTTATAGCTCCTAAGAGTGTGAGTAGATACTTTCACCTCTTTTTTATATAATCTGTGTATACAGGACTTCACTATTTGTTGTTATTTCCTTTTCTTCCAAGGATTTGAACTTCTGGATTCCTGAAGATCACATATCCTTACCAGTGCTTTATCACATTTTTGTTTTCTCTATTGGTTATATATTTTTTGTGATATTATAAGTTAACATTTATTTTTTGATTAATCAAGTCGAGTGTATATTGCCCAGGGGTGAGAATAGAATGTATAATGTCGTTGTGTTGGGTGTTGTATACACCAAGAGTCAACTAATCCTAAAGCTGCGTTAGGGGGTCTAGGTTGGTTGCGAGTGAACCCGGAGGAGGCATCCGTGGAGGGGGGGGGGATTCACTTGTGATGTTAAGGTCTCCCCCAAAAATCAGCATCCCTTTTTTATGTTCAGTCACTAGCGAAAAGAGGTGTTACAAGAATTTAGGTCTACGACTGTTGGGGGCATAAACATTTACTAAGGTAACCAGTCTGTGGAATAGTAGGCCTGTGACTATCAGAATTCTACCTTCTGTATCTGTGAATTTGTTATGTAGTTGGAAGTGAAGGTGTTTATGTATTAGGATACATACTCCGTTCTTTTTAGTGCTGTGTGAGTTAAAGTATCCTATCGTAAAGTCCATAGAGGTGAACTTCGGTTCTGGGTCTGCTAAGAAGTGGGTCTCTTGTAGAAATATTATAGAGTCTTTGTATTTTGCTAGGCTCCTAAGTGCCTGTGGGAGAGTTAAGTCCCTTTGTGTTTTTTGACACTATAGTTATGGTGGGATTAGTCATGAGTGCGGTACGTAGGGGTCAATTGTGTGTTTGATAAAGATTAAGATCTCACCTGGTCTTTTTGACATGGCTACAGCCTTGGATGTCTTTTATGGAGTAGTCTGGAGTGCTAAGTATTAATAGTAAAGATTTCGGTCAGCGAGATAGGATGAGGGTCTTTCTCTGTAGGCACTAGGTTGAGTGAGCACAAAAACAAGATTAACAGATGAACAACTATACCATAAAATAAGACAATGGAACAATAAACAACACATAAAATCTTTGGTAACAAATTGGGAACAGTTGAAATAAGCTGTCATGGTACAGCTATTCTGGTATAAAGGAGGGGGGGATTAGGCAGTTCTTGGTGCCATATCACTCCTGAAGGGCTACCAGGGGCTGTATAGTAATTAAGGGTAAAATTAGAATCGGGAACATTAAGGGCATTAGACAAGATGGTTGAGAAAGATTGGCAAACTCTACATGAGGACGTAAGTTGTCTCTCTGTGGTAATACGGTATCAAAGGTATTATGACCTCATGTGGGATCAGTTGTCATCTCTGTTGGGCTTGTGGTTGCAATTGGTGCATTTCTCTTCTTCACCATTGTAGACCATTCTGAGCATTGTGGTTTAGGAGCAGACTTCTTTTGTGGATGGAAGTCTTTGGTGTTGTCAAAAAGTGAGGGTAGGGACGGTTGAGAAATATTTAATTGCTTGCAAAATTGTTCTAAGTCCTCAGGGTCTTTGTAAATGATGGTTTTATCCTCTTTGGTGACTTTTAGTGAGCATGAGAATCCCCATCCGTAAGGGATGCCTAGGTCAGTGAGGTGTAAAGTAGCATGCTTCCTTGCACTTTGCCAGTGTAATGGGGCTAAGGTCTGCATATATTTGTAGGGAGTCTTCTCCAAAGGTCACTGGGGATTTCTCCCTAGCTGCTTGTAAGATCTTTTCCTTGTCTGTAAATTTATGACAGCATAGGATTATGTCTCTGGTTGGTGCAGAGGCAACTGGCCTAGGCCTCCAGGTCATGCGTGCTCTGTCCAAGCTTATGGTTTCTTCTATCTCACTCTCTAAAAGGTATTTAAACAGGTTTTGCAGGTAGGATGATAGCTGTGCTGGGAGAATCTTCTCTGGGACTACCCCTATTCTTAAATTTTGGTGGCGGACTCTATTATCCAAATCCTCTACTTGGGATTGTAGTTGAATGATTGTGTGATGCTGCTGTTGCAGGGCCTGGGTTGTAGAGTCAGAGGAATTGGAAGTTTCTTCTGCTTATTCTTCTAATTGAAGTACTCTGTTGCCAAGGTCATTGATGTCTCTTTTTACTTCTGCTAGGCCATCTTTTATGACTTTACTGACTTGGGACATGAAGGAAGAAAGATCTGCTTTTGTTGGTAATGCTCTGTTTATAGGTGTATTGTCACCAGATTATTATAATGCAGGGTTGTCTGGATCGTCTGTTTCTTCTAATGTTGGTATATCAGTATCAGTAGCTGACAGATTTTCAAAGGGCTTAAAGTACATGTTCATTTTCCCTCCGGTTTTAGGAGTTACTGCGCCACGCTGTTTTTGGAGCTGGAGGGAGATCTGGCCGTTTTTTCTTGGCATCCGAGTGCAATGTGGGCCTGTGGTAGTTGCAATTGGCTTGTCCCTGGCTTCTGGCCTCCGAGTGCTTTCTTGCAACACAGTGTTAGGTGTTGCAGGTAAGGCCTTGTCTTAGCGCTTCGGCACACGTGTGGTTCTCGCTGCTTCCAACAGCGCTTCTGCCCCTCTTGTACAGTGCTGTGACACTAGGGCTTTTGTGTATTGTGCATTTGGTGTAGTTTTCCCAATATTTATTAGCCCTTCAGGGTAATCTGTAACAGTGCTCTAGTCAGTTGTGGCCATGTTGGTATCCACCCCCCCCCCCCCCCCGCTGCAATTGTTTTTTAACACCCACCATTTGCCTAAGGAGCCAATCTGGGCTTGAGTCTGCAGCTTGCAAGCCTAGCTCCCAGTTATACTGTCAGTATAAAAACGCATTGTTTTGCAGTCCTAATCTGTTAAAGACAATTAGGAAAATATATGGAGCAATGTTAGCATAGAAAAAGTGTGCAGTGTGCTTTTTTGAGAATTAGAAGAGCCATGGCATACTTGCTAACTGTCCCTATTTTCCCAGGGCAATCTTGGAGCCTAACGGACAGGTCTGTCAGTGAGCACGGTCAATATTCCTGTAAACTACTTGACTGCTCTACTGCGATGTGCCTATTATTATTTTTTTTATTTTCAAATCTTGACAACTATGCAAAATGTGTAAGAGATCTATAAAACAAAAAACACAAAAACAAAAAAAAACACTCACATTATACTGCGTGGAGGCTGGGAGTTCACAGTAACCCTTAATAATCCCTGGTATTAACAAAAGCAGGAACTTCCCTGAAGATAGTGAGCAGGATCCAGGGACACAAGCTTTTAAATATATTAAAGTTAAATTTAGCAGGATATTTTTGGTCTTATTTGCAAGTTGACGTTTCATCAGTGATCAATGACCGGTTTTCCTCTTCATGTCCTAGTTTTATTTCCCTTTGGCAGTCCAGTTTTACAGGGTTAAATACTCTAATGCTTTCTCCCTTTGTGCTTTTTAAAAATGTGTTTATTCAGCCATACCTAAGTTCTAGGTCTTGAAAACTGGAGGTATACACACACAATCTATGAGTAAAAGGTTCTGTCATCCACCCTCTTTCTCTCTTATTCACACTTTCTCCCTCTCTCTCCAATCTGCCCTCTCTCCCTCTTACCCTTTTTCTCTCTCCTCTCTTTCCTCTCACACACAACATAGCATACACCCACCAGCTTGTGTAGTGCTATTTGATCTCCTGGCTAGGGCTGGACTGGGAATGAAACCAGCCCTAGAAGAAAAACAGAATATCCAATTACAAAACTTTTATTTAACTTTGGGACATTTAAAAAAGGTATTAACAATAATGATATTATATAATATATTATAATATTATATAACTATATTGTAGCCAGGTAAAGCATGTTGTACTTGTATTTCACATATTTATGTGTACATGTAAGACACTCAATGATAGCAAACATACTTTTTGCATAACCCCCCCCCCCCCAAAAAAAAAAAGAACTGGTGGCTAATTAATAGGGAATACAATTACAAGAGAATAAGTTTTTGGGGTGAATTTAAGGGATATAAATATATGTATTCCTACTTTTCTATGCAGACCTTTAAATATATTCAATTAAAGGGACAGTCTACACCTTGGTCATCTTAAAGTCTTACCTTAGATTAAGCTGCACATAGCCTCCTGCACCTTTTCTGTATCATGCAGCAGGAATTGTAAAAAAGTTTATTTAAAATTAATATTGTTTCTGGGCACGTTAAAATGGCTGCCAAGCTCAGCCCACTGATGATATCATGATCTGGGATGAATATGGCATCCAATCACAAAAGGCTCACTAGTTGGATTCAGCAGACTGTAAATGCTATTCAGCAAAGTGCCTAGATGCAGCCCAGATTGTGATGTCATTTGATTCTGTCAATCTGATTCTTGACATAGGGCTCGCACAATCATTGGATTAGCGGTGAATACGTCACCGCTTTTAAAAAAAGTGTTGTTCAAAGTGGGCCAGCAGTGGTGGGGGTGAGGATAATAAACTACAGAGTGTTTTTAACCACAATATGTCAATAAGGTAAAGGTACTGCTATACATTTTTTTCAACAAGGATTTTATTTGTCTTTTGAATGAAGCTTCATTTACCATCACTTTTAAGACTTGAGCATAGATGGGTCTCTTAACAAGACAATGATCCAAAACATATATAAAATAAACACAGAAATGGTTGTGAAAGCACAAAAGTGGAGTGGTGCAGAACATTGCTTGAGTATCCCTGCTAGAAGCTTTTTAGGACCCAGGAAGGTCACGCTGACTGCAAGACTGACCACTCCTCCCTCGCTTCTCCAGGAACCTCTGGCAACACCCACCCATTGACAATGGGGGGTAGTTATCAAGCCGTCTACTTTTCTGGCTTCGCCGGCCCAATACGCCAGCCTAAGCTCGCCTACCTTCGCCGCCGCGGACCTGAAAAAAGTTATCAAATAAAGCTGTCAAAAAGCCGCGGGGCGATGAGCAGCGGACTGTGACAGTTATCACTCATCCGATCTCGCTGCCCTTCGGCTTTTTCCCAGCTTTATTGCTAGCCTGTCACTAAGCACTCACACTAAACTACACTGTTCTACCCCCCATACCGGCGCCCCGGAGCCTCCCGCAACTCAATAAAGTTACTAACCCCTAAACCGCCGCTCCTAGACCCCGCCGCAACTCTTATAAATGTATTAACCCCTAAACCGCCGCTCCTAGACCCTGCCGCAACTCTTATAAAGGTATTAACCCCTAAACCGCCGCTCCCGGACACCGCTGCCACCTACAGTATACCTAGTAACCCCTATCCCGCCGCTTGGAGGATTAACTTCTTCCGCTCCGGATGTCCTCTTCAGTTCCATCGGAGGCTCGGCTGAGTGAAGACGACTCAAGGTAGGATGATCTTCAGGGGATTAGTGTTAGGTTTTTGTAAGGGGGGTTTGGGTTAGATTAGGGGTATGTGGGTGGTGGGTTTTAATGTTGGGGGGGGTTGTATTTTTCTTTTACAGGCAAAAGAGCTGTTTTCTTTGGGACATGCCCCCACAAATGGCCCTTTTAAGGGCTGGTAAGGTAAAAGAGCTTTGAAATTTATTTAATTTAGAATAGGGTAGGGCATTTTTTTATTTTGGGGGGGTTTGTTATTTTATTAGGGGGCTTAGATTAGGTGTAAGTAGCTTAAAATTGTTGTAATATTTGTAACATGTTTGTAACTTATTTTTTTATTTTTTGTAACTTAGCTTTTTTTATTTTTTGTACTTTAGTTAGTTTATGTAATTGTATTTAATTGTAGTTATTTGTAGGTAGTTTATTTAATTAATTTAATGATAGTGTAGTATTAGGTTTAATTGTAACTTAAGTTAGGATTTATTTTACAGGTAATTTTGTATTTCTTTTAGCTATGTAGTTATTAAATAGTTAATAACTATTTAATAACTATTCTAACTAGCTAAAATAAATACAAAGTTACCTGTAAAATAAATATAAATCCTAAGATAGCTATAATATAATTATTAATTATGATGTAGCTATCTTAGGGTTTATTTTACAGGTAGGTATTTATTTTTAAATAGGAATAATTTATTAAAGTATAGTGTAGTGTTAGGTGTAATTGTAACTTAGGTTAGGATTTATTTCACAGGTACATTTCTCTTTATTTTAGCTAGGTAAGCTATTAAATAGTTAATAACTATTTAATAGTTATTGTACATGGTTAAAATAAATTGAAAGGTACCTGTAAAATAAATATAAATCCTAAGATAGCTAGAATATAATTATTATTTATATTGTAGCTATATTAGGGTTTATTTTAAAGGTAAGTATTTAGTTTTAAATAGGATTCATTTACTTAATAAGAGTTAATTTATTTAGATTTATTTAATTAATATTTAAGTTAGGGGGGCGTTAGGGTTAGGGTTAGACTTAGGTTTAGGGGTTAATAATTTTATGACAGTGGCGGCGGCGTAGTGGGGGGCAGGATAGGGGTTAATAAATTTATTATAGGTGGCGACGGTGTAGGGGGGGCAGATTAGGGGTTAATAAATTTATTATAGGTGGCGACGGTGTAGGGGGGGCAGGATAGGGGTTAATACATTTAATATAGGTTGCGGCGGGTTCAGGGAGCGGCGGTTTAGGGGTTAATACATTTATTATAGTTGCGGTGGGCTCCGGGAGCGGCGGTTTAGGGGTTAATATGTATAGAGTAGCTTGCGGTGGGCTCCGGGAGCGGCGGTTTAGGGGGTAATAACTTTATTTAGTTGCGGCGGTGTAGGGGGGGTCAGATTAGTGGTGTTTAGACTCGGGGTACATGTTAGGGTGTTAGGTGTAGACAGCTCCCATAGAAATCAATGGGATGTCTGTCAGCAGCGAACTTGTACTTTCGCTATGGTCAGACTCCCATTGATTCCTATGGGATCCGCCGCCTCCAGGGGTGGCGGATTGAAAACCAGGTACGCTGGGCCGTAAAAGTGCCGAGCGTACCTGCTAGTTTTTTGATAGCTAGCAAAAGTAGTGAGAATGAGCTGCACTTGTGTGCGGAACATCCGGAGTGACGTAAGAATCGATCTGTGTCGGACTGAGTCTGGCGGATCGATGCTTACGTCACAAAATTCTACTTTTGCCGGTCTCGAGCCTTTGATAACTAAGGCGAATCAGCCTCGCCACAAATACGCTGCGGAATTCCAGCGTATTTGAGGTTGACGGCTTGATAACTAGGCCCCAATGACTCTTTAAATGTGTATCCACCAAAAAATAATCTTTATAGAAACATAAATTTTGATGGCAGATTCAAACACAGGCCCAACATCTCTGCCCAATATTTTTTAAAGAGATTTTTTTTCATTCATTACGATGGGTATATTAGAACATGAATCTGATGTACAGACACCTAATATACATCATTTTAGTCATTTATAAGAAGAAAAAAAGTTAAGGTTGGAACCATTTTCATTAAAGATTTTATTACAAAAATCAGAGACTCATATTGTACTAGACTTTCTTTTACAACTCCCAATGCAGCTATTCAAGTATACAGAAAAAATAAACTTCAAAATGCAGTTAAAGGGACACAAAACCCCAAAAAATAATTTCATGATTCAGATAGAGCATGCAATTTTAAGCAACTTTCTAATTTATTCCTATTATAAAATGTAGCCACCAATAAGCAGGCGCTACCCTGGTACTGAACCAAAAATGGTTCGGCTCCTTTGCTTTTTCAAATAAAGCTAGCAAGAGAATGAAGAACAATTTATAATAGGAGTAAATTAGAAATTTGCTTAAAATTACAAGTTCTATCTGAATCATGAAAGAAAAAAATTGGGTTTTGTGTCCCTTTTACAGAGACCAATAAAAAGTGGCCAATGAGACCACAGCATATGAAATGGACTAGGTAGATGTATTATAGTAATCTTCAACTGCCCAACACACACCACATCCTCCTATTTCTTTTGTTGCTCAAACATTTTGTTTTTATTTTCTTTGTTCTAGCATGACAGAACAAAAGCAATGCAACAGCCATCTTTTTTGGGTGAATTGTGTTCCCTTCTTTTTTTCTTTCTACCTTCTTCCTCACAGAAAAATCCTGTAAAATCTTTGGAATTTTTTTAGACCTTGTATTGTGATGTAGGAGTCTCTGTTTCACATATAGAACACTACTTGGGCCCTGATATTCAAAGGTTCTTCAGCTTGGAGAGAAACTGCAGTTCAGACTTCACAGGGGCTGAACTCACTGAATATTCAAAAGAAAAAGGGAGGAACTTTCCAGCACTGCAAGATCTCTCTCATTCCTATATATGAAGGAGAGACAAGCCCACTGCAATACAGCACTGCGTGATATTAGAGGTTTTTTCACTTTTGTGTTACTTTATCAAATTAGGATCATACTTTGTATATTTCTGTGTAGCTTTTACAAATTACATTGCACATTGAATTTGCTGCATTGCAAACTAAAACTAACAGCTTGAGAAAGTGGGGGGATGGGGGATATGGTAGTTCCCTGGGCTGAACAGGGGAGTTCCAAGGTTATGTCTGAAGCTCTGTCACAAGTCTTGTGAAAATTTGTAAGCATTTTAAAGAAGCTGGCCTCACTAATTTGTCTCACCAGCTGTTTGCAGGTGAAGTTTGCTCAAAATTTACAATTCACTTATTTTAACTAACAGAAAAGCAATATATACTACAAAATAGACAACAACAAGTTAAATTATAGTGAAAACATTTCAGTTTAGTTTGGAATTGATACAAACAGAGCCTTTATATCAGCCCAGGGGTTCTCTCTCCCATGTGACATTTTCTATCCCAGAGAGCTTCATTACGTTCGATGGAAGGCACCTCTCATCTCTCTGGGATCTCCAGGTTCCTCCCCTTTTCTTAGAAAATTCAGTGAGTTCTGCATCTGTGAAGTCTGCTCTATAATAAAAATTTGTAAAATCACAATCCTTAATACACTGCTGTACACAAAATAAAATTCAAAATTGAAAGTGCAAAGATTAAATATAATAAAATGTAATCGGAAGTATAAAGTGATATAAAATAGAAAGTACAAATTGTTAATGCAGCAGAACTGTCATGTCATGCATTGCTATATTGCACTGGGTTTGTCTCACATACAGAAATACAGGGAACACCCCTTGGAAAAGCAAATCAAAATCTGCCTATTGAATATTTCACTAGGGATCTCGCAGTGCTTTAGGATCATTTTAGAATATCTCACCTGAGCAGAGAGGTTTGGAATATCAAGGCCATAACAACATAAACATGACAAGTTAAAATTTCTGTTTCTACATATTTTTTAAGGGCCTTGCCGACCAGACGAGACTTCGTAGAATATCTCTCCTGAGCGGTGAGGTTTTGAATATGAGGCCCAGAGTCTCCTCACATGACGCAACCGTGCCACCTCCCTCTTTAGCTCTTTTAGTTCCCCCTCGTTTCTGTTTTTAATATTACATAATAGGTTTTGTTATATTGTCTTCACCTACTCCTACAATTTTAACACAAAATGATTAACAGTTTTATAGATATATACGATTTTATTTTTTTATTATTACCTGATTTATTAATTATTTTGTTTTTTTATTGTGCCATTTTGTGTTTCTCTCCTTTTCTCTTTAATATTTCTTGATGTTCTAAAACCCTGATTTATCAAGTACTATGACAGAACATTCATCCATAATTAAACTTATGACTCATATGACACATTTGCTTATACAACTTACATGTATAAAAATGATTTAGCGCTGGTTTTATTTCTTAGACAATTGTTCATAAATGTGCAGTTCTCCATGTGTCAAGTCTTACTATTGTTACCTAAAATCTGTAAGTTGTTGGATATCTCACCTGTCATCCTATTGTGTCATTCAGAGAGGTCAGTGTTCCAAATGGTGGCTGAATATATTCATTTTTTGGAGACTGTGGTTATGGTTACTGCCATTTATTTGCAGTATTTATATATCTGCAAATTTTGATTATTCTTTTAAGGATATTACAGAACAAGAAATGTTGCTCACAATGGATGTGAACAATTTATATACCATAGTTTATCACAGTGATGGGATAAATGCTATTCATACTATGGTATCTGAAAGTCTAACCTTTGGTGGGTCCACATGTAAATTTATGCTAGAATTAATGGAAAGGGTTCACATTTAAACATTATTATCTTCAGGGGGTTGAGAACAATGGTCTCCAACATGCTACTGCCATATGGTAATATGTTTATGGATTTTTGTGAACTTTAAAGGATTGAAGGATAGGATTATTGATGATAGGCAGCAATATATATATATATATATATATAAGGACACCAAATTTATTGCATTATAATGGTTGTCTCTGTTATGCATAAGTGCCTATTCACCATTATTAGACACTATCAGTAGTCACATTTAAAGGGGCAGACTGCTTGAAAATTTGTATTCTTTAAAAAAAGAGATAATCCCTTTATTACCCATTCCTCAGTTTTGCATAACCAACACTGTTATATTAATACACTTTTTACCTCTGTGATTACCTTGTATCTAAGCCTCTGCAGACTGCCCCTTTATTTTTTACAAACTTGCATTTTAGCCAATTAGTGCTGTTTCATGCATAACTCCACAAGAGTGAGCACAATGCTATCTACAGGCAAACATGAGCTAGCATTGTCTGGCTGTGAAAAGCTAATAAAATGCACTGAGATAAGAGGCAGCCTGCTGGGGCTTATAAACAGGCATACATTTAGAGGTTTAGAAGTTATAAATTATAATTATATAACAATGTTGGTTCTACAAAGCTGGATAATAGGTAGTAAATGTATTATCTATCTTTTTAAACAATCAACATTTTCAAGTAGATTGTCCCTTTAACCGCCCCTTTAACCGTGAAGGTGATTTATTTTTAGTCACTTACAGGATGGGTGTTTTGATATTTGTTACAATATTTTCTATTTCTGGTTAATTGCGCTTAGCACATGTATGATTATTATTTAATTATACACTGTATATCACTATCACGTACTATCTTAGTGCAAGGATTGTGCTCCTAGCTGCTGGTGGATTATAGTAAACACTATAAATCTTTATGACTATACAGTCTCTGGCAATTATTTGATATCAGCATTACATGTCTATTAGCATTAAAGCATTTATGTTGGTGCCTATATTTAAATGTTACTTTTACTCATTATGTGGCTTTTAGTTCTTATTAAACTTAAGGGTTGTTACTTCTTTAGGTACAGTAGTGTTAAATTAACCTTTGTAAACCGTTTGCATATAAGGTAGCAGGTTGATTTGTTATGCGTATTGTTAAAGGAAAATCGTTTTCAAAGAGCTTTCAATATGAACTGCTGTTGGTTGCTTAGTTACATTGTGATTAAATTACTGTTTTCATTGTAGTTACGGTTACATAGGCACATGTGACTCTATACTTGAATGCTATTGTTTAGGTCAGTGTTTTGTGACCTTTTCAGCAGAAAGAACTTTTAAAAGTATAACATTTTACACAGTACCCCTGACCATGTGTCTTATTTAGGTTTTATACACATAACATCTGCCCCCACTATGCCAATTTTATATCACACCTGTCACATATAATATTTTTTTAAATCCATACAGTAAGTCATAAACCATTTCCATCCAGTAACACATAAAATAATTTAACCCCTTATATCCAGCAATTCACACAATTCAGGAATTTACCTACTGCCAGTAACACACAAGTCATGATTCATGAACTCCATAGTGCATGCCATATCATGCTTGTTTTTAATCTCCATAATGCCAGTAGCACACAATAGTGTATATATTTAACTCCTAATTGTCAGTAACACACAGTTCAAGGATTTAACTCTCTATATTGTCATTAGCACACATAAATTATTTAACCCACCTGACTCCAGTAATATATACATGGCAGGGGTTTAATCTCTTTCCACCAATTACTCAAATTTACCTCTCTGTGAATCTAGTCTCAGATTATTTCTGATGTTTGAGGAGGCGCCTGATTCCTTTATGCACTTGTAATTTCGTTATTTGCCCTAACTTTAAGAGAACAAAGCAAAATAGATCATTAAAACGTGCATGCTCTATCTGAATCATTAAAGTTTAATTTTTACTTTACTGTTCCTTTAAAGACAGATTGCTGACTGGCTGAAAAACAGATCTCTCACTGCTTTATTAGTGGACAGTGACACCAATTACAAGCATGAAACACGTTTTTTTTCTCTCCATACAGAAACATCGGTTTTATCAAATAAATAAATAAATATAAAAAAACAATTAATGCAGAAAATAAAAATATTACTTTTGTGTCCCTATATAGTTTCATATAAAATATCCTTGAGGTCATAGCAAACAAAGGCACATGTGCTTTAAAATCTGCCACAAGTAAATTGGAACAGAATGGGAAAAAAATCCAACTCCGTTGCAGATGCAGAGATCTCCAGATAAAATAAAGTTCTGTCCTGGGCACACCATAGCACTAAAAAAGTAATTTGACATGAAATGTAGTATAATAATAACAGTGTGTATTATTGCAATAACATAAATCAGTATGCAGTTTATCAAGTAAGGCTATGATAATACTGTAAATGCATTACTTATCTTCAGATTTTAAATAAGGCATTCATTTCAGCATACAAGAGCGAAAAGGGAGGTCATCATAGCAATGTTTCACAGGTGTTCTCTCTCAGATGTTGCCCAAAGACTCTCCTTCAATTTACCCCCCCCCCCCTTAGCAATTCCATTAATTAAAATTGTTAATGTAGCAGGTCTCTCTATGTGTTATGTCAATCATATTATTTTGTAGCAATCATGTTAGTTTCAATAAATTTTTCTCATAACAAGGAAAGATTCTCACACCAGTGCATCCAGTGGAATGTGACCCCCCTCTTTCTAGATGATAGCACACTGCTATGAGAACAGAAACAGCAGTGAGATACAAGTGTAATATTTCTTAAAGGCAATACTCTTAAAGGCATATATGTGTTATATTGGTTTGCATACTATGGGCCTGATATTCAAAACCTCATCGCTCAGACGAGATATTCTAAGAAGTCTCGTTGGTACAGGGTTCTTAAATAAGGACTAACAAGTTTGAGTTAGCGCACATGAAGAATGGCTTTTTTCAATGCGCGTTATTGAAATGTTAAGTATAAAACTATAAAAAGAAAATATTAAAATACTGTAAAATATTATAAATAATCCATAGAATATATATATATATATATATATATATAAGTGAGTACACCCCTCACATTTTTGTAAATATTATATCTTTTCATGTGAAAACACTGAAGAAATGACACTTTGCTACAATGTAAAGTAGTGAGTGTACAGCCTGTATAACAGTGTAAATTTGCTGTCCCCTCAAAATAACTCAACACACAGCCATTAATGTCTAAACCGTTGGCAACAAAAGTGAGTACACCCCAAAGTGTCAATATTTTGTGTGGCCACCATTATTTTCAAGCACTGCCTTAACCCTCTTGGGCATGGAGTTCCCCAGAACTTTATAGGTTGCCACTGGAGTCCTCTTCCACTCCTCCATGACAACATCACTGAGCTGGTGGATGTTAGAGACCTTGCGCTCCCCCACCTTCCATTTGAGGATGTCCAACAGATGCTCAATAGGGATTAGGTCTGAAGATATGCTTGGCCAGTCCATCAGCTTTACCCTCAGCTTCTTTAGCAAGGCAGTGGTTATCTTGGAGGTGTATTTGGGGTCGTTATCATGTTGGAATACTGCCCTGCGGCCTAGTCTCCAAAGGGAGGGTATCATGCTCTGCTTCAGTATGTCACAGTACATGTTGGCATTCATGGTTCCCTCAATGAAATGTAGCTCCCCAGTGTCGGCAGCATTCATGCAGGCCCAGGTCAAATTTACACTGTTATACAGGCTGTACACTCACTACTTTACATTGTAGCAAAGTGTTATTTCTACAGTGTTGTCACATAAAAAGATATAATAAAATATTTACAAAAATGTGAGGGGTGTACTCTCTTTTGTGAGATACTGTGTATAAATATATATATATATTTTAATAGTTTTATATTTAATATTTCAATAATGTGCATTAAAGGTAGCAATTCTTTATGTGTGCTAACCTGACTGCCTTAGTCTAAGTTGTGACCCCTGATGCGCGTTACACACATTTTACATTCCTTCTTCACAAAGAAAATAATGTTGTTTTTATTATTAAATATTTATTTATATATATAATACTGTTAATGTAAAATACATAACTATACCTATATATTTATATATAGAAATATGTATTTACAATAAAAAAATGCATTATCTTGTAAGTGAAGAACAGTGAAAAATGAACAGTACATATAAAATAAAACACATATATAATTAAATACTTATGTACACACACACATTCTATAATATAAAAGGCCAGGTATGTTTGTCCGAAGCTGTCATGCGCAATAGAGACTGCACAGGGACAAAGATACCTGGCCAACCAGTGTTTCCCAAACTGATCTGCTGTCTGCCACGAGAACGGTGGGCATGGCCGGGCATGGCTGGGTTGGGGCTGGACGGGAGCTGGCCTGGTGGGGGCGTGGACGTGAGAGAGAGTGCAAAAGAGGGGGGAGAGAGAGCAAAAGAGAGGGGGAAAGAGAGCAAAAGTGAGGGGACAGAGAGAGCAAAAGAGGGGGGAGAGAGCAAAAGAGAGGGGGAAGAGAGAGCAAAAGAGGGGGAGAGAAAGCAAAAGATAGGAGAGAGAGAGCAAAAGAGAAGGGAAAGAGAGCAAAAGAGAGGGGAGAGAGAGCAAAAAAGAGTGGGAAGGGAAAGAGAGAGAGAGAAATAGAGGGGGAGAGAGAGCGAGAAATAGAGGGAGAGAAAGAAAGCTAAAGAGAGATGGGGGAGAGAGAGTAAAAGAGAGTGGGGAGGGAGAGAGAGCAAAAGAGAGGGGGATAGAGAGAGAGCAAAAGAGAGGGGGAGAGAGAGGGCAAAAGAGAGGGGGGAGAAAGAGAGCAAAAGAGAGGGGAGAGAGAGCCCAAGAGAGGAGGGAGAGAGAGCAAAAGAGAGGGGGAGAGAGAGCAAAAGAGAGGGGTGAGAGAGAGAGAGCAAAAGAGAGGGGAGAGAGAGAGCAAAAGAGAGGGGGAAAGAAGCAATAGAGAGAGAGGGGGAGCAAAAGAGAGGGGGAGAGAGAGCAAAAGAGAGGGGAGAGAGAGAGCAAAAGAGAGGGAGAGAGAGAGAGAAAGAGAGGGGCAGAGAGAGCCCAAGAGAGGAGGGAGATAGAGCAAAAGAGAGGGGGAGATAGAGCAAAAGAGAGGGGGAGATAGAGCAAAAGAGAGGGGTGAGAGAGAGAGCAAAAGAGAGGGGAGAGAGAGCGCATAAGAGAGGGGGAAAGAAGCAATAGAGCGAGAGAGGGGGGGAGAGAGAGTGCTAAAGAGAGAGGGGAGCAAAAGAGAGGGGGAGAGAGAGCAAAAGAGAGGGGAGAGAACAAAAGAGAGGGGGGAGAGAGCAAAAGAGAGGGAGAGAGAGAGAGAAAGAGAGGGGCAGAGAGAGAGAGCAAAAGAGAGGGGGAGAGAGAGCAAAAGAGAGGGGAGAGAGAGAGAGCAAGCAAAAGAGAGGGGGAGATAGAGAGAGCAAAAGAGATGGGAGAGAGAGAGAGCAAAAGAGAGGGGGAGAGAGAGAGAGCAAAAGAGAGGGGGCAGAGAGAGAGCAAGGGGTTGGAACGCTGTACTGCAAAAAATGGCCCATGTACACGGGCTTTAGGACTAGTATGTATATATATACAGTGTATATATATATATATATATATATATATATATATATATATATATATATATATATTATAAAAATATATATATATACACACATATACTCTATATACACATACATACATACACATATATAGTAAAACCCTTTGCAGTCCATTTTTTCTAACACCTTATAAGGCTTATACCATCTATCTATGAGCCTTTATAACTTTTTAAATATTTTTTAAACTAATTTCTATCAGACATTGTTTACATGAGTGTAACTGTACTTATAGATGTATTCATGTTGTGTTTTATGATACTTTTTCCCCTACCCTTTACACAAGCTCTGAAGTCGCAATAAATTTGAATGTGTTTACTTTCAGCTTGTAATACCCGAAATAACTTGCGAGCAACAGTTAGTGCGACACTCGTAATCTAGCCCATAATAAGCAAAGGTGTAATATAAACTGCTAATAAATTAACTGTTTGATTAATTATTTGTGCATGGAATCATTTAATTTAAACTAAAAGAATTAAAAGAAAAAAAAAACAGTTGGAAGACTTGAAACTTATAATTTCATGGTTTGCTGATATAAGAATATTTCAACAATTGTCTGGAAACAGCTTAGATTCCCTAACTATGTGGAATGAAAAAATCATGTTTAAAACAAATGGTTAAAATAAAGTACAGCATGTTCCTTCCAGTGTATGCTAGGACAGTCCTCTTCAGCAGTAAAAAACAAACAAACAAAAAAACACTTCAGCAACACTGATAAGTTAAAAGATCACATCATGTTTCAGGCAAACAAACCTTTAACCATATCTATATTATTATATTGATCTGCATTTTATATATAGTGTTAAAATGATTCCCAAATCACACTCAAAATGTTATCTTACTCATGTATCACAACCTAACACATTTTTTTTTACTAATTAAGTGTAATTAAGAGCATTAAAATGATTTCTATACAACCATGTACATAGAATTCTTCATCAAATGATCAACATAATATATTGATTCATTAGAAGATTTCAAATAATAAACATGTTATGTAAAGATAGAGAAAAATCAGAAAAACTATTTTCTTCAGCTTTAGCTTTCTATCTACTATCCCATGTATTTTAATGTGATTATCTGAAATCTCAGTTGTGTTACATTACGCTCATATTGTAAAAAGTGAGATGAAACAGGAGTTGCTATATTCTTACACCTTATATTACCTTATGCGTTTCCTAATACTAGGGGGGTAGTTATCAAGCCGTCAACCTCAAATACGCTGGAATTCTGCAGCGTATTTGTGGCGAGGCTGATTCGCCTTAGTTATCAAAGGCTAGAGACCGGCAAAAGTAGAATTTTGTGATGTAAGCTTCGATCCGCCGGACTCAGTCCGACACAGATCGATTCTTACGTCACTACAGATGTTCCGCACACAAGTGCGGCACAATCTGACTACTTTTGCTAGTTATCAAAAAACTAGCAGGTACGCTCGGCACTTTTCCGGCCCAGCGTACCTGGTTTTCAATGGGAGTCTGACCATAGCGAACGTACAAGTTCGCTGCTGCCAGACATCCCATTGATTTCTATGGGAGATGTCTACACCTAACACCCTAACATGTACCCCGAGTCTAAACACCCCTAAGCTGTCCCCCCTACACCGCCGCAACTAAATAAAGTTATTACCCCCTAAACCGCCGCTCCCGGAGCCCACCGCAAGCTACTCTATACATATTAACCCCTAAACCGCCGCTCCCTGACCCCGCCGCAACTATAATAAATGTATTAACCCCTAAACCGCCGCTCCCGGACACCGCCGCAACCTACATTATACCTAGTAACCCCTATCCTGCACCCCGTATACCGCCGCCCTCTATAATAAAGTTATTAACCCCTATCCTGCTGATCCCGCACCTCGCCACAACTAAATAAATAGTTTAACCCCTAAACCGCCGCTCCCGGACCCTGCCGCAACCTATATTAAATTTATTAACCCCTAATCTGCCCCCCCTACACCGTCGCCACCTATAATACATTTATTAACCCCTATCCTGCCCCCCACTACACCGCCGCCACTGTAATAAATTTATTAACCCCTAAACCTAAGTCTAACACTAACCCTAACACCTCCCTAACTTAAATATTAATTAAATTAAATCTAAATAATATTTCTATTATTAACTAAATTAATCCTATTTAAAACTAAATACTTACCTTTAAAATAAACCCTAATATAGCTACAATATAAATAATAATTATATTGTAGCTATCTTAGGATTTATTTTTATTTTATAGGTAACTTTCAATTTATTTTAACTAGGTACAATAGCTATTAAATAGTTATTAACTATTTAATAGCTACCTAGCTAAAATAAAGAGAAATTTACCTGTAAAATAAAAACTAACCTAAGTTACAATTACACCTAACACTACACTATCATTAACTAAATTATTCCTATTGAAAACTAAATACTTACCTGTAAAATAAACCCTAAGATAGCTACAATGTAATTAATAATTACATTGTAGCTATTTTAGGATTTATATTTATTTTACAGGTAACTTTGTATTTATTTTAGCTAGTTAGAATAGTTATTAAATAGTTATTAACTATTTAGTTGCGGCGAGGTGCGGGATCAGCAGGATAGGGGTTAATAACTTTATTATAGAGGGCGGCGGTATAGGGGGGGCAGGATAGGGGTTACTAGGTATAATGTAGGTTGCGGCGGTGTCCGGGAGCGGTGGTTTAGGGGTTAATACATTTATAAGAGTTGCGGCGGGGTCTAGGAGCGGCGGTTTAGGGGTTAGTAACTTTATTGAGTTGCGGGGGGCTCCGGGGGCGCCGGTATAGGGGGTAGAACAGTGTAGTTTAGTGTGGGTGCTTAGTGACAGGCTAGCAATAAAGCTGTAAAAAAGCCGAAGAGAAGCGAGATCGGATGAGTGATAACTCTCACAGTCCGCTGCTCATCTCCCCGTACTTGGTGCGCGGCTTTTTGACAGATTTATTGATAACTTAGGCTAATTTTTTCAGGTCCGCGGCGGCGATGGTAGGCGAGCCTAGGCGGGCGTATTGGGCCGGCGAAGGCAGGAAAGTTGACACGTTGATAACTATCCCCCTAGGTGTCGTCTCACAGAAATATATCACACAACATTGGAATTTTGTCAAATAAATGGTGCCACATGTGTAAAATCCATTGATTTTATACTTGACACCTTTTTGAGGATGGACAAAATGTGAATTTATTATACATGAATTACAAGTCCCACAACTGAGGCAGGGTTAACAGCCATGTCTATCTGAGTTTATATACCCTGATATCTTAAATTTGTGCTTCCCATGTCTACTCTAGCAAAGTCATCTTTGACACTCTTTCCTCTTCTAAAAGTAGGTATGGGATGCAAACAAATCTCTCCAACCCGGATTGCAATGTCTAAGAGTAGACCAGATACTTACAATTCTAATAAAATATCTAGTGCAATCTGTTACAAAAAAAAAAAAGTTTAGTTTGTTTATTCTACTTTTTACCGCTTTTTTCTATGGTTAACAATCAGTTTTCAGCCACATGGTGGTGCTATATAGATGATGAGTTCAGTGTGTGTTATGGTGACAATTAAAGGGCCATGATACCCAAATGTTAAACACTTGAAAGTGATGCAGCATAGCTGTAAAAAGCGGACTAGAAAATATCACCTGAACATCTCCATGTAAAAAAGAAAGATATTTTACCTCAAAAGTTCCTCAGTAGCCACATCCCATTGTAAAGGATCAGTATGTCTGTCCCGGGACAGCTAAGGGAGTGAGCATTTCCCTATTCAGTTTATGGAAGTTACTATGAAATCTCATGAGATCACAGTAAAAGAGTTCATGACTTAAGAACTACTGATGCTGATTGGCTGCTGTTCATTTCTTCATTTTTTTTTTTTTTTTTTAACCTGCAGCTGGGCAGCAGCTGAGTATAACTTTTTACACAGAACTTACTCTGCTGAGCTGAGGAGATTGTGAGATAAAATATCTTCCTTTTTTACATAGAGATGCTCAGGTGATATTTTCCTGTCAGCTTTTTACAGCTTTTTACAGTTATACTGCATCAGTTTCAAGTGATTTAGCATATGAGTATTATGTATGAGTATTATGTCCTTTGATTTTGGTGACTGTTTTTAGATATATAAACTTCAGATCAATGTAATAGGTAGACATGGCTAAGAACATGTTTACATGAAACATTGTGCTGTGCTTATATAAAAAAATATATTTTTTAAATGGTAAGTGCTGCTGATTTATTTGTTTTTGGACTGCAAACATACTCTACAGATATAGCAATCAGTTGTAGCCTATCTGATACTATCTGTCCTTGTATTGTGTCATAGATATATTAAAAAAAATAAAAAAAATGTATGCTTATCTGATAAATTAATTTATTTTATGATGGTGAGAGTCCACGAGTCATCATGTGCGTCACTGTGGGTTCTGGGGTACTGCTGCTTCTGCCACAGATTGGTCCACCCTCTCCCGCTGCCCTCCTTCACAGTCATAGGCGTCACTACAGGGGCACAAGGGGGTGCAATTGTCCCCTAAGGTTACTCTTTGCCCCCTCCGGCCGCGAGGACGCCTTATTTGCCGTTCCCTCTAGTAGTCAACATGGAACAGGTTTGTGCATAAGGGGACAGTTCAGAGAAATTCCAGCAGGTGGCGTCCCTACACATAATAATCCCCCCTCCTTCCTGCTCATTGCTACTAGTTCTGATTTACCTTTATTGGTGGGCACATCTAGCTTCTGCACTCCACCACATAAGATTGCTGGGACGTTTAAAGGGACATGAAACCCCAAATTGTTCTTTCATGATTCCGATAGAGAATACAATTTTGAACAACTGTCCAATGTACTTATATTATTTATTTTGCTTCCTTCTCTTGTTATCCTTTGCTGAAAGGTTTATCTAGGTAAGCTCAGGAGCAGCAAATAACCTAGGTTCTCACTGCTGATTGATGGCTGCATATACATACCAATTGTCATTGGCTCACCCATGTGTTCAGTTAGAAACCAGTAGTTGCTGCTCCTTACACAAATGATACCAAGAGAATGAAACAAATTGGATAATAGAAGTAAATTAGAAAGTTGTTTAAACATGTATTCTCTATGTAAATCATGAAATATTTTTTTGGGGTTTTATGTCCCTTTAATATTCAGCTAGCAGCTAGAAATGTTTATCTGATAGTGAAGTGCAGGGGGGCTGGGGATTCCAAAGCTGTATTCAGCAACAAGTAAGACCTTAGATTTTTTTTGCTGCCAGTGTTTAAGCCCCTGCCCCTCCTTTGTGTATTACTTACTGATTCTGTTCTAGGCACCAGTTACAAGCAGTGTATCACAATGACTATTGCTCTCATGTTGTTTCTTTTTTTTAAATTATATTACTTCTCACAGCAGCTTTTCTCATGCTTTAAGTCAAGAAATTCCTTTATATTATGTGCAATATATATATATATATATATATATATACATATATCAACATTTAAGATTAGGGGGAGGTAAAAGGTGAGTTTAAAATCCTCCACTACGCACAAAATATAGAGAAAATAACTTATTGTGTATTTTATTTTATATTTGGTATTTTGTGTTGTTTTTTGCTGTGACTGCGCTGGATTTTGATCTCCAATGGAGTAAGTTACTACTCGTTTTATATATATATATATATATATATATATATATATATATATATATATATATATATATATATATATATATATATATATATATATATATATATATATATATATATATATTTTACCACTTCACCAACAGAACATCCTTCCCTTTATCCACAGTTTGGCTGTGCTTCATGAACGGAGGCTGCTTTTTACAGACGGGCTGAATATACAGATTTTATGGAGTGAATATATTGCACTCTTGTTATTGAATATTTACAAACACATCAAGCCTTTCTCCTTTACTACTAGAGATCTGCTTAAGTCAGACAAGAATTTAAAACAAGAACCCTATAGGACCTGCGCCATCTATATTCTACTATGAATGGTAGGTGGCATGCTGTATTTTTACAAGAAGCCGCTAGTGTTGCACTGCTGTATGTGTTGAAGGATGAGTGTGTGGTGTGTGTGTGTTTTGTATGAGGGTGAGTGTGCGGTGTGTGTTTGTTGTATGAGGGTGAGTGTGCGGTGTGTGTTTGTTGTATGAGGGTGAGTGTGTGGTCTGTGTGTTTTGGATGAGAATGAGTGTGTGGTGTGTGTTGTATGAGGGTAAGTGTGTGGTGTGTGTGTGTTGTATGAGGGTGAGTGTGTGGTGTGTGTGTTGTATGAGGGTATGTGTGGTGTGTGTGTGTGTAGTATGAGGGTGAGTGTGGTGTGTGTAGTATGAGGTGAGTGTGTGGTAACTGATGAGTGTTGTATGAGGGTGAGTGTGTGGTATGTGTGTAGTATGAGGGTGAGTGTGTGGTGTGTGTGTGCTGTATGAAAGTGTGTGTGGTGTGTGTGTGTATGTTCTATGAGGGTGAGAGTGGTGTGTGTGTTGTATGAGGGTTAGAGTGGTGTGTGTGTTGTATGAGGGTGAGGGTGGTGTGTGTGTGTGTGTGTTGTATGAGGGTGAGTGTGGTGTGTGTGTTGTATGACGGTTAGTGTGGTGTGTGTTGTATGAGGGTGAGTGTGGTCACTGGTGTGTGTGTTGTATGAGGGTTAGTGTGGTGTATGTTGTATGAGGGTGAGTGTGGTGTGTGTGTTGCATGGGGGCGAGTGTGTGTGTTGTATGAGGGTGAGTGTGTGTTGTATGAAGGTTAGTGTGGTGTGTGTGTTGAGGGGGGGTGTAGTTTGATGTTGAGTGTGTGGTGTGTGTTGTATGAGGATGTGTGTGTAATATGAGGGTGAGTGGGTGGTGTGTGTTGTATGAGGGTGTGTGTGTAGTATGAGGGTGTGTGGTGTGTGCTGGGTGAGTTGTGTGTAGTATGAGTGTGTGTGTGTGCTGTATTAAAGTGTGTGTATGGTGTGTGTGCTGTGTGTGTAGTATAAGGGTGAGTGTGTGGTGTGTGCAGTATGAGTGTGTGTGCTGTATTAAAGTGTGTGGTGTGTGTGTGTAGTATGAGGGTGAGTGTGTGATGTGTGTGTAGTATGATGGTGAGGTGTGGTATGTATGTTGTATGAGGGTGAGTGTGTTTTCAGACCAAACACAAAAATAGGGTCATGAAGGTATGTGGTATCATGGCACTGGGTCTTGGGGAAGAAAAGGTTTGAAGAACCCTGATTTACAGAGCCCTGGTGTTTGCTGAAATTGCTTTAAACTATAAAGAAAAGCTTTTGAGAGTTTTCCTTTCTTTCTCGGGTCTGAAACAATACCTGAGGAAGAAAGGAAAACTCTTGAAAGCTTGTCTTTGTAGTATTAGGTTAGTACAATAAAAAGTTATCATTGCATACCGCATTACTCTGGTATTTTGGAATCTTATTTTTATATATATATATATATATATATATATATTTTTTTTTTTTTTTCCAGTGGTATAATTTAGTGGTGAAAATTATTAGTGCCCCCCCCCCAGTTTGACTGTGGTATCTTATGTGCCCCCCTATATATTGTTCCTAGAATTGCCACTGCTCACAGTCAGTTTGCCCCTTTACATTTTCACACAGGGTTTGGGCTCCTACTGATTCAGGCACATTTGTTCCTTCTGCCCCCCTGCTAGTCATTCTGTCCTCTTACACGCTGCACAGTTATTCTGTCCCTTTACACCGTCACCCTCTACATGGAGATCTACTGGCACAGAAAGGCACACACCATCCACCTGCCCTACCTCCCAGTTAGTCTTTCCCCTAACATTTTCCCTCTGTACTGAGGACCCCTCTGGTTTTGGAACAGACAGGCACACAACAACCATATGTCCTCCCTCCCAGTTAATGTGTCCCGTACATTTTCAAAATGCATCCATTAGACATCCCTGGTTGAGGCACCAACTGATTCTTACTGTCACCTGGTCCTCCCTCATAGTCATAATGTCCTCTCCCATTTTTACATCTTATCACAAACATGCATTCTGGCCTTCCTCCCAGTCAACATGCGTCTTTGCCCCAAGTCATTCACATATTGTTTGACCTCTGCTAGGCCCTCTTTAACCAGCTGTCCAACCTGTAATAGGAAAGATACAAAGTATGATTTGGTTGGTAACAAGCAGAAATCTGCTTTTGCTACTGGGCTGTCACTGTCATCTTGTGAGATTATAACATCTAAGTTCTAGGCCATCTTGGTGTAAAGGTAAGAAAGTTTTATCAGTGTCAGCTAGGTTTGGCTCTAAGGTCTTAAAGTAGTTCATTTTAGGACCTGAGGTTCCTGTTGCCTTAGAAGTTTTATCTCTGATTTAGACATGCTTTTAGAAGCCATTATTTTCGGAACACAGTTGGATAAAGTAACGCTAATAAGAACAGAACAATAAAGGTGCTAAAGAAGTAACTGTATATACTTTTAATACTTTAGTAAGAACTGATATGCAAGGTAGGCTGATTTCAAAATGTATAGAAAGTACTCACATGATTTACTATCAATGATGACAACAAAATGTATTTAATGTTTCAGGGATCAGAACGTTACCTTCTTCAGAACCGTCTGATGAAGTGGACGTTCTGATCCCTGAAACATTAAATACAGTTTGTTGTTATCATTGGTAGTAAATCCTGTGAGTGCTTTTCATACATTTGAATTCTATATGTCATGTCAGCACCCCGGTGGTTGTTTGCAGAGGGAGAAATTACTGATATAGATTATATATGTATACACACACACATATAAACACACATACAGTGCCCTCCAGTAATATTCACACCCTTGGTAAATATGAGCAAAGAAGGCTGTGAAATATTTTCTTTATTGTTTAACCTTTTGAACTTTTGTTGAAAAGATACACAAAAATACTCCTCTATCATGGATATTAACCTTTTAACGCCATCACGACGTTGTATTCCGTCAGAATTTTTCTGGGCTTTAGCGCCAATGGACGGAATACAACATCCTAACCGGGTGGCCACTGGCGCTTCCCTGATGGGATCGAGGTCTGGAGGGCATGCCTAGAATCATAGGGATGCCCCTCTGATGCGATCCCATCATTGAAATCTCATGATCATGTGCACGATCCCGAGATTTCAAATTGTTTACATCGGAACAGTTGAAAGAATACATGGCAAGTGATCATAGACCATTCCTCCACACATAATCTCTCCAAATACTTCAAATTTTGATGTTCATGCTGGTATACTCTCCTCTTCAGTTCACCCCACAAGTTTTCTATGGGGTTCAAGTTGGGGGACTGGGATGGACTGGCAGGACTTTGATTTTGTGGTCAGTAAACCATTTTTGTGTTGATTTTTATGTATGTTTTGGATCATTGTCCTTCTGGAAGATCCAACCGCAGCACATTTTACGTTTTCTGGCAGAGACAGTCAGGTGTTCATTTAATATCTGTTGTTATTTGATAGAGTCCATGATGCCATGTATCTTAACAAAATGTCCAGGTTCTCTGGCAGAAAAACAGCCCACAAGTACTGTGGGCATGAGGTACTTTTCATATGGCTACCTCTCTGTGTGCACCAAACCCACCTCTGGTGTTTATTACCAAAAAGCTCTATTTTGGTTTCATCTGACCATACAACCTTGTCATGAATACCTCATGATTTAGATGCTAAGGGGTTAATATTCTTTAGCCTGTGAGCTAAAAACATTTGTTTTTCAAGAAGAAATGTGTTGCTGTGTTTATGTGCTCTGTTTTCCTTTCATAAACCAGACCCCCCTAATAAATAGTTTCAGAGTTCCATTTAACCATTTTTAAACATGTTATGACACTAGATGAGGGAAATATGAAAAACATGTCATATTTGGTACCAAACTAATTCTCAGGATGTCCCTAGGAATTTGCTTTTATAGCTGAACGCGCTGAATATGCCTATCAGAAGTTGTAAGGTGTTCTATGATTTCAGCCAAAGGTGCTTATCTTTATGACCGGTCGTAAAAGAGAGGGGTGGATATTTCCCTAGCCCCCTGCAAGAAGGTTGGCTCAAGCAACTTGATCTCATGGAAACATGTATAAGAATTATTTTGTTTAACAATTCAAGTGTTTATTCTTCATGGGAGGCTGTATGCTGCAGCGTGAGTGACCATCTTCCTGATCCATCTCCCTGGGGCAGATACCAAAGCTAGTAAAGTGTAAGGTTTCTGTTATTTCCCTTTTTATTTTAAAACTGTTTGCTTGTGTATAATTTTATTTGTTAACATCTTTTTATTAATAATGTATTTTGCTAATTTTTTGCATAATAAATCATTAAATTATCAAGTTTTTTGTGTTAGAAAAGAATATATTATCTATCCTAGTCAGTGGGTGGAATCTTGCTCACCTTTAATAAACTTTCCCAAGCGTTTATAGAACTAAATACAAAAATAAATTGGTGCAAAAAATGCTGATTCCAGTGGTGCCAGTAAATATAATATGTATATAAAGATGTATGTGCACATGTATGTATATATATGTATATGTGAATATGTGTGGATGTATATCTGTATTTTTAATCTAATATTTTCTCATTTCCCATTAATTCTCCTTAGACGTCTATGAACCTTTAAAGCTCAAATTGTTTAAATAAAGAATTTATTTTGCTTGATTTTTTTAAAAATCATTCATTAGAACATCAAATAAGGGGGCGTGGCTTAGCTGCCGCCATGACCAGACATATATCTTGCTAGCTCCAGATCCCTTAAGGTGATTTCATCTGATTATTATATCCCCAGCTTTGAAATCAGAGTCCTTTCATGTGGATTTGGTTATATGAAGCTTAGCGGAATCCTTTGAGACCCTTTGCATGGGGATCGCAACTACAGATCTATTACTAAACACTACGAGACAAGGAAGGCAGAGACATTTTCTTTTTCATTAAAATGGCCCCCCCCCCCGGTTCGCCGGGTACAGCAGACCTATCTAACTGATATCAAAATGCGGTGAGGATATCTGTAGATATGGATGAGGCATTTTGCAGCACAGTACGGGCCCTCTTGGCAGCCCTGGCCCAGAAATTAGATAATAACTTTGCTCACCTCAGATTCCTGGCGAGGACCCATCCCCAACAAGAACCGACAAAGGATCAGCAAATGGCGGCTGTAATGGTGCCTAGTATACAAGATAACATCTTACCGCCTCTTCCCAGCATACCGGAAAATATACAGAATAGTTTGGACACCTGGAAGAACCCGCATGCGAAACAGCGGGACGTAACTCTGTGGCATCAGGTAAAAGGAGACAAAGAGGTCGCGTCTAACACCATGTCTGTTAGATCCGAGAGGGCATTTTGGGGGAAACAGATTTTAGAGCGGGTGGATACGGCCGGCCACCCAAAGAGATATGAAGAGACATTTATGGCCCCGGTGACGACCGGTGGCTTAAATCCCCCTAGGAGGCCTCCTTCAGTTATGACAGATGCGATCTTACATATCACTCACCCATGCCTCTGGTTCATAGCAGCGCTGATCTACAGGGGGGAATTCCCTCGACACCATTACTTTATTCTGAGCTTTTACCACACAAAAGGAGGATCTGGATTTACTCGACTAGGAATTGGGTGACCTGAATATGACAGACGACTTCAAACCCGGGAATATGGTCTGTCTTCTCATACTAACCAGCTCGCCATATTTTATTGATGACTTTTCAGTTTGAAATCTTGTTATGGGACTGGAGTCTTTTTTTTTTTTTTTTTTTTTTTTTTTTCCATATGCCCAAGTTGTGGTCCTATCATTTCTAATTTATGCTGTTTAGCTATTTGTGTGTCATTAACCACTATTTGGTCCAAAGATGTGTTATAGGATAAGGCTGTATACAGACTCCTTAGTTTGAGGTTTATTTCATTTTATTTTTGCAATGGCAATTTGTTAGATAATTCTTACAGACCTAGCATAAAAAGCAAGCACCCTCTGAATTCATTATAAACTAAATCCCTCAACTTAGGAACTTTATACAAGGGTCATGATTTTTTTTTTTTTTTTTACAAGTTATGTAGTTAATTATTGGATTAACATAAGAGTATACCTCCTATCTCAGCATGTATGCCTATGGTCCAAGTCATGCCTTATCCCCAAGAAATTGTGTTATGTGGTAAACTATTTTATTATATTGCTACTACAGTATTTGAGTCCCTAATACCGGTAGAGGTGTTACCCACTAAAGAATGGGGATTGTCAGGAGGGACTAATAATAATAACCTCAGCCATTCATAATAGTTTATTCTAGTCTTCACCGTTCAAACCCAGTCTTGCACCCTGCTTACACATATCTAAGGTTGCTAAAGTATGTTCAGTGTTACTGGTATTTTCCCTATGTTGCTTTAACATATGCAACCCTTATTTAAAATCACCCAGTATGGTGAATTCCTCAGCGGTATTCATCCGCAGCTTAATTTTAATTTCATAAAGAATTGTACCTCTCAGTTAAAGTAGTTAATTATTTTGTTAAATAGTTTCATTTTAAGTTTCATTCTAATAGGCACTTTATCATGATAAAGAGGTCCTATAGTTAAGTACACTAAATGAAAAATGTAAGGTATCATTGTAAGTTCAGCAATTTGGGAAACTGTTTTATGTCAGAATTATGATATGACACATTAGCCCTAAGAATGGTTTTTACAGGCCTCCACGTGCTATATGATCCTCTTATATAAGTTCAATTATTTAGCTTCTGATGAATATCGGGAGTTGTGTGTCTGTAATGAGTCATGTAAATCTGAGATTGTTTTCTTAATGTGGAGGTAATTTCCATGAAATTGCAATGTAACTGTAATCCTGCTAAATACCTTAATAAAAAACTTTGATTTGTAAAAAAAAGAACATCAAATAAAACATCAATAAAAACATCAATAAAAACGCATCTTGTTTCTAATTCTAAAATACTATAATGACACTGGTGTCTATTTGATTATGGTAAACTAAGATACAAATAGGATACAAATAATTTTGATACTTGGCTTATCCTTTTCCACTAGATAGAATGAATAGTGAATGTGATACAATGTATATACATATTTCACAATATGTGACAGATTTGCAATTATCGTTCTGTATTTCTCTAATGAGTAGTAGTAGATAGAAATGTTCCTTCTTTATAGACTGTTTTAAATGTAACTCTCCTGGCACATATTCAGAATAGCGTTTTTTCCTGTGATTTTGCACCTTAAGTTTCTAAGGTATAGTTCAGTATACAGTATAGGAAGTTCTTTGTTCTAACACAGTGTGTCTGTAGTAGCTGATGTGTGGTGTTAAGATCTTAATTACATACTTTTTTTGCTGTTATTTCTTCCTTCTCTTTCTTTGTGTAAACAGTGCACTGTTTTGCTGAATTCCTCCTCGTAGGTGGATAGTTCCAGTGGAGTGACTTTTATTGATCCTCCATTGACTGCACAGGATTGCTTCAATCCCTGTGCATGTGATGCTGGTCTGATTCAGCCGGTTTATATTCGCTTGAGAAAGGCTTACAGACGAAACGCGTAGAAACCTAAAAGAAAAATCAACACTTGCACGCTGAGACTACAAGGAGAAAGATCATCCGGTAAAGACACAATACCTAAAGGGGACGCCACCCGCTACGTTTACCTTGCCAGTTGCAAAGATCTTTACAGGATTGAATATACTGACAAGAAGTCCGTAAGTTTACTTTTAAGCGAATATAAACCGGCTGAATCAGACCAGCATCACCTGCACAGGGACTGAAGCAATCCTGTACGGTCAATGGAGGATCAATAAAAGTCACTCCACCGGAACAATCCACTTATGAGAAGGAATTCGGCAAAACAGTGCACTGTTTACACAAAGAAAGAGAAGGAAGAAATAACAGCCAAAAAAACGTACTGTATGTAATTAAGATCTTAACACCACAAATCAGCTACTATAGACACACTGTGTTAAAACAAAGAACTTCCTTTATACTGAAGTATACCTTAGAAACTTACGGATCGATTACGAGTTTTGCGTTAGAGGCTATGCGGTGCTAACAAGCAGTTTTGTCTCACTGCTCACTTACATGCAGCGCTAGTATTACAAGTTTTCAGAAACCCGTTGTTAAAAGACAAGAAGTGAGCGTTGAGCAAAATTTTGCTCATTACCGCACTCCAATACCAGCGCTGCTTAAGTCAGCGGTGAGCTGGTGTAACGTGCTTGTGCACGATTTCCCCATAGGAATCAACGGGGAGATCCGACTGAAAAAAAGTCTAACACCTACAAAAAAGCAGCGTAAAACTCACTAACGCAGCCCCATCGATTCCTATGGGGAAATAAATGTTATGTCTACACCTAACACCCTAACATGAACCCCAAGTCTAAACACCTTTAATCTTACACTTATTAACCCCTAATCTGCCGCCCCGACATCACCGACACCTACATTATATTATTAACCCCTAATCTGCCGCTCCGGACACCTCCGCCACCTACATTATATTTATGAACCCCTAATCTGCTGCCCCCAACATCGCCGCCAACTACATTATATTTATTAACCCCTAATCTGCTGCCTCCAATGTCACCGCCACTATAATAAACATATTAACCCCTAAACTGCCGCACTCCCGCCTCGCAAACATTAGTTAAATATTATTAACCCATAATCTGCCATCCCTAACATCGCCACCACCTACCTACATTTATTAACCCCTAATCTTCCGCCTCCAATGTCGCTGCCACTATATTAAAGTTATTAACCCCTAAACCTAAGTCTAACCCTAAACCTAACACCCACTAACTTAAATATAATTTAAATAAATCTAAATAAATATTCCTATCATTAACTAAATAATTCCTATTTAAAACTAAATACTTACCTATAAAATAAACCCTAAGCTAGCTACAATATAACTAATAGTTACATTGTATCTAGCTTAGGGTTTATTTTTATTTTACAGGCAAGTTTGTATTTATTTTAACTAGGTAGAATAGTTACTAAATAGTTATTAACTATTTAATAACTACCTAGCTAAAATAAAGACAAATTTACCTGTAAAATAAAACCTAACCTAAGTTACAATAACACCTAACACTACAATATAATTAAATAAATTAACTAAATTAAATACAATTACCTAAATTAAATTAGCTAAAGTACAAAAAACCCCCACTAAATTACAGAAAATAATAAACAAATTACAGATATTTAAACTAATTACACCTAATCTAAGAGCCCTATTAAAATAAAAATGCCCCCCCCCCCCCAAAAATAAAACCCTAGCCTAAACTAAAATACCAATAGCCCTTAAAAGGGCCTTTTGCGGGGCATTGCCCCAAAGTTATCAGCTCTTTTACCTGTAAAAAAAATACAAACAACCCCCCAACAGTAAAACCCACCACCCACACAACCAACCCCCCAAATAAAATACTAAAAAAACCTAAGCTCCCCATTGCCCTGAAAAGGGCATTTGGATGGGCATTGCCCTTAAAAGGGCAGTTAGCTCTTTTGCCGCCCAAACCCTAACCTAAAAATAAAACCCACCCAATACACCCTTAAAAAACCTAACACTAACCCCCTGAAGATCAACTTACCGGGAGACGTCTTCATCCAAGCCGGGGCGAAGTGGTCCTCCAGACAGGCAGAAGTGGTCCTCCAGATGGGCAGAAGTCTTCATCCAGACGGCATCTTCTATCTTCATCCATCCGACGCGGAGCAGGTCCATCTTCAAGACATCCGACGCAGAGCATCCTCTTCTGGCGACGACTAAAGCTTAATGAAGGTACCTTTAAGTGACGTCATCCAAGATGGCGTCCCTTAGATTCCGATTGGCCGATAGAATTCTATCAGCCAATCAGAATTAAGGTAGAAAAAATCCTATTGGCTGATCCAATCAGCCAATAGGATTGAGCTTGCATTCTATTGGCTTTTCCAATCAGGAATTATTTAGTTAATGATAGGAATATTTATTTAGATTTATTTAAATTATATTTAAATTAATGGGTGTTAGGTTTAGGGGTTAATAACTTTAATATAGGGGCGGCAGATTAGGGGTTAATAAGTGTAGGTAGGTTGTGGAGACACTGGGGCGGCAGATTAGGGGTTAATAAATATAATGTAGGTGGCGGCGATGTTGGGGGCAGCAGATTAGGGGTTCATAAATATAATGTAGGTGGCAGCGGTGTCCGGAGCGGCAGATTAGGGAGGGCCTCGGATTAGGGATTAATAGGTAGTTTATGGGTGTTATGAGTATGAGTGTACTTTTTAGCACTTTAGTTATGAGTTTTATGTTACGGCGTTGTACCATAAAACTCTTAACTACTGACTTTAGAATGCATTACGGATCTTGACAGGGTAGTGTGTACCGCTCACTTTTTGGCCTCTCAGGACAGACTCGTAATACCGGCGCTATGGAAGTCCCATAGAAAAAAAACTTTACGAAATTACGTAAGTCATTTTGCGGTAAGGCCAAAGAAGTGTGCAGTGACCCTAAACCTTCAAGACTCGTAATACCAGCATCTACGTGGAAAGGAGCAGCTGCACGACCCCCTTCACAAAGCCTGTTGTGCCTTTGTCTAATGTGCGAGGGGCGCAAGTGTTTTGCTTGTCACAAAATGGGTTACATCAGCCCTAACTGCCCAGAAAGGAAAAACCCATCGGCATCAGCAGGGGGAGGCCGCTCCTCAGGATTACCATCTTCTGTTTTGTTTGTGGCCAGAGGAAAGTAACATTGAGAACTTACAACCTGTGACTGTTGGAGATAAGGTAACATTGGGGTTTCGGGACACGGGTGCAGAAGTAACTATTGTGCGTCCAGAGCTAGTGAGCTCTGAGGACATTATCCCTGGAAAGGCTCTAGCAGTAAAAGGGATTGGGGGAGTGCAGCCTGCAGTGCCTATGGTACGAGTGTATCTAGACTGCGTAGCAGGAAGAGGGTTAAGAGATGTGGGAGTGTCAGATAATATTCCTACAAATGTATTGCTGGGTACTGATTTGGGTAGGTTATTATCACAGTATATGTCTGATCATGATATCTGTGATATAGGTACACAGGATATGGGTCCTAATGTAAAAGGGACCGTGTGTAACTATGCCCAGATATGTGTTGAAGGGGAGGGGGGCAGTGTGTGTGTGTGACGCAGCCTTTAACTGAACCAGACATGTCAGCAGTGCACTGTGAAAATGTGGAAGGATGTACTGAGAGGGAGAGAGAGACAAATAAGAGTAATAATCTGTTGGTGCTTGAACCAATCAACCCTCAGCTGCCTACTGGCTCTGATAAAGAGAGAGTATACTGGGATAAAGGGAGGTTGTACCGGGAGTCCATTCCAGTGGAGGGACAGGATCCCTGGCTAGCTGAGAGACAGTTAGTGGTACCTAAACAGTTTAGAGTACAACTGTTAGGAGTGGCACATGAAATTCCTATGGCAGGACATCTAGGAGTACAGAAAACCAAAGCCTGGTTGTCCCATCACTTTTATTGGCCTGGGATGGGTATTGATGTTGCTAATTATTATCACTCTGAAAGTGGGGAAACCTGGAGAGGTGGGTCGTGCCCCTTTAATTCCCCTTCGCATAGTGACTGAGCCCTTTGAGACGGTGGCTGTGGATATAATAGGGCCCCTAGCTATCCTAAGTAGTTCAGGGAAAAGATTAATTCTGACTGTAGTGGATTATGCAACTCACTACCCAGAGGCTGTGGCCCTATCATTTATCAGGGCTGATAAAGTGGCTGATGATTTATTACTTATCTTTTTAAGGCTAGGTTTCCCTAAGGAAATGCTAACTGATCAGGGCACCCAATTTATTTCTAGCCTGATGCAGAGTATCTGTAAAATGCTCAAAACCTTTGTGGAATCACAGGGGAAGGACTGGGAGTGTTACCTGCCGCACCTCCTATTTGTTTATAGGGAGGTGCCCCAGGAATCCACTGGTTTCTCCCCTTTGAACTCCTATAAAGGCACAGAGTGCATGTCCCCCTTGATCTGATCAGGAGTGGCAAGGAAAATTGGGCACTCAAGGGACCTCTGTAGTGGACTATGTAATAAGGTTCAGGGACAGAATGCATAGCCTAATGGGGGAGGTACAGGAAAACCTAAAGGCCTCTATGTATGAAGCCGTCTACTTTCTTGCATTCGCGGCGTCAATACGCTCGCCAAACTTCGCTATACATCGCCATCGCGGACCTTAATACGCTCGCCATAGTTATCAAAAAACCCGTCCAAAACATGCGCGTCAAGTACGGTGCGAAGAGGAGCGGACTGTTGTTAACTAACAGTCATCTACCTCGCAGCGATTCGGGATTTTCCCAACTTTATTTATATCTGCAGTAAATTCCATGAACATAGCACATACCTTGTCAGCAGATGATTGTATATAGATATTGTAATTTTAGATTTAAATTGAATTTGAAAGATAGCAATTAGCGACATATTCTTAGCAAAATGGAGAGGGAATTATGTTTTTGTTAACATTTTATATATTGGACATATTTTACTATGATTACGTTATATTTGCAACTTCTATGTGTGTGTATATACAGAGTATATATATTTGATATCTATCACTATTTGAAGGGAATAGTAAAATAAAAATATTTCATTTACACTAGTGGGAGCTAGCTGCTAATTGAGCCTATTATGTAGTTCTTTTGTCTTTGTATATTAATTATTGTGACAAGTTAAGTGCAAAACTGTGCACAAAATATGTAATCTAATTTTTAAAGAGAGACAAACTTGGAGCCTAATCCATTCAAAGCATTTTTTTTTATTTCTATATCTAGTAATGCATTAAATGTATTATTATTTTTTTTCAGTGTCTACATATTTAATAGTTTGTAATTGACTTGTTAGCTTATGTGTTTCATTGTTTTGCCATATATATATATATATATATATATATATATATATATATATATATATATATATATATATATATTCCTTGATATCTCTATCTGTATGTATGTACATATTTATCTATGTAATTTTTAAATATAATGATAGATGTATTTATGTATATGTATCCTTTTTTTAAAAAATAAAAAATTCATATATATTTTTTAGTAATTAATGGGACACCAATATCATAGAATATAATTTCAAGCGACAATACAAACCTTTAACTTTTACTAAAGGAACACTAAGCACATTTATGTACTTTCAGAATTATGATTGAACATTCAATTTAAAATCATTTTCTAAATTACTACTATTAACCATTTTAATTCGTTCTTTGGTTATCTTTATTTTAAAAAGAAGGAATCTAGGCTTAGGAGCAAGATAAATCCAATTGAACCCCCCATGGAAAAGCACTATTTCATTGGCGATGTTCAATCAGCAAGGTCAACTCATGTTCTGATTAAAAATGGTCACAATTCATAATTTAAAATGTTTGATTTAAAATACAGATACAAATAGACTGATGACAATTTGAGAATGTGACTATCTTACAAAGTTGATTTAAATTGTACGCTCTATCTGAAGCATGAACAATAAAATTGATGTTCATTTTCACTTTAATCCTCAGATAACCTTTTCTAATTGAAATAGCAATGCACATATGAAAGCCAATCATATAATGAGTCATATTTAACAAATATCTGCCGGACCTGATCCGACAGTGTGGATCAGGTCCACCAGACCTCGTTGAATGCGGAGAGCAATATGCTCTTGGTATTCAGCATTGCACCAGCAGCTCTTGTGAGCTGCTGGTGTAATGTCGCCCCCTGCAGACTTGACGACAATTGGCCACAAGCAGGGGGTGTCAATCAACCCGATCGTACTCGATTGTTTTGAATTGAGATTCCTGTCCGCCTCATCAGAGCATGTGGACAGGGTTATTGAGCAGCAGTCTTTAGACCGCTGCTCCCTAACTTGTGTTTCTGTTGATTCCTAATACTCGCCAGAAACACGGTCCCTCAATAAATGTGCCTTAATGTATCTATGTGCATTCATCAATCAGCAGCTATATAGTTTATCGGCATATTATCGTCTTTAAATTGTATTTCAATGAATTTTAGAAACCAAATGTATAACAAATATAGAAATTTACAACATTTTTGGCTATTTATACATATTTCTTCTATAAGATATGACGAGTCCACGGATTCATCCTTTACTTGTGGGATATTATCCTCCTGCTAACAGGAAGTGGCAAAGAGCACCACAGCAGAGCTGTCTATATAGCTCCTCCCTTGACTCCACCCCCAGTCATTCTCTTTGCCTACTCTAAGTAATAGGAAGGGTAAAGTGAAAGAGGTGATAAAATGTTAGTTTTTATTTTCTTCAAGCAAGAGTTTTTTATTTTAAATGGTACCGGTGAATACTATTTTCCCTCAGGCAGCAGATGGATGAAGCCTTCTGCCTGGAGGCTGATGATCTGTCATATCACAGTAATTCTCAATCTCTATACTTCATGTTTTCCACGTTTGACTGTCCCTTTAAGCATAATATCACATGACCGTTATGCCTTTATAAGCCCTCCTCTCAATTTCAACTATGCTTGGTAATTTGATTCGCATGAGGAGTGATCATAACTTTTAAGAAGCTCTCTCTATTTTCATCAAGTTGTTTGCTAACCTTATATTTGTAAAGTTCTTTTCAATCACAGGACAGCATACCTTATTCTGAAACGCTAACTGACATACAACGTGTCTGCAGTAGTTCGGCGTCTGACGTCATCAGCACTCCGGGAGTCAGTGTCGCAGCTCCTCTCTGTTGCCGGATTCTACACTGCTTCTCAGGACAACTTATTGCTAGCTAGCAAAGACTCCACAAGTACACGCTGGTCATGAAGTGATGGGTATCGTACTTAACATAAAGTTATTGCCGAAGTTACGCTAATATCATATGTTCCAAAGACTGTATAGACTAACAATTCAATCTGATACATATACGTTACTAATGGAAAGTTTGCATGCTTAACATCTTCTGCATATAACCAGGTTATTTCTGCATACAATATAATGCCATAACAATCCTGCTGTATTCATAAATAAGTTTGCATATGAACTATACTAACCTGAACATTCAAGCATTGTATCTGAGTGGTAATCTACATTCTATTTAAAGAGATACTAACAGAGCTTCAATTACATAAAGTTATAATATATTCAATCTCCAAAGAGATTATTTATTGTTTAGCAATAGCTATTATATTAATTAGGAGAGTATTAGCACATTCACATTGTTGTGCATATCTCCAGCAACTAAAGTTAGTTGTAATTTACTTTTGACCTAAACAGGTCACCCTCAGTCAATGAGCAGAATAAGGTTCCTAGTTTATCAAGGTACCTAGGTTTGGTGTGAGACTGAGTGGAGTAGATACATTTGGGTTCACATTAATCATATAATAAATCCTCACCTGATCTTAGCAGTTGTTACTAAGATCCAGAGCAGTTCCCACAGAATGGCTGAGGAGTACTTAAGAAACTTCAGTGTGAGGAACGTTTTTCATGCTATAAGCAGTGAGGTATGTTCAGTCATTTTTTTCTGGAGAGACTGTGTTATTTCAGAATTGGCTGACAGTATCCCCATGAGGGAGAGGGTAAGCAGTAATCCTAAAGTATAAAGAGGGGTATTACTGAGCTTGCATATATGGGCTATAAAAAAAAAGGTTGACACTGATGTTGGAATGTTTGTGGGCAAATGTTTACATGACTGGGAGTGCAAATAACGTTTTTTATGCTTTATTGAGATAAGAGGGTACACATGGCTTCATTTATGGGTATATGAACCCACATGGCTAGGTTTTAGACCGCTTTGGTGCGGTTATTTTAGGCTGTGAGACATCGAGTGAGATTGGTGGGGCCTATTTTTGCGCCTCAGTTGCGCAGTTGTTTTTCCCAGGCAAGCAGCAAGCTCCAACTCCGGTGGGCCCTTGTGAGCAGTATTTGGCCAAAACAAAGGGTTAGTCCGATTTTACAGACCCCTGAGGGCAGGTAGACGCCACAGCAGGGCTGTGGCGAGGAGCAGGGTTTTTTTTAATTGAAATAAACGTTTTATTGTATTCCGTTTTTTTCTGGTAAGGGTTAAGTATTCCTTTCCTTGTGGGGCAAACTTAGCTGCAAAGTTGGGATGCTTCTATCATAAAATTGGGATAATTTTATTGTTTTCAAGCCGTTTTGGAAAAATTGTATGCTTTTTTTCTCTTAAAGGCGCAGTACCGTTTTTTCAGATTGTTATTTTTTTCACTAAATAAAGTGTTTCAAGCCTGTTTGTGGTCATTACTAGCCTGTTTAACATGTCTGACATTGAGGAAAGCCAATGTTCCATGTGTTTAGAAGCCATTGTGGAACCCCCACTTAAAATGTGTCCCTCATGTACTGAAAGGGCCTTACATTGCAAAGAACATATTTTAGTTGATAAAAGTATGTCTCAGGATGATTCTCAGTCAGAAGAGAATCAGGTTATGCCATCTACTTCTCCCCAAGTGTCACAACCTTTAACGCCCGCACAAACGATGCCAAGTACTTCTAGTGCGTCTAATTCTCTCACCCTGCAAGATATGGCTGCAGTTATGTCTACTACCCTCACAGAGGTATTATCTAAACTGCCTGGTTTGCAGGGGAAGCACAGTGGGTCCGGTAGGAGAGTAAATGCTGAGCCCTCTGACGATTTATTAGCCATCTCCGATGTACCCTCACAATGTTCTGAATTGGGGGTAGGGGAATTGCTGTCTGAAGGAGAGCTTTCTGATTCAGGAAAGATGTTCCCTCAAACAGACTCAGATATGACGGCTTTTAAGTTTAAGCTTGAACACCTCCACTTGTTGCTCAGGTAGGTTTTAGCGACTCTGGATGATTGTGACCCTATTGTAATTCCACCAGAGAAATTGTGTAAAATGGATAGATATCTAGAGGTTCCTACTTACACTAATGTTTTTCCGGTCCCTAAGAGGATTTTGGACATTGTTACTAAGGAATGGGATAGACCAGGCATTCCGTTCTCTCTCCCTCCTACTTTTTTTTTTTTTTTTTAAATAATTTTTATTGAAGTCAGAAACAAACGTAACAAAGGAGATATATCCAAAAAACAATGACAAATAAAAAGGTATACAGTGCTAGTACAGGAATATTGCCAAGTCGACCTATACAGATTATGCCAACCTAATATATAATTATGAGTTTAAAATGTAGCGTATTATGACAGTTATTATCAGAATGATAAAGCTCAAATTGGCTAGAGATATGAAGGAGGAATAAGGGTGACATGGCAATAAGAGTAAATAGAAGGGACCCATCGAGCCCCCTTAATTAAAGTGTTAGCAAGAAATTTGGACTATCTAGACTGAGACTTCAGTTTTGTATTTTTACATAGTATGAAGATTAAATATGATCCCCGCGTTGCATATATTGGAATGCTTATTTGAAGAGTATTGTGGAGTATTGTGGCAAGGCAGGGGTTGACTTCATGGGTTTTGGGAAGGGGGAAAGCAGCGGGCGAGAGCCGCTCAAAGTGAGTTAAAAAAAGGGGGGGAGGGGGACGGAGCCAGTTAGGCTATCAGGCTGGTAGACACTCTTGGGCCTCTGGCCTTTTGAGCATAGAAATTAAAGATATAAGTGTTGAGATCTCTCTGCAACTATAATGGGCTAGTAGTTCTCTTCTATATGGTGACAGAGCTTGCCAAATACCAATGTCTGACCAAAGATAATATGCAAAACCCCTCAGTTTGTCTATATGAAATGCTCCTATGAGAAGCTAAGTATGACAGTAAATAATACTAAATGTCCAGTGCCCCAAACTACATATCAAGCTAAACGAGCAACAAGCGTCTGAATAAATATATATGAGCTGATTAACCAACTCAACTGACATAGTAGTAGTACTTAGGGATCTTGCAGAATAACTCAAACATTGGACATCTATAATAGGAGATTTGCTGGTAGGAACAGTGTCAACCACGAAGGAGAGCGGTAATATCACATACCAATTGTTAACACGGACATTAAGTAACATACCAGTACTGGAGAACTTGCTAATATTGTATTGTATTCCTATACAATGTGTTGAATGGAGAAAAGCAGGAGCATTAAGCTGTATGGAAAAAAAAATCAACACATGACACGTAACAGTGAGAGAGGCAAGCACTTGTAATATATATATATATGTTAAGATGAAATGACTGACTGGGTTGCTTACTCAATTATATTTGGGTTTCTGGACTATGTATGACTATAAAGAGTAAAACATACTGAAATATTAGGGGAGCTTAGGGAGGGTTTCTAAAATGTAAGACTCTAATGTTGAGAAAAAATTGAGCAAAAATAAGTAGAAGCTCAACACATATTCAAATGCCCAAACATGGTGATACAGAGAACAATGACTTATAGTATATATAAACAGGTATATCATAAGAACTTAACATTAATAACACTGGATACACTTCCAAACCATAGTAAGCCTTTAATTAGGCGTCTATATAAATCTACAGAAGGGTATAGTGAGGAGTGTTACTATATCTACCCACGTAACTAGGCTAGTAAACATATTAAATAATTTTAAACTTATCTTAAATTGAGAATGCATGGGAAAACCATAAAAATCAAATTTAAACTCTCAAGGCTGGTAGTTAGTGTTGCAGCTTGACCCTTCAGGTCTGTCCCGTTGTGTCCTATTTACAAGGAGAGCTACAGTGCTATGAGGGCAAAACAAATATGCATCATAGTAATGAAAGATTGTACAACGGTATTAAATTAGATATGAGCAATAATAAAAACTTGAAGGGCTGTCTTACTGTGATGGAATCCTCTTAAGTAAGTCCTATCACGCTATATTACATCAGTAACTAATATCGTGACTACAGTTTCAAAATTATAGGGGTAGGTAAAATCATGACCGCAGTTTCAGAATTATAGGGGTGTGCTAACTGTTAAAACAATCGGATCATGAAAGAGGTATTTGGACCCCAGATTACTGTGCGATATATGAGAGGGTAAAAAACTAAAACCAAAACTGCTGAAGTAGCCACTATTACTATATTCGCAGTAATGGATGCTCTGAAGGAAATAACTTAAAGGTAGGAGCTTTGGGCTGTGAAGTAGAGTAGGAGTTGGAGTGTGTATCGCTCACTTGATTTAAACAAATGTCACAGTGTAATGTGCAAAATAGTAAATAAATACAGAGCATAGTGGACAACAAAATCCAGAACAGACGTCCAGCTATTATAAAAGTAAACTCAACAGCTACAGAACACAAAGGGAAAAACTTTAGCAAATAAGCTTTGTAGATCACTATTATTAAAGTTGTATAGAAATATATAGTCATCACAGTCTACCAGGTGAGGTTGTCCAGGGTGGGAGAAGCGGCAGTATAACCAAATAACTATATGAAATCCCTCAGAAGATCCTCAGTTGCAGAGAGATAAATGCAGTAATATAGTTTGTACAGCGTAACGGTCTGTGCAATATGAATGACTCCATCAGCTGCCATGAGTCAACCTACCCCAAGGTGATACCACAATGTCCAGCACAATTCTGATCCAGTGGGGGGAGATAGCGTATCTGAAAGGATACCAGGCAGACATGGAAGTTGTACCGAAAGTGCAATGCAGCTAGGAGAAGCGTAAGGGAGGTTGCGTGATCTCCATGTAGGTAGGTTTGAGCGCCTGAAGTGAGGGTTAGGTCGTAATGCGTCTAAGCAATTTTGTTGCTGGGGGTCATGGCGCTGGGCAGTTAGATCAATCAAATCCCATCTGCGAGCGGCAAGGTTCCCCGCAGGTACAGGTCCCCATGTTACCTTACTTTTGACTCCGGACTTTTTATAAGGAATCTCCCTCGTGGCTCCCTTCCGCTTACCCCTAGTGGGCCGCTACCCTGAAACTTTTGCCAGTTTTCCTACTCCAACAGTGTTAAGAGCGGTGAATGCTTTAAGCGGCCGGTGTAAGCGCTCCGTTAGTTGCACACAGTGACCTACTGCATTGCTTGGTGTCTTAAGAGTGTTAGAGCTCGGGGACACTTGCAGGCTTAAACAAGGAGGCATAACAGGCATCGGCGCTGCATAGCCTTGATCTGGGGAAATCCTGTCCATATCTGACACCATTCGGGATTCGTGGCAGATGGTCCCTAAGGTGGAGGGAGCTATTTCTACCCTGGCTAAACGTACAACTATACCTATTGAGGACAGTTGTGCTTTCAAAGATCCTATGGATAAAAAATTAGAGGGTCTTCTAAAGAAAATATTTATTCATCAGGGTTTTCTTCTGCAACCTATAGTGTGCATTGTTCCTGTAACTACTGCAGCTGCTTTTTGGTTCGACGCTCTAGAGGAGGCTCTTAAGGTTGAGACCCCGTTAGATGATATTTTAGATAGAATTAAGGCTTTCAAGCTAGCTAATTCTTTTATTACAGATGCCGCTTTTCAACTGGCTAAATTAGCGGCAAAGAATTCAGGTTTTGCCATTTTAGCGCGTAGAGCGTTATGGCTTAAGTCCTGGTCTGCTGATGTGTCATCAAAATCTAAGCTATTAGCTATTCCTTTCAAGGGTAAGACCCTATTCGGGCCTGAACTGAAGGAGATCATTTCTGACATCACTGGAGGAAAAGGCCATGCCCTTCCTCAGGATAAAACAAATAGAATGAGGGCCAAACAAAATAATTTTCATTCCTTTCGAAACTTCAAAGGTGGTCCCTCTACCTCCTCCCCTGCCACAAAGCAGGAGGGGAATTTTGCTCAATCTAAGTCAGTCTGGAGACCTAACCAGGAATAAAGGAAAACAGGCCAAGAAGCCCGCTGCTGCTACCAAGACAGCATGAAGGGGCAGCCCCCGATCCAGGACCGGATCTAGTAGGGGGCAGACTTTCTCTCTTCGCTCAGGCTTGGGCAAGAGATGTTCAGGATTCCTGGGCTTTAGAAATCGTGACCCATGGGTATCTTCTAGACTTCAAAGATTATCCTCCAAGGGGGAGATTTCATCTTTCACGGTTGTCTGTAAACAAGACAAAAAGAGAGGCGTTCTTACGCTGTGTAGAAGACCTATATACTATGGGGGTAACCTGCCCAGTTAAAAAAGCAGAACAGGGGCAGGGGTTTTACTCCAATCTCTTCGTGGGTTCCCAAAAAAGAGGGAACCTTCACACCGATTTTAGATCTCAAGATCCTAAACAAATTTCTCAGAGTCCCATCCTTTAAGATGGAGACCATTCGGACTATTTTACCAATGATCCAGGAAGGTCAATATATAACCACCGTGGATTTGAAGGATGCGTATCTTCACATCCCTATCCACAAAGATCATCACCAGTTTCTCAGGTTCGCCTTTCTGGACAAGCATTACCAGTTTGTGGCTTTTCCCTTCGGGTTGGCCACAGCTCCCAGAATTTTCACAAAAGTGCTAGGGTCCCTTCTGGCGGTTCTAAGGCCACGGGGCATAGCAGTGGTGCCTTATCTGGACGATATATTAATTCAGGCGTCAACGTACCAATTAGCCAAATCACATACGGACATCGTGTTGGCTTTTCTAAGATCTCACGGGTGGAAGGTGAACATAAAGAAGAGTTCACTTATCCCTCTCACAAGAGTTCCATTTCTGGGAACTCTGATAGACTCGGTAGACATGAAAATTTTTCTGACGGAGGTCAGACAATCAAAGATCTTAACCACTTCCCGAGCACTTCATTCCATTCCTCGGTCATCAGTGGCTCAGTGTATGGAGGTAATTGGACTAATGGTAGCGGCAATGGACATAGTTCCGTTTGCTCGCTTGCATCTCAGACCACTGCAACTATGCATGCTCAGACAGTGGAATGGGGACTATGCAAATTTATCTCCTCAGATAAATCTGGAACAAGAGACCAGAGACTCTCTTCTTTGGTGGTTGTCACAGGATCATCTGTCCCAGGGAATGTGTTTCCGCAGGCCAGCATGGGTCATAGTGATGACAGACGCCAGCCTATTGGGCTGGGGTGCAGTCTGGAATTCCCTGAAGGCACAGGGTGTGTGGATTCAGGAGGAGGCTCTCCTTCCAATAAATATTCTAGAACTGAGAGCGATATTCAATGCGCTTCAGGCGTGGCCTCAGCTGGCTTCGGCCAAATTCATAAGATTCCAGTCGGACAATATCACAAGTGTAGCATATATCAATCATCAAGGGGGAATAAAGAGTTCTCTAGCGATGATAGAGGTTTCCAAAATAATTCGATGGGCAGAGACTTACTCTTGCCATCTATCAGCAATCTATATCCCAGGAGTGGAGAACTGGGAAACGGATTTTCTAAGTCGACAGACTTTTCATCCGGGGAAGTGGGAGCTCCATCCGGAGGTGTTTGTACAATTGATTCATCAATGGGGCACACCAGAATTGGATCTGATGGCATCTTGTCAGATTGCCAAACTTCCTTGTTACAGGTCCAGATTGAGGGATCCCCAAGCAGTACTGATAGATGCCCTAGCAGTACCTTGGTCGTTCAACCTGGCTTATAAGTTTCCTCCTTTTCCTCTCCTTCCTCTTCTGATTGCCAGAATCAAACAGGAGAGGGCTTCGGTAATTTTAATAGCACCTGCGTGGCCACGCAGGACTTGGTATGGTGGAAATGTCATCTCTGCCACCGTGGAAACTGCCACTGAGACAGGACCTTCTCATTCAAGGTCTGTTCCAGCATCCAAATCTAGTTTCTCTGCGGCTGACTGCCTGGAGATTGAACCCTTGATTTTATCTAAGCGGGGATTCTCTGAGTCGGTCATAGATACCTTGATTCAGGCTCGAAAGCCTGTCACTAGGAAAATTTACCATAAGATATGGCGTAAATATCTTTATTGGTGCAAATCCAAAGGCTACTCATGGAGTAAGATCAGGATTTTGTCCTTTCTCCAAGAAGGATTGGAGAAGGGGTTATCAGCTAGTTCCTTAAAGGGACAGATATCTGCTTTATCAATTTTACTGCACAAGCATCTGGAAGATGTTCCAGACGTTCAGTCGTTTTGTCAGGCTTTGGTTAGAATTAAGCCTGTGTTTAAACCTGTTGCTCCGCCATGGAGTTTGAATTTAGTTCTTAAAGTTCTTCAAGGGTTCCGTTTGAACCTATGCATTCCATAGATATTAAGCTTCTATCTTGGAAAGTTCTGTTTTTAGTTGCTATCTCTTCGGCTCGAAGAGTTTCTGAACTATCTGCATTGCAATGCGACTCGCCTTATCTTGTTTTCCATTCTGATAAGGTGGTTTTGCGTAACAAACCTGGATTCCTTCCTAAGGTTGTTTCTAATAAGAATATTAATCAGGAAATTGTTGTTCCTTCTCTGTGTCCTAACCCTTCTTCTAAGAAGGAGCGTCTGTTACATAACTTGGACGTGGTTCGTGCTTTGAAGTTTTACTTGCAAGCGACCAAAGATTTCCGTCAAACATCTTCTTTGTTAGTTGTCTATTCTGGAAAACGTAGAGGTCAAAAAGCTACGGCTACCGCTCTTTCTTTCTGGCTGAAAAGCATCATCCGTTTGGCATACGAGACTGCTGGACAGCAGCCTCCTGAAAGGATTACAGCTCATTCTACTAGAGCTGTGGCTTCCACATGGGCTTTTAAAAACGATGCTTCTGTTGAACAGATTTGTAAGGCTGCGACTTGGTCTTCCCTTCATACCTTTTCCAAATTTTCCAAATTTGATACTTTTGCTTCTTCGGAGGCTATTTTTGGGAGAAAAGTTCTTCAAGCAGTGGTGCCTTCTGTTTAGGTATCTGTCTTGTCCCTCCCATTCATACGTGTCCTGAAGCTTTGGTATTGTATCCCACAAGTAAAGGATGAATCCGTGGACTCTTATAGAAGAAAAGTAAATTTATGCTTACCTGATAAATACCTTATCATTCCTATACCTTCGGTCGAATGACTGGGGGGTGGAATCAAGGGAGGAGCTATATAGACAGCTCTGCTGTGGTGCTCTTTGCCACTTCCTGTTAGCAGGAGGATAATATCCCACAAGTAAAGGATGAATCCGTGGACTCGTCGTATCATAGAATAAATTAATTTATCAGGTAAGCATAAATTTACTTTTCTCTTTTTTTTTTTTCCATGTCGCTTGAAATATTTAAATTAATACAGCGACACAATAATTTAAATATAAAATTTAAAACTAATTTTTTTTTTTTACTTTTTTTTTTTTTTTAAATAATTAAAAAAAAAAAAAAAATTGAAAATAACAATTATATTCAGTTTATGGCCTCCTGCATGGCCAGCACAGCCCTGGCAACTCCAGTTAGGGCCTGGGCAAGGTCCATGAATATCTCTTGGAGGAATGGCCCAGTTTGGGTGCCCTGATCTTGATCTAGAAAAAGACCAAAAGAAAATATGTTAGATAAATTCTTTATCAAGATAGAATTTGTAAAACATTATATTTTTTTAATTTACATTCAACTGTAGCCGCCACCACTTCCTCTTCAGCTCCCGCCGGAGACAGAGGGGGTTCTGCAACATCCCCCGGTACTGGGTCGTCTGTCATAGATGAAGCACAATAATGAACAAATGTTACTATGATCAATGACAACTCCTATATTTTACAACAAATAGTTAATTTAAAAATAATCCAAAAAATCCTCTCTAAATTATATTTGAAACTAAATAAATAAAATGGACACGCAAACCACATATTTTCTTTATGCTTTTCTTATGAGACTATAATGTTTTCAATCAATATATTTTTTTGATAGATGTTATAATTGGCTTCATTCTTCTATAATACTTTGATGAAAAGCATATCTTGATATTCTCTTTAGTTGCAGAATTTTAAATGATCCTAGATGCCTTCTCTAATTTTCTCACCATACACATTGTTATATCTTCAACAAAGGATAGATATAGAATTAAGTAAATAGAATATTCTAACTAAATTGTAATCTTTTGTAATATTATAATCTCTATCTGAATCATGAAAGAAAATGTTAGTGTTTAGTGTCCCTTCAACATGCAGCCTGAAAGAACCTTGAAAAAATTAAAAAAAAAAAAAAAAGTTAAAGGGACATTAAACCACAACATTTTCTTTCATTATTCAGATTGATTATACATTTTTAGACAAATTTCCAATTTAATTCTGTTATCAATGTTGTTTCATTCTATTGGTATCTTTTATTGTAGAACCAGCAATGCATTCCTTGGAGCTAGCTGAATACATTGTAAAGCCAATGCAAATGGGGATAGAATTTTAGTCACCAATCAGCAGCTAGCTCCAAGTTCCTGAGCCTATCTAGATATGCGATTCAACAAAGGATAACAGGAGAATGAAGCAAATGAGATAATAGAAGTAAATTGTAAAGTTGTTTAAAATTGTATGTTGTATCTGAATCATGAAAGAAACAAATTGGTTTTAATGTCCCTTTAAATAATGCAAAAATAGTATGAGAATTGTAAATTATCTTGGATATCAGGGACTTCTTCCTCTGTCCCTGAATCCTCCTGACGACCCTCAAGGAAGGTCAATGGCAACGGTGGCGAGGAGTGGTTGCTCCTCGGAGTCGCCATCGGCACTGGCCTTACATAGGCCTAGATTTGGAGTTCGGCGGTAGCCGTCAAAACCAGCGTTAGAGGCTCCTAACGCTGGTTTTGGCCGCCCGCTGGTATTTGGAGTCAGTGATTAAAGGGTCTAACGCTCACTTTTCAGCCGCGACTTTTCCATACCGCAGATCCCCCTACGCCATTTGCGTATCCTATCTTTTCAATGGGATCTTTCTAACGCCGGTATTTAGAGTCGTTTCTGAAGTGAGCGTTAGAGCTCTAACGACAAAATTCCAGCCGCCTGAAAATAGCAGGAGTTAAGAGCTTTCTGGCTAACGCCGGTTCATAAAGCTCTTAACTACTGTACCCTAAAGTACACTAACACCCATAAACTACCTATGTACCCCTAAACCGAGCTCCCCCCACATCGCCGCCACTCGATTAAAATTTTTAACCCCTAATCTGCCGACCGCCACCTACGTTATACTTATGTACCCCTAATCTGCTGCCCCTAACCCCGCCGACCCCTGTATTACATTTATTAACCCCTAACCTGCCCCCCACAACGTCGCCGCCAGCTACTTAAAATAATTAACCCCTAATCTTCCGACCGCAAAGCGCCGCCACCTACGTTATCCCTATGTACCCCTAATCTGCTACCCCTAACACCGCCGACCCCTATATTATATTTATTAACCCCTAATCTGCCCCCCTCAACGTCGCCGACACCTGCCTACACTTATTAACCCCTAATCTGCCGAGCGGACCTGAGCGCTACTATAATAAAGTTATTAACCCCTAACCCGCCTCACTAACCCTATCATAAATAGTATTAACCCCTAATCTGCCCTCCCTAACATCGCCGACACCTACCTTCAATTATTAACCCCTAATCTGACGACCGGAGCTCACCGCTATTCTAATAAATTGATTAACCCCTAAAGCTAAGTCTAACCCTAACACTAACACCCCCCTAACTTAAATATAATTTACATCTAACGAAATTAATTAACTCTTATTAAATAAATGATTCCTATTTAAAGCTAAATACTTACCTGTAAAATAAATCCTAATATAGCTACAATATAAATTATAATTATATTATAGCTATTTTAGGATTAATATTTATTTTACAGGCAACTTGGTATTTATTTTAACTAGGTACAATAGCTATTAAATAGTTAAGAACTATTTAATAGCTACCTAGTTAAAATAATAACAAATTTACCTGTAAAATAAATCCTAACCTAAGATATAATTAAACCTAACACTACCCTATCAATAAAATAATTAAATAAACTACCTACAATTACCTACAATTAACCTAACACTACACTATCAATAAATTAATTAAACACAATTGCTAAAAAAAAATACAATTAAATAAACTAGCTAAAGTACAAAAAATAAAAAAGAACTAAGTTACAAAAAATAAAAAAATATTTACAAACATAAGAAAAATATTACAACAATTTTAAACTAATTACACCTACTCTAAGCCCCCTAATAAAATAACAAAGCCCCCCAAAATAAAAAATTCCCTACCCTATTCTAAATTAAAAAAGTTACAAGCTCTTTTACCTTACCAGCCCTGAACAGGGCCCTTTGCGGGGCATGCCCCAAGAATTTCAGCTCTTTTGCCTGTAAAAGAATAAATACAATACCCCCCCCCCAACATTACAACCCACCACCCACATACCCCTAATCTAACCCAAACCCCCCTTAAATAAACCTAACACTAAGCCCCTGAAGATCTTCCTACCTTGTCTTCACCATACCAGGTTCACCGATCCGTCCTGGCTCCAACATCTTCATCCAACCCAAGCGGGGGTTGGCGATCCATCATCCGGTGCTGAAGAGGTCCAGAAGAGGCTCCAAAGTCTTCCTCCTATCCGGCAAGAAGAGGACATCCGGACCGGCAAACATCTTCTCCAAGCGGCATCTTCGATCTTCTTCCATCCGGTGCGGAGCGGGTCCATCTTGAAGCAGGCGACGCGGATCCATCCTCTTCTTCCGTTGTCTCCCGACGAATGACGGTTCCTTTAAGGGACGTCATCCAAGATGGCGTCCCTCGAATTCCGATTGGCTGATAGGATTCTATCAGCCAATCGGAATTAAGGTAGGAATTTTCTGATTGGCTGATGGAATCAGCCAATCAGAATCAAGTTCAATCCGATTGGCTGATCCAATCAGCCAATCAGATTGAGCTCGCATTCTATTGGCTGATCGGAACAGCCAATAGAATGCAAGCTCAATCTGATTGGCTGATTGGATCAGCCAATCGGATTGAACTTGATTCTGATTGGCTGATTCCATCAGCCAATCAGAAAATTCCTACCTTAATTCCGATTGGCTGATAGAATCCTATCAGCCAATCGGAATTCGAGGGACGCCATCTTGGATGACGTCCCTTAAAGGAACCGTCATTCGTCGGGAGACAACGGAAGAAGAGGATGGATCCGCGTCGCCTGCTTCAAGATGGACCCGCTCCGCACCGGATGGAAGAAGATCGAAGATGCCGCTTGGAGAAGATGTTTGCCGGTCCGGATGTCCTCTTCTTGCCGGATAGGAGGAAGACTTTGGAGCCTCTTCTGGACCTCTTCAGCACCGGATGATGGATCGCCAACCCCCGCTTGGGTTGGATGAAGATGTTGGAGCCAGGACGGATCGGTGAACCTGGTATGGTGAAGACAAGGTAGGAAGATCTTCAGGGGCTTAGTGTTAGGTTTATTTAAGGGGGGTTTGGGTTAGATTAGGGGTATGTGGGTGGTGGGTTGTAATGTTGGGGGGGGGGTATTGTATTTATTCTTTTACAGGCAAAAGAGCTGAAATTCTTGGGGCATGCCCCGCAAAGGGCCCTGTTCAGGGCTGGTAAGGTAAAAGAGCTTGTAACTTTTTTAATTTAGAATAGGGTAGGGAATTTTTTATTTTGGGGGGCTTTGTTATTTTATTAGGGGGCTTAGAGTAGGTGTAATTAGTTTAAAATTGTTGTAATATTTTTCTTATGTTTGTAAATATTTTTTTATTTTTTGTAACTTAGTTCTTTTTTATTTTTTGTACTTTAGCTAGTTTATTTAATTGTATTTTTTTTTAGCAATTGTGTTTAATTAATTTATTGATAGTGTAGTGTTAGGTTAATTGTAGGTAATTGTAGGTAGTTTATTTAATTATTTTATTGATAGGGTAGTGTTAGGTTTAATTATATCTTAGGTTAGGATTTATTTTACAGGTAAAATTGTTATTATTTTAACTAGGTAGCTATTAAATAGTTCTTAACTATTTAATAGCTATTGTACCTAGTTAAAATAATTACAAAGTTGCCTGTAAAATAAATATTAATCCTAAAATAGCTACAATGTAATTATAATTTATATTGTAGCTATATTAGGATTTATTTTACAGGTAAGTATTTATCTTTAAATAGGAATCATTTATTTAATAAGAGTTAATTAATTTCGTTAGATGTAAATTATATTTAAGTTATGGGGGTGTTAGTGTTAGGGTTAGACTTAGCGTTAGGGGTTAATACATTTATTAGAATAGCGGTGAGCTCCGCTCGGAAGATTAGGGGTTAATAATTGAAGGTAGGTGTCGGCGATGTTAGGGAGGGCAGATTAGGGGTTAATACTATTTATGATAGGGTTAGTGAGGCGGATTAGGGGTTAATAACTTTATTATAGTAGCGGTGCGGTCCGCTCGGCAGATTAGGGGTTAATAAGTGTAGGCAGGTGTCGGCGACGTTGAGGGGGGCATATTAGGGGTTAATAAATATAATATAGGGGTCGGCGGTGTTAGGGGCAGCAGATTAGGGGTACATAGGGATAACGTAGATTGCGGCGGTTTACGGAGCGGCAGATTAGGGGTTAAAAAAATATGCAGGTGTCAGCGATAGCGGGGGCGGCAGATTAGGGGTTAATAAGTGTAAGGTTAGGGGTGTTTAGACTCGGGGTACATGTTAGAGTGTTAGGTGCAGACGTAGGAAGTGTTTCCCCATAGGAAACAATGGGGCTGCGTTAGGAGCTGAACGCTGCTTTTTTGCAGGTGTTAGGTTTTTTTTCAGCGCAAACAGTCCCATTGTTTCCTATGGGGGAATCGTGCACGAGCACGTTTTTGAGGCTGGCCGCGTCCGTAAGCACCGCTGGTATCGAGAGTTGCATTTGCGGTAAAAATGCTCTACGCTCCTTTTTTGGAGCCTAACGCAGCATTTGTTTGAACTCTCGATACCAGAGTTAATTTTATGGTGCGGCCAGAAAAAAGCCGGCGGAGCGTTAACAGCCCTTTTACCGCCAAACTCCAAATCTAGGCCATAGTGTGGTATCCTATCTCTTGGACGCCTAAGATCTGTGAAAATATAAAGTTGTATGTCCACATTAGAAACAAGATATATATTATTTCTGAGTAATGCATCTGCAGCAGCAATGCATGTAATCTTTATTGTTTCTGTTGAAAAACAAATATATACATACATTTTTATCTCTAGAGAGATATATCAATATCAAGATATCTCTGTAAATCGAGATATGCTATATATATATATATATATATATATATATATATATATATATATATATATATATATATATATATATATATATATATATGTATAATATATGTATGATATATATATATGTTTCTGATATAGATATATATGTGATATATATATATATATGTATATGATAAAGACATATCAATACATATCTATACATATATATATATACACATATATACACACATATATATATCTATCTATATCTATATCTATATATATATATATATACACACATATCTATACATATCCATACATATATATATATATATATATATACACATATATGCACATATATACATATATATATACACACACACACACACATATATATATATATATATATATGTACATCCATAATAGATTTGTAAATATTTATCTCTAGGAGTAAACTTTCATGCAGCTTGAATAATAATTATGATGTTGCATGTTTTTTTTATTTTAAAATCTCCATTCTTAGTTTCTAGATATATGTCTCCATGAAATAAATGATGATAATTTACAGAGGAATAACATATTTGATTGACCCTTTAGAAAATTTATGGGGTTTTGAGTGACATCAAATGTTTGTATGCAACTAAGTCAAAAACATTGAAAAACAACCATTAAAAAATAAGATAGGCGTGTTTTTATTTTTTTTTTAAATATCATCAAATAAATATATAAAATAAATGTAATATATTTACTGAATAGAATAAAATACATATGATTAGCTCATAAAAACATTTGAAAATAACTTTTCTTAAAGACATGCGTCATTTAAGCATACATTTTTTAAGTACAATACACAATACTTACATGCTCGAATGAGCACACGGAAATCGTGATACCGTTCAGTCTCGCGTCTACGGAGGTCTGAGAATCTCCATAGACAACTGCGCCTGGAACGGCGGACCCCCGAAACCCTTCGCATCCTCCGCCTCATTTCGTAAATGATACGATCACGGTCCTCATGTGTAATTCCTTTCACACCTATCCTCCTCGGAAAGTACTTGTCCATTCCGTACACCAATATAAGTAACTCTCCCTCACTAAAAATTGGTGGACGTTGTGCCATTTTACTCTCATAAATTTTTTTCTAAATTAATTTTTTAGTGCGTCACAAATATACCCAAAATATACAAATTTTATTGTTTCTTGTAAGTGTAACTAAAAATAATAATATTTGGTTGGCTGATTAGATGTTTCACGTATTCATGACAATTACTGGTTCTTGCAAGTGTAACTAAAAATATTAATATTTGGTTGGCTAATTAGATGTTTCACGTGTTCATAACGATTACTGTGTAATTCCATAAAATAAAAAAACATGCGCCATTACTGACTCAATGTAAAACAAACTAAAGTTACGATTTATTCAAATATAAAAATTAATTTGATCACAGGATTACCTGGATTCATGCGGCTTCAGAGTATCATCAAATATTTAAAGAAGTGATCCCTCTCCTGTCAGACAATAGACCTCTTAAATATGATACATGTTAAATGGTAGACACCATAGACAAACCTGAGGCCATGTAAACAAGGATGAACCCTTATAGACAAGTATGACACACTGTAGACAAGTATGACACACTGTAGACAAGGATGACACACTGTAGACAAGGATGACACACTGTAGACAAGTATGACGGATTCACCGTCATCAAATCATTTATATTGCGGCATAGATATATTTTAAAACATTCAATAATATTGCTTTACTGAGACATCAAGAGATTATTATTATTTTATCATTATATTAAACAGGAGTCATAAATGACGAAATTAGGTGAACAATTTCTTAATACTCTAAAATTTTTAGATGATTTTATAATTGTTAACTGCTGATTGTCTACCTACTACCTGTCTATAAAAGGGAATTTAAAATGGAGTATAATCACCTATGCTTTACAAGAGCTATAGGTGCAAGAAATATACTTTGTGATATATTTATTGATATTTATTGCTATTAATTTATTGACGCTGCTCAAAATTTTTATTTTTATCTTGTTATGTCTGCGCCTGGAAAAACAAAGTCAGGGCGCAGCATACAATTTAATTTTGAGCAAAATAAAGTTTTAGTGACCCTAGTTTTAGAGCACTATGATTTTATTTATGGTTCTAAAGCCCAAAAGACCTCGCTCTCCAGAAAAGAAGAGATCTGGAGAGCAATAGCTGGCAGTGTGTCCGCCGAAGGGACTCATCCCAAATCGGTGGCACACTATAAGAAAAGATTCTTTGACATCAAGAGAATCTTAAAGGCCAAGCTGTCCAGGGAGTTACAGTCTGCACGTATGACCGGTGGTGGCGCGCCATATGTGGCTGAGCTATCCGAATATGAGGTTCAGCTGCGGGAGAAGCTGGGAGCAAACATGACGCTCGGTCTGGATTTAGTGGGGCATGATACTGACGAGTTGGCAGGTAAGATGATATTACTTGAGATATTGATGTCGCACATGTTGATTTTTGTTTTTAATTTTTCTTAAAATGTTTATTAAAGGGACATGCCACCCACATTTTTTTATTTTATGATTTAGAAAGAGAATGCAATGTTAAACATCTTTCTAATTTACTTACATTATCTAATTTGTTTTATTCTCTTGATATTCTTTCATGAAAAGCATATCTAGATATGCTCACTAGCTGCTGATTGGTTGCTGCACATAGAAGCATCATGTGATTGGCTCACCATGTGCATTGCTTTTTCTTCAAATAAGGATATTTAAAAAATGAAGCAACATAAATTATGGAAGTAAATTGGAATGTTGTTTAAATTTCTATTCTCTATCTGAATCATGAAAGAAAGATTTTGTGTTTAGTGGCCCTTTAAGATTATGATGTGCAATATTATTGATAATAATATTTTATTTCATGTATTTTGTTTAAGCATCTACCAGTGCTGCAGCTGCTGCTGCAGTTCCAGCTAGTGATGCTGCCACGGCTGGAGATGACACCCTCCTATTGCCCGTCAGTATCCACACTGAATCCAGCCACAGCTTCTCCTCAGCCGCCACACATCCGGACATTATGTGCAGCACCCCTGATGGAGCAAGCATTGGCCGATCTACAGGTATGTTTGCTATTCTTACTTTGCTTTTAATTTAATTGTTATCACTTGTATGATCGTTCACATTTCTAAATATGTATATTCTATTTTCATTATACAGCTGAGGTCCGAAGGGCTTTGGGACCCCCTCCAAGATCTACGATCTCCTCCTCAGGTAACAAGAAAAAAACATCAAACATGAATGTTATCTGTGCTCAGAGTATCAGAATTGTCAATAGCTCAATGTGAATTTTTTATTTTTTTTAATGAAGAATATCACTTTCATAAACATTAATGGGAAATAACATAGATTGTTTAGATCTTCTCTCATTTCATAGTATTTCAAAGAATAGGACAGTCAAATGATGTTATTTTAGACATACAGGGACATGAAACAAAAACAGATATTCATTGGATTAGGATAGTGAATACTAGATAAAACATATGTAAAATTTAAGTATGTTATTTAATTTGCATCCTTAAATTTTTAGACTTTAGATTAAAAGGTTTACTTTGAAAGCACTGTAGTATCAGAGAACCAAGCTTATAGATGAAGATTGCTACATGCATACATGTATAGATAGATATACTTATATACTGATTGTGATTGGCTCACCAATCTGTTAAGTGATCAAACAATAGTGTATTGTTTCTCCTTCAAAAAAAGACACAGAGTAAATTAATACAATTAAATTGATATATATGTTATTGCAAATTTAATTTTGTATTCTATATCTTAAAGGGATAGTATAGTTAACATTAACATTTAATGGTTCAGATAGAACATACAATGAAAGGGACATGAAACCCACATTTTGTAATTTCATTAGTTATAAAGAAAAGGCATTTTTTAACATCTTTCTAATTTAATTCTATTATCTAATTTGTTTTATTCTCTTGATATTCTTTGATGAAAAGTATATCTAGATATGCTCACTATCTGCTGATTGGTTGCTGCACATAGAAGCCTCATGTGATTGGCTCACCCATGTGCATTGCTTTTTCTTCAAATAAGGATATCTAAAAACAAAACAAAATAAATAATAGAAGTAAATTGGAATGTTGTTTAAGTTTGTATGTTCTATCTGAATCATGAAAGAACGATTTTGTGTTTAGTGGCCCTTTAAGCTTCAAATTTGCTCCCATCATCAATTTTTATTTTATTATCTTGTTATCTTTATTTGCAAACCATGAATGTAAGCTTAAAAGACAGGCCATTTTTAATTCAGCACCTGGGTACCGCTTGTTGATTGTTCTCTATATGTAAACATCCAATCAACAAACGGTATACATTTGATGAAAAAAAAATGTGCCTGCTTGTAATATTACTTTATATCGATTTTCAAAGAAAGATAACAAGAGATCTAATAAGAATTGATAATAGGATTAACTAATAATCTTGCTTAAAATATCATGATCTATCTGAATCATGTAAGTTTAGTTCTTACTAGACTATCACTTTAATGATGATTAAACATATTGGAATTGACAGTCCTTTGCAACTTTAAATGAATGAAAGGTTTGGATAATCACCTGTGTATTGCATGACCATTCTTTGAGGCCTATTTAACAAATGTCTGTTGGACATGATCCGACAGTGCGGATCAGGTCTGACAGACATAGCTGAATGTGGAGAGCAATACGTTCTCAGAGCTCAGAGCAGGTTGACAGGGTTATGGAGCAGCGGTCTTTAGACCGTTGCTTCATAACTGTTGTTTGCCGAGAGTCTGAATACTCGCCATAAACACGGCCCTTAAAGCTACATACAGAGCTTGATAAATGGACCTCTATATCTCTCTCATGTATTAATCGACAAATGGAGTTGGAGATACCAAGTTTATTGCGAGCATGCAGGCTTTCAAGAAAATGCAGTTATAAGCAGACGTATAAAGAACGCTGCTCCATACCCTTGCTGCTATTCACCACAATTGAGTATGATCTTGTTTATTGAACCCCACAGTGCTGACGGCCCATTGTCCACGACTCTGAAGGGGGCATTCTCTACATTCAGTGAGTTATTGCGGACATGATCCGCACTGTTGGATCATGTCCAACAGACCGAACATAAATAGGCCTATAATATATTCTCAGCGCAACATCATTGTCACTACTCAAGCTTATCGCACCATTAGTGGTGCTTGTAATCATGTCATTGTCAAGAGACACAATTGTCAAGAGACACAATTTCCCGAATCACAGGATCAGGGAATCTCCCAGGGAACATCAGATATAGAATCTCTCATCCGTTCTGCCCCTCCTGACCCAGAAGACACAGCTGCTTTGGACCCTGGTGCCCCTCCTGCCCCTGTTGGTCATGTCCCATCAGCTCATGGCCGCGCTGATCCTGGCCACTGACTGCCTCCCATCAATGATGATGAGGCAGTCGGGGAAATGTTAGATCTGGCCAGGCAGTACCAGGAAGAACACCGTGAGTTGCATGGGGCATTAAGGTTATCTGTTGAGCAACAGGGGCAGATATTAGAGAGGGGCATTACAGTAGATAGGGACAGATTAGATATAGAGAGGGAAAGGTTGAGAGTAGAGTCAGGTAGAATAGATTTAGAGAGGGAAAGATTTTTTCTATGAATGACGTAGGGATAGTGCCAGATTAGAGATAGAGAGGGATAGATTAAATTATGAAATGCAGAGGGATAGCAATAGATTATACTTCGATAGGGAAAGATTAGCATTCGATAGGGCCAGGGCAGCTGAAGAGCAGTTAGAACGCCAGCGTCGGGAGAGGGCAGACAAAGACAACAGGGTTTTTAATCGTCACTTGATTTTAAACTTGGGGAGAAGGGGAACAAGGGAGAGATCACCTCCCTCTCTCCCTCACCCAAAAGAAAAAAAAGATTAGGGTGTTTTAATTTGCTCATTTTATTAGGGTTTTTAATATTAGTTTTATTATGTATATGTGTATGTGTTTATGTTTTTATGATTTTTAATTTAAAAATATGAATAAAATATTTTTAAATTATTAAACAAATGTCGATGTTTTTATGATTTTTAATTTAAAAATATGTAATGAATATTTTTAAATTATTAAACAAATGTCTTGATGTTTTTATAATTTTTAATTTAAAAATATTAATAAAATATTTTTAAATTATTAAACAAATGTCTTGATGTTTTTATGATTTTTAATTTAAAAATATGTAATGAATATTTTTAAATTATTAAAAAAATGTCCTGATGTTTTTATGATTTTTAATTTAAAAATATTAATAAAATATTTTTAAATTATTAAATGTGTTGATGTTTTTATGATTTTTAATTTAAAAATATGAATAAAATATTTTTAAATTATTAATCAGTTTTTTTTTTTTTTAAAGAGATGTAATTATTATTAATAAATGTCTGGATGTTTTTATGATTTTCAATTTAAAAATATGTAATGAATATTTTTAAATTATTTAAAAAATGTCTTGATGTTTTTATGATTTTTAATTTTAAAATATGAATAAAATATTTGTAAATTAATAATCATTTTTTTTAATAAAAAAATATTTGAAAATTATTAATAAATGTGTTTGTTATTACTTGATTCCCACGTTACAAATGACTGATGTTCAAATTCAATGCAGGTGTAACCTATTATATACTCATTATTAAATGTTAAATTTAATAAACATAATAACATTTAATTTTAAAATTAAAATTTTATATTGAGCTTTTGGATAAACAACTCAATTAGAATAAAGTTTACTTGAATCAATAATTATAATTTAAATATTCATTGTTAACATGTGATATTCACATTTTGATCAATTTTTCGTAATTGTCTTGATATCTTTATTTTAAAAAGAAAGTCCATAACCTTGGACAGAACTTATTTATTGGTGGATGAATGTATACAACAAAATGGGCCGGCATCTAAAGTAACCAAATTGATTTTTTTTTAAATATACCAAGAAAATGAATAACTTTTTCTAATAGGAGTAATTAGAAAGTTTATTAAAATTGCATGCTCTATATGAATAACACATAGAAAATCATTAAGTTCAGTGTCTCTTTATTATTTCTAACATTAAAATAAATATATTTATAGAGAGAGAGATTGTGAGAGAGAGAGAGAGAGAGAGAGAGAGAGAGAGATTGAAAGAGAGATTTAGAGAGAGATTGTGAGAGAGATTGTGTGAGAGAGAGAGAGAGAGAGAGAGAGAGAGAAATTGAGAGAGATTGTGAGAGAGAGAGAGAGAGAGAGAGAGAGAGAGAGAGAGAGAGAGAGAGAGAGAGAGAGAGAGAGAGAGAGAGAGAGAGAGATTGAGAGCAATTCTGAGAGGGAGATTGTGATTGAGTGATTGAGAGAGAGATTGTGAGAGAGAGATTGAGAGAGAGAGAGAATGAGAGAGAGAGAGAGAATGTGTGAGAGAGAGAGATTGAGAGCAATTGTGAGAGAGAGATTGTGAGAGAGAGAGATTGAGAGATTGAGAGAGAGAGCAATTGTGAGAGAGAGAGATTGTGAGAGAGAGAGATTGTGAGATAGAGAGATTGAGAGAGAGAGATTTAGAGAGAGAGAGAATGAGAGAAAGAGAGAGATTGAGAGAGATTGAGAGAGAAAGATTGTGTGAGAGAGATTGAGAGCGAGAGATTGAGAGAGAGATTGAGAGAGAGAGAGAGAGAGAGAGAGAGAGAGATTGTGAGATAGAGAGATTGAGAGATTGAGAGAGATAGAACGAGAGAAAGAGAGTGAGAGAGAGAGATTGTGAGATTGAGAGAGAGAGATTGAGAGAGAGAGAATGAGAGAGAGTGAGAGAGATTGAGAGAGAGAGAGAGAGATTGAGAGAGAGAGAGAGAGAGCAATTGTGAGAGAGAGATTGTGAGAGAGAGAAATTGAGAGAGAGAGAGAGAGATTGTGTGTGAGAGAGACAGAGAGAGAGAGAGAGAGGGAGATTGAGAGAAATTGAGAGAGAGAGGGAGAGAGACTGTGATATAGATAAAGACAGACAGACAGTGCGAGAAACACATGTATACATTTATAAACCTGTAGTGCATTGCTGCTAGGTCCATAAATGTTAACAATAATTTTTATCTTCAATTTTATATTATTTTAATGTGACAGTGAAATGAAAACAATAATCTTTTTAATTAATTTGTTAAAATTCATATAGATAACATTCAGCTCATGCACGTTAAAGGGACAATGAACCCAATTTTTTTTTTTTATGCAGATAGAGCATGACATTTTAAGCAATAATAATATTGCAATAATTGTAATTTACTCCTATTCTCTGATGTTCTTCATTATCTTGTTATATTAATTTGAAATGCAAGAATGTAATTGTTGATTATGGGACATTTATGGTTATAAACTTGTGTTTTCTAAAATGCAAGTATGCCTAAAGAAATGAAATAAGTGGTCATTTTTAAAAAGGAAAGATAGAATCTAAACACATATTAAAAAATATTTATTGTTATAGCCTTACAAATAACAACAGAGTCAAGTGTAGATCTCAATTATTTTTATTTAATGAGATTTTATTAAACATGTGTCTCATCAACTTTACATTAAACAATTGCAACATTTGCCAAAATGAACCACTTTCAATCAATGGCTTTACAATGATATACAATATCATTCATTGAAACGACAATATTTGCTCAACAGTAATCCAAAATATAGCAGATTTTGGATTAAAAATAATAATGTAAAGTAAAGAAAAACACAAATAAAAACTGTATGTTGCACAATCAAGCTTCTTGCCCAAAAACCCCTTGGATATAGACTGCTCGAGCTTGGACTCCCAGAGCATCGTGCTCCAGGAATGGGTCGATGTATTGACCATATTCATTGTCCAAGCTCTCCATATCTATATCTGGGATTTTTATGGCAATATTGTGCAACATACAGCAAACCATAAAAATTAAGGAGACTTTGGAGGGGGCGTACTGAAGAACACCACCAGAGATGTCCAAGCAGCGGAAACAGATCTTGTCGCAGTGTGTGCACGGTTGTAGCGCACCTCTTCCACTCCGTTGGGGTTTTGGACGGGTGTGAACAGCCACGGAAGACACGGATATCCAGAATCACCTGCACAAACAAAATAGATCATTGCCATTAGCAATCAGAATGAATAAAATATTTCATATACATATGTTAGAGTATCTAAGAAATATTTACCTATCAGGATTCCCTCTGGCATTTGGCCCTCCTGGAAGCGTTGGTACACGGCCGAATTCTGGAGGACGAAGGAATCATGATTGCAGCCAGGGAGTCCAGATCGAACACTCATCACCCTCAACCTGGCGTCACAGATTACCTGGATATTCAGCGAGTGATTGAATTTCCTATCCCGGTAGGGCTCCTCTTGACCACTTGGAGGCTGCACTAAAACGGAGAAGGTTGTCTGGCTCATACCAACACCTAGACCTGTCACAGCCTGGAATGACCCAGTTGCCAAGAAATAGAGGACCGTAAACAGCTTTACCATCCCAGGGATTGCCCTAGTTCCTCTAGTGAGTGGCTCGAGAGAGTCCGCGATCTCGACATAAAGCCTCTCAATAGAGGCCCTATCCAGTCGAAATCGACGGATCACCTCTCGGTCACTGAGGGCATGGAGCCCAATCCTTGGGTAGAAAACCCTTGGCACTCGCTGGCATCTTCCGTGTTGCATTGCAGCCATCAACACCTGTCTTTCCCGGCGTCTCCTTAATAACAGAACAAAATTGACAACATTGAGGATGTCCATCCTCAAAGTAACACCAAATAATAATAATGAAATGCAGTGATTGAAGAGCCCCTTTTATAACGCCTAGTTTCACAGATGTGAACATTTTCAGTAATTGAATAAATGGTGCGTCAATCATTACCTTACACATGACTTGCACATTTTTATTACTATCGTGTCATATTACGTGCAATTAAAGTGACTAATTATTCCAAAAAACGTATTCGTCTTTTTTATTGCGTCATTTGACGAGCACGATGGGATGTCCATAAAAATATCTGATTAGACCATCCAGGTGTGTTTATCAGCTGTAAGAAATGCAGGGGGTCGATCCGATAAAAATCGTCGCCCGCAAAAGCTGGCGACGCCAATATTTGCGCGGGTTTGGTATCCTATATACGGCGTAACCTAGAAGTTACGCGCGTATATTTCTGCCGTCGCCCGTAGTTTTTTGGGCCATAGGCAGGTATACCAAACCCGCGCAGTTTGGTATCCAATATACAGCGTAAGGACTTACGTGGGGAAAATGGAGAAATCTTACTCCATTTTCACCTTGCCACAAAAAGCAGCCGTAAGAAGCCTTACGCTGACTATTGAGCCCCGTAACTCTCTAAACTAGCTGCTAAATAAACCTAACACCTAACGCATGCGCAATGTCTATCTGTCAACCGCGATCTGCTAAATAAAACCTAACACCTAACGCATGCGCAATGTCTATCTACCTGTCAACCGCGATCTGCTAAATAAAACCTAACACCTAACGCATGCGCAATGTCTAACTGTCAAACGCGATCTGCTAAATAAAACCAAACACCTAACGCATGCGCAATGTCTATCTACCTGTCAACCGCGATCCCCCGCCGCAATCCCTAATAAAATATTTAACCCCTAAACCGCCACCATCTACATAAACTAACCCCCTACTGTGAGCCCCTAAAACCGCCGCCATCTACCTTATCTATCCCCTAATCTGACCCCTTACACCGCCGCCACCTATATAAAAATTATTAACCCCTAATCGAATCCCCCTATACCGCCGCCAGCTATAATAATATTATTAACCCCTAATCTAATCCCCCTAAAATAATTATCTCTATTACCAGCCCTTAAAAGGACCTTTTGCGTGGCATTGCCCCAAAGTAACAGCTCTTTTGCCAGCCCTTAAAAGGGCTTTTTGCGGGGCATGCCCCAAAGTAACAGCTCTTTTGCCAGCCCTTAAAAGGGCTTTTGGCGGGGCTTTGTCACAAAGTAAACTGCTCTTTTGCCTACAATCTACATCCCCCTACACCGCGGCCACCTATAATAAATGTATTAACCCCTAATCTAATCCCCCTACACCGCCGCCAGCTATATTAACTATATTAACCCTAATTATATTAGGGTTAATATAGTTAATATCGTTATTATATTATATATATATTAAGTATAATAACCCTATCTAACTCTAACATCCTAACTAAACTCTTATTAAAATAAATCTAATATTAATATTATTAATTAAAATATTCCTATTTAAATCTAAATACTTACCTATAAAATAAACCCTAAGATAGCTACAATATAATTAATAATTACACTGTAGCTATCTTAGGGTTTATATTTATTTTACAGGTAAATTGTTAATTATTTTAACTAGGTATAATAGCTATTAAATAGTTATGAACTATTTAATAGCTACCTAGTTAAAATAATTACCCAATTACCTGTAAAATAAATTCTAACCAAAGTTACAAATACACCTACACTATCAATAAATTAAATAAACTACAAATATCTATCTAAAAATACAATTAAATAAACTAAACTAAATTACAAAAAAAAAACCCACTAAATTACAAAAAATAAAAAAAAGATTACAAGATTTTTAAGCTAATTACACCTATTCTAAGCCCCCTAATAAAATAATAAACCCCCAAAATAAAAAAAATTCCCTACCCTATTCTAAATTAAAAATAGTTCAAAGCTCTTTTACCTTACCAGCCCTTAAAAGGGCCTTTTGTGGGGGCATGCCCCAAAGAAAACTGCTCTTTTGCCTGAAAAAAAAACACAATACCACCCCCCAACATTACAACCCACTACCCACATACCCCTAATCTAACCCAAACCCTCCTTAAATAAACCTAACACTACCCCCCTGAAGATCTCCCTACCTTGTATTCACCCCGCCGGGCAGAACTCTTCATCCGATCCGGGTGATGTCCAATCAAGCGGCAAAGAAGAATTCTTCATCCCGGCGATGTTTTTCTCCAAGCGGCAGCAAAGTCTTCATCCATCCGCCAGCATCTTCTATCAAGCGGCATCTTGAATCTTCTCTCCACCGACGCGGAGCATCCATCCCGGCCGACGACTGAACGACGAATGAGGTACCTTTAAATGACGTCATCCAAGATGGCGTCCGTCGAATTCCCATTGGCTGATAGGATTCTATCAGCCAATCGGAATTAAGGTAGAAAAATCTGATTGGCTGATTGAATCAGCCAATCAGATTCAAGTTCAATCCGATTGGCTGATAGAATCCTATCAGCCAATGGGAATTCGACGGACGCCATCTTGGATGACGTCATTTAAAGGTACCTCATTCGTCGTTCAGTCGTCGGCCGGGATGGATGCTCCGCGTCGGTGGAGAGAAGATTCAAGATGCCGCTTGATAGAAGATGCTGGCGGATGGATGAAGACTTTGCTGCTGCTTGGAGAAAAACATCGCCGGGATGAAGAATTCTTCTTTGCCGCTTGATTGGACATCGCCCGGATCGGATGAAGAGTTCTGCCCGGCAGGGTGAATACAAGGTAGGGAGATCTTCAGGGGGGTAGTGTTAGGTTTATTTAAGGGGGGTTTGGGTTAGATTAGGGGTATGTGGGTGGTGGGTTGTAATGTTGGGGGGTGGTATTGTGTTTTTTTTTCAGGCAAAAGAGCAGTTTTCTTTGGGGCATGCCCCCACAAAAGGCCCTTTTAAGGGCTGGTAAGGTAAAAGAGCTTTGAACTATTTTTAATTTAGAATAGGGTAGGGAATTTTTTTTATTTTGGGGGTTTATTATTTTATTAGGGAGCTTAGAATAGGTGTTATTAGCTTAAAAATCTTGTAATCTTTTTTTTATTTCTTTCATGTAATTAACAAGAGTCCATGAGCTAGTGACGTATGGGATATACATTCCTACCAGGAGGGGCAAAGTTTCCCAAACCTTAAAATGCCTATAAATACACCCCTCACCACACCCACAAATCAGTTTTACAAACTTTGCCTCCAAGGGAGGTGGTGAAGTAAGTTTGTGCTAGATTCTACGTTGATATGCGCTCCGCAGCAAGTTGGAGCCCGGTTTTCCTCTCAGCGTGCAGTGAATGTCAGAGGGATGTGAAGAGAGTATTGCCTATTGAATGCAGTGATCTCCTTCTACGGGGTCTATTTCATAAGGTTCTCTGTTATCGGTCGTAGAGATTCATCTCTTACCTCCCTTTTCAGATCGACGATATACTCTTATATTTACCATTACCTCTACTGATTCTCGTTTCAGTACTGGTTTGGCTTTCTACAAACATGTAGATGAGTGTCCTGGGGTAAGTAAGTCTTATTTTCTGTGACACTCTAAGCTATGGTTGGGCACTTTATTTATAAAGTTCTAAATATATGTATTCAAACATTTATTTGCCTTGACTCAGAATGTTCAACTTTCCTTATTTTCAGACAGTCAGTTTCATATTTGGGATTATGCATTGAATTATCATATTTTTCTTACCTCAAAAATTTGACTTTTTTCCCTGTGGGCTGTTAGGCTCGCGGGGGCTGAAAATGCTTCATTTTATTGCGTCATTCTTGGCGCGGACTTTTTGGCGCAAAAATTCTTTTCCGTTTCCGGCGTCATACGTGTCGCCGGAAGTTGCGTCATTTTTTGTCGTTATTTTGCGCCAAAAATGTCGGCGTTCCGGATGTGGCGTCATTTTTGGCGCCAAAAGCATTTAGGCGCCAAATAATGTGGGCGTCTTATTTGGCGCTAAAAAATATGGGCGTCGCTTTTGTCTCCACATTATTTCAGTCTCATTTTTCATTTGCTTCTGGTTGCTAGAAGCTTGATATTTGGCATTCTTTCCCATTCCTGAAACTGTCTTATAAGGAATTTGATCTATTTTGCTTTATATGTTGTTTTTTCTCTTACATATTGCAAGATGTCTCACGTTGCATCTGAGCCAGAAGATACTACAGGAAAATCACTGCCTGCTGGATCTACCAAAGCTAAGTGTATCTGCTGTAAACTTTTGGTAGCTATTCCTCCAGCTGTTGTTTGTAATAATTGTCATGACAAACTTGTTAAAGCAGATAATATTTCCTTTAGTAATGTACCATTGCCTGTTGCAGTTCCCTCAACATCTAAGGTGCAGAATGTTCCTGATAACATAAGAGATTTTGTTTCTGAATCCATAAAGAAGGCTTTGTCTGTTATTTCTCCTTCTAGTAAACGTAAAAAGTCTTTTAAATCTTCTCTCTCTACAGATGAATTTTTAAATGAACACCATCATTCTGATTCTTTGGACTCTTCTGGTTCAGAGGATTCTATCTCAGAGATTGATGCTGATAAATCTTCATATTTATTTAAGATGGAATTTATTCGCTCTTTACTTAAAGAAGTACTAATTGCTTTAGAAATAGAGGATTCTAGTCCTCTTGATACTAATTATATACGTTTGGATAAGGTTTTTAAAGCTCCTGCGGTTATTCCAGAAGTTTTTCCTGTTCCTAATGCTATTTCTGCAGTAATTTCCAAAGAATGGGATAAATTGGGTAATTCATTTACTCCTTCTAAACGTTTTAAGCAATTATATCCTGTTCCGCCTGACAGGTTAGAATTTTGGGACAAAATCCCTAAAGTTGATGGGGCTATTTCTACCCTTGCTAAACGTACTACCATTCCTACGTCAGATGGTACCTCGTTTAAGGATCCTTTAGATAGAAAAATTGAATCTTTTCTAAGAAAAGCTTATCTGTGTTCAGGTAATCTTCTTAGACCTGCTATATCATTGGCTGATGTTGCTGCAGCTTCAACTTTTTGGTTGGAAACTCTAGCGCAACAAGTAACAAATCGTGATTCTCATGATATTATTATTCTTCTCCAGCATGCTAATAATTTTATCTGTGATGCCATTTTTGATATTATTAGAGTTGATGTTAGGTTTATGTCTCTGGCTATCTTAGCCAGAAGAGCTTTATGGCTTAAGACTTGGAATGCTGATATGGCTTCTAAATCAACTCTACTTTCCATTTCTTTCCAGGGAAACAAATTATTTGGTTCTCAGTTGGATTCTATTATTTCAACTGTTACTGGTGGGAAAGGAACTTTTTTACCACAGGATAAAAAATCTAAAGGTAAAAACAGGGCTAACAATCGTTTTCGTTCCTTTCGTTTCAACAAAGAACAAAAGCCTGATCCTTCGTCCTCAGGAGCAGTTTCAGTTTGGAAACCATCTCCAGTCTGGAATAAATCCAAGCCTGCTAGAAAGGCAAAGCCTGCTTCTAAGTTCACATGAAGGTACGGCCCTCATTCCAGTTCAGCTGGTAGGGGGCAGGTTACGTTTTTTCAAAGAAATTTGGATCAATTCTGTTCACAATCTTTGGATTCAGAACATTGTTTCAGAAGGGTACAGAATTGGTTTCAAGATGAGACCTCCTGCAAAGAGATTTTTTCTTTCCCGTGTCCCAGTAAATCCAGTGAAAGCTCAAGCATTTCTGAATTGTGTTTCAGATCTAGAGTTGGCTGGAGTAATTATGCCAGTTCCAGTTCCGGAACAGGGGATGGGGTTTTATTCAAATCTCTTCATTGTACCAAAGAAGGAGAATTCCTTCAGACCAGTTCTGGATCTAAAATTATTGAATCGTTATGTAAGGATACCAACGTTCAAGATGGTAACTGTAAGGACTATATTGCCTTTTGTTCAGCAAGGGAATTATATGTCCACAATAGATTTACAGGATGCATATCTGCATATTCCGATTCATCCAGATCATTATCAGTTCCTGAGATTCTCTTTTCTAGACAAGCATTACCAATTTGTGGCTCTACCGTTTGGCCTTGCTACAGCTCCAAGAATTTTCACAAAAATTCTCGGTGCCCTTCTGTCTGTAATCAGAGAACAGGGTATTGTGGTATTTCCTTATTTGGACGATATCTTGGTACTTGCTCAGTCTTTACATTTAGCAGAGTCTCATACGAATCGACTTGTGTTGTTTCTTCAAGATCATGGTTGGAGGATCAATTTACCAAAAAGTTCTTTGATTCCTCAAACAAGGGTAACCTTTCTGGGTTTCCAGATAGATTCAGTGTCCATGACTCTGTCTTTAACAGACAAGAGACGTCTAAAATTGATTACAGCTTGTCGAAACCTTCAGTCTCAATCATTCCCTTCGGTAGCCTTATGCATGGAAATTCTAGGTCTTATGACTGCTGCATCGGACGCGATTCCCTTTGCTCGTTTTCACATGCGACCTCTTCAGCTCTGTATGCTGAACCAATGGTGCAGGGATTACACGAAGATATATCAATTAATATCTTTAAAACCGATTGTTCGACACTCTCTAACGTGGTGGACAGATCACCATCGTTTAATTCAGGGGGCTTCTTTTGTTCTTCCGACCTGGTCTGTAATTTCAACAGATGCAAGTCTCACAGGTTGGGGAGCTGTGTGGGGATCTCTGACGGCACAAGGAGTTTGGGAATCTCAGGAGGTGAGATTACCGATCAATATTTTGGAACTCCGTGCAATTTTCAGAGCTCTTCAGTTTTGGCCTCTTCTGAAGAGAGAATCGTTCATTTGTTTTCAGACAGACAATGTCACAACTGTGGCATACATCAATCATCAAGGAGGGACTCACAGTCCTCTGGCTATGAAAGAAGTATCTCGAATTTTGGTTTGGGCGGAATCCAGCTCCTGTCTAATCTCTGCGGTTCATATCCCAGGTGTAGACAATTGGGAAGCGGATTATCTCAGTCGCCAAACGTTGCATCCGGGCGAATGGTCTCTTCACCCAGAGGTATTTCTTCAGATTGTTCAAATGTGGGGGCTCCCAGAGATAGATCTGATGGCCTCTCATCTAAACAAGAAACTTCCCAGGTATCTGTCCAGATCCCGGGATCCTCAGGCGGAGGCAGTGGATGCATTATCACTTCCTTGGAAGTATCATCCTGCCTATATCTTTCCGCCTCTAGTTCTTCTTCCAAGAGTAATCTCCAAGATTCTGAGGGAATGCTCGTTTGTTCTGCTAATAGCTCCGGCATGGCCTCACAGGTTTTGGTATGCGGATCTTGTCCGGATGGCATCTTGCCAACCATGGACTCTTCCGTTAAGACCAGACCTTCTGTCGCAAGGTCCTTTTTTCCATCCGGATCTGAAATCCTTAAATTTAAAGGTATGGAGATTGAACGCTTGATTCTTGGTCAAAGAGGTTTCTCTGACTCCGTGATTAATACTATGTTACAGGCTCGTAAATCTGTATCTCGAGAGATATATTATAGAGTCTGGAAGACTTATATTTCTTGGTGTCTTTCTCATCATTTTTCTTGGCATTCTTTTAGAATACCGAGAATTTTACAGTTTCTTCAGGATGGTTTAGATAAGGGTTTGTCCGCAAGTTCTTTGAAAGGACAAATCTCCGCTCTTTCTGTTCTTTTTCACAGAAAGATTGCTATTCTTCCTGATATTCATTGTTTTGTACAAGCTTTGGTTCGTATAAAACCTGTCATTAAGTCAATTTCTCCTCCTTGGAGTTTGAATTTGGTTCTGGGAGCTCTTCAAGCTCCTCCGTTTGAACCTATGCATTCATTGGACATTAAATTACTTTCTTGGAAAGTTTTGTTCCTTTTGGCCATCTCTTCTGCTAGAAGAGTTTCTGAATTATCTGCTCTTTCTTGTGAGTCTCCTTTTCTGATTTTTCATCAGGATAAGGCGGTGTTGCGAACTTCTTTTGAATTTTTACCTAAGGTTGTGAATTCCAACAACATTAGTAGAGAAATTGTGGTTCCTTCATTATGTCCTAATCCTAAGAATTCTAAGGAGAAATCGTTGCATTCTTTGGATGTTGTTAGAGCTTTGAAATATTATGTTGAAGCTACGAAATCTTTCCGTAAGACTTCTAGTCTATTTGTTATCTTTTCCGGTTCTAGAAAAGGCCAGAAAGCTTCTGCCATTTCTTTGGCATCTTGGTTGAAATCTTTAATTCATCTTGCCTATGTTGAGTCGGGTAAAATTCCGCCTCAGAGAATTACAGCTCATTCTACTAGGTCAGTATCTACTTCCTGGGCGTTTAGGAATGAAGCTTCGGTTGACCAGATCTGCAAAGCAGCAACTTGGTCCTCTTTGCATACTTTTACTAAATTCTACCATTTTGATGTATTTTCTTCTTCTGAAGCAGTTTTTGGTAGAAAAGTTCTTCAGGCAGCGATTTCAGTTTGAATCTTCTGCTTATGTTTTTCGTTAAACATTATTTTGGGTGTGGATTATTTTCAGCAGGAATTGGCTGTCTTTATTTTATCCCTCCCTCTCTAGTGACTCTTGTGTGGAAAGATCCACATCTTGGGTAGTCATTATCCCATACGTCACTAGCTCATGGACTCTTGTTAATTACATGAAAGAAAACATAATTTATGTAAGAACTTACCTGATAAATTCATTTCTTTCATATTAACAAGAGTCCATGAGGCCCACCCTTTTTTGTGGTGGTTATGATTTTTTTGTATAAAGCACAATTATTCCAATTCCTTATTTTATATGCTTCGCACTTTTTTTCTTATCACCCCACTTCTTGGCTATTCGTTAAACTGATTTGTGGGTGTGGTGAGGGGTGTATTTATAGGCATTTTAAGGTTTGGGAAACTTTGCCCCTCCTGGTAGGAATGTATATCCCATACGTCACTAGCTCATGGACTCTTGTTAATATGAAAGAAATGAATTTATCAGGTAAGTTCTTACATAAATTATGTTTTTTTGTAATTTAGTGTTTGTTTTTTTTGTAATCTAGGTAGTTATTAAATAGTTCATAACTATTTAATAGCTATTATACCTAGTTAAAATAATTAACAATTTACCTGTAAAATAAATATAAACCCTAACATAGCTACAGTGTAATTATTAATTATACTGTAGCTATCTTAGGGTTTATTTTATAGGTAAGTATTTAGATTTAAATAGGAATATTTTAATTAATAATATTAATATTAGATTTATTTTAATAAGAGTTTAGTTAGGATGTTAGAGTTAGATAGGGTTATTATACTTAATATATATATAATATAATAACGATATTAACTATATTAACCCTAATATAATTAGGGTTAATATAGTTAATATATATAATATAATAACTATATTAACTATATTAACCCTAATATAATTAGGGTTAATATAGTTAATATAGCTGGCGGCGGTGTAGGGGGATTAGATTAGGGGTTAATACATTTATTATAGGTGGCCGCGGTGTAGGGGGATGTAGATTGTAGGCAAAAGAGCAGTTTACTTTGTGACAAAGCCCCGCCAAAAGCCCTTTTAAGGGCTGGCAAAAGAGCTGAATTATTTGGGGCATGCCCCGCAAAAAGCCCTTTTAAGGGCTGGCAAAAGAGCTGTTACTTTGGGGCAATGCCACGCAAAAAGCCCTTTTCAGGGCTATTTGTAGGGTTAGACTTAGGTTTAGTGGTAGGGATAGTTTAGTATTTTAGGGGTTAAATAATTTAATATAGATGGCGGCGGGGTAGGGGGATTAGATTAGGGGTTAAATAATTTAATATAGATAGCGGCGGGGTAGGGGCTCACTTTAGGGGGTAGGTAAGGTAGATGGCGGCGGTGTTAGGGGCTCACTTTAGGGGGTTATAGATTTAATATAGCTGGCGGCGGTTTAGGGGTTAATAACTTTATTAGGTAGCAGCGGGCTCCGGGAGCAGCGGTTTAGGGGTTAATACATATTTTATTGTTAGGATAGTGAGGGCGGATAGCGGATAGAGGGTTAGACGTGTCGGGCTATGTTAGGGAGGCGTGTTAGACAGTGCGGGTGATTTAGACTTTAGTCAGGTTTTGTAGGCGCCGGCAGTTTCTAACGTGCCGTAAGTCACTGGCGACGCCAGAAATTTGTACTTGCGCAGATTTCTGGACATCGCTGGTTTATCCGACTTTCGGCACGTTAGCATCTGACGGCGCCGTATATGGGATAGCTCGAGTTGCGAGCTGAAACTGCGGGCAACGCGGGTTCCCTCGCTTGCGCCGCAAACTACGATCTATATCGGATCGCGCCCCAGGTGTCTGTGCAATTAACAATATTAATTATGAAAAACACATGAGTATTTGGCTCTAGTTTCAATGTTATTTCTTATTTTTCTGTTTGGATGGCAGCATTATGAAGGTGAAAAAGGTCAGTGATTACTGTGTTTTTAAGATTACATATTAAAGTGTTGTATTAACATTTGCAATCCTAAGTAACAAAAAGAATGCAATGTCGAACATTATGAAGTGAAATATTGTTTGATATCCTTGATGTGATTCCTAATACCATTTACAAATCAGTTCAATGTATTTTAAAAGCACAAAGTTAAACAGTGACATAAATAAAGCCAAGTTAAATTTATAAGAGCATTTTAGCTACAAAAAGGGATCCTATCAACTGACTGAAAACCGTGACATTATTATAAAAGTTATCTGAGTGAATTACCTTTTAAGCCTCCATGATGCTGCCATCCAAACATAAAAGCTGAGTTCATGTCATGCCTATGTAAATATGCAGGTGTTTTGGCTAATTAATTGATAGCCTAATTTGTATTGTGCATAATTAATTGATAGCCTAATTTGTATTGTGTATAATTAATTGATAGCATAATTGCTGTGCAGTGTTTTAATTTTACTATCCTTTGTGTGTGTTTTTTTATTTGTATTTTTAATCTCCTTTATTGCTGTGCAGTGTTTTCATTCTCTTGCTATCCTTTGTGTGAATGTGCTTCTCTTTTTCAAAATGTAATAAATTGCTGTGCAGTGTTTTCATTTTCTTGCTATCCTTTGTGTGAATGTACTTTTCTTTTTCAAAATGTATTAAATTGCTGTGCAGTGTTTTCATTCTCTTGCTATTCTTTGTGTCAATGTGCTTTTCTTTTTTAAAATTTATTAAATTGCTGTGCATTGTTTTCATTCTCTTGCTATCCTTTGTGTGAATGTGCTTTTCTTTTTCAAAATTTATTAAATTGCTGTGCAGTGTTTTCATTCTCTTGCTATCCTTTGTGTGAATGTGCTTTTCTTTTTCAAAATGTATTAAATTGCTGTGCATTGTTTTCATTCTCTTGCTATCCTTTGTGTGAATGTGCTTTTCTTTTTCAAAATGTATTAAATTGCTGTGCATTGTTTTCATTCTCTTGCTATCCTTTGTGTGAATGTGCTTTTCTTTTTCAAAATGTATTAAATTGCTGTGCAGTATTTTCATTCTCTTGCTATCCTTTGTGTGAATGTGCTTTTCTTTTTCAAAATTTATTAAATTGCTGTGCAGTGTTTACATTCTCTTGCTATCCTTTGTGTGAATGTGCTTTTCTTTTTCAAAATGTATTAAATTGCTGTGCAGTATTTTCATTCTCTTGCTATCCTTTGTGTGAATATGCTTTTCTTTTAAAAAAAATAGAATTACAGGAAGGGAATGGTATTTAAAATAAGGTATACATATTTAATAATGCTTTCCATTGAGTTTTATTAGGTATTATGCTTGACTCGAGCAGCATCAAACATAGTTGTTTCCAAATTCCCATTGACTACTATAGCATCCGCGACCTCTAAGGCGGCAGATTGAAAACTAGGTACGCTGCGTCGGATAAAACGCGAGCGTAAGTGATCATTTTTTGATAACTTTCAGAAAGCTTCTAATTGTGTCGAACAACAGGGCGAAAGCACAGAATTCCGCAAGATTTCCAGAGGTTTCTAGTCGCAGCGATCGACGCCGAATTGAGAGCGCCAGATTGTATGTTACGTCACAAAATTCGAACTCTTCCGATCTTGACACTTTAATAACTACGGCGATGCAATCTCGCGACGAGTACGACGCGGGTTTCTGTCGTATTCTCAGTAGACGCTTTGATAACTAGAGGCCAAGGGCTGCCCAGTCTAAAAAGAAGCAATGGTATGACCGGACGGCCAGAGAGAAGGTGTATGATGTGGGACAGAAAGTGCTTGTCTTAATACCCAGAACAGAACAAATTACAGTCTGTCTGGGAGGGTCCATGTACTATCCTAAAGAGAATGAATGATGTGAACTATGTGGTGTCTCTGGATGAGGAGGGTAAAAGGCAAACAAATCTATTATGTAAATATGATAAAAGCCTATTATGACAGAGAATCCACTGCGTTAACTGTGTGTAGTTTGCCTGGAGAAGAGCATGAGACAGATTCCCTTGTTGATTTTCTGGCCACAACCACAGGTTACAGAATCTCCAATTTGATGATTTTAAAAATGCTTTTACTAGAATTAACCAGTATACAGTATCAATATCTTGGAAAGAGTCTCATATGAAGCTAATAAATAGATAATATATAACCCCCTCTCATGAGATCAAAATGGAATCCCTCTGATGCTCCAGACGTCGTTCATGGGAAGTGGATCTTCTCCACTGTTTCTGGCAATGTCCTAAGATACAAAACCTATGGTCTCAAATCGGTTTCTGGTTAAATAAATTTATGGATACCAAAATTATGTTGACTCAATATAATTATTATTTTTTTTTTAACAATCTGAGTTCTAAAAACAAATATTTGATTAACACAGCCATTCTCATTGCGAGACAGCTTATCCTCAAACCTTGGAAGGACAAGCATAGTCCCAGTTTTAGTCTTTTTAAAAAAAAAAATAGACTACAAATAGCGGTGGAGCAATATAATGCTTTGTCCAGTTCTGAGAACAAAGTGATTTTTTTTCTGAATAAATGGGATAAGGTTCTTATATATTTCCCGCTAGCATTTCAACTTCAAATTCTCCACCATATGAAGCAATCGTCAGAATTCATCCTTGCGATTCTTGCTACTGACTGGTATTCCTGTGGAATGGAAGCATATATTGTAGGGTGTGGTGAGTTCGGGTGGTCGAGGGCTGAGAGAGAGTTCTTCTTGGTTTTTTTTTCGTTCTTTTTCTTTTTTTTCTCTTCTTTTAGAATAGTAAAAACTCCAACAAATAGGTATGTTTGGGATATTTGTTATTCTTATTTGGGAACTTAAGAATCGAAAATATTTTTTTGGAAGGAATTCTAAAGTATATATCTACAGAGGATGTATGTTTTGCTGTTTTTTTCTCTCCTCTCTTTTTACTAAGGAATATTGTGTTTTGTTCTATACCATCTCTGTAATTAATGTATTACTGACTATTGACATTGATAACCTTCCCATGTTCTGTTACCATTTTGTATTATTGTATAATCATGCTTTTTTGTTGGATAATAAAAAGATATAAAAAAAAGAAGCCGCCCAGGTTAGTGCCCACTTAATTGGGAATCAGAGGCATCAGTTGTCTGAGGTGCTTAGGCCTTATTACAGAATGTTCACAGGGAAGCCTGGCAGGACACACTTAGTCACACATCATGTAGACACTGGGAATCACCATCCCCTCAAACAGCTTACTGGGTTTTCTTGCAGGTCAGTGCTGACATAAAAAAGGAGATAGAGGAAATGCTAGAGCTTGGAGTGATTTGCAAGTCCCACAGCCCCTGGGCCTCCCCAGTAGTACTAGTCCACAAAAATGACAAAACCACTAGGTTATATGTGGATTACAGAAAACTGAATTTAGTGACTGAATTTGATGCTTATCCTATGCCTCGCATAGATGAGCTATTGGACAGACTAGCAGGGGCCAAATTTCTTAGCATCATGGATCTCAGCAGGGGATACCGGCAGATCCCTATGACCCCAGAAACAGAAGAGAGGTCTGCCTTTATCACTCCTTTTGGGTTGTATCAATTCCAGGTGATGCCCTTTGGGATGAAAAATGCCCCTGCCACATTATTAATGACTAGTTAACCACTTGTTTGAGGGGCTAGATGGGCACGCTTTTGCGTACCTGGATGATATTACAGTGTTCAGTGATACCTTGGAGGAACACTTCACGTATTTAGCCAGTGTATTGTACCGAATATCTACTGCTGGGCTAACGATAAAACCAGATAAGTGTCGGCTGGGCATGGGGGAGGTCCAGTACTTGGGTCACCTGGTGGGAGGAGGGATACTGCGCCCAGAGCCAAGTAAAACTGAGGTTATAATGGCCGGGCCTACCCCTAAGACAAAGAAACAGGTTATGTCCTTCCTGGGTACCGCAGGGTACTATAGAAAGTTTGTAACACTATAGTACCATAGCTAAACCACTAACCGACCTTACAAAAAAAAAACTACCCCAAACAATTCAATGGACCCCTGGGCATGACAGGGCTTTTAAATTCATTGAAAATTGCCCTTACGAATTCCCCTGTGTTACAGGCACCTGATTTTCACAGGAGATTCATAGTTCAAACGGATGCTTCTAACTATGGGCTAGGGCAGTGTTGGCGAACCTTGGCACTCCAGATGTTTCAGAACTACATTTCCCACTGAGCATCATGGGAAATGTAGTTCTGAAACATCTGGAGTGCCAAGGTTCTCCATCACTGGGCTAGGGGCTGTTCTGAGTAAGGTGGATAAGAAAGGTAAAAATCACCCAATTGTGTACCTCAGCAGGAAATTACTTAGATGAGAAGTGGCATATGCAACTGTGGAGAAAGAGTGCATAAGTGCTACAGCCTTATCTGTATGGATGCCAGTTCACAGTAATTATTGACCACAACCCCTTACACTGGTTACATAGGGTAGCTGGCTCAAATGGTAAACTCCTCAGGTGGAGCCTAGCTCTACAACAACATGAGTTTACCATACAACATAAAAAGGGCAATATGCATGGTAACGCTGATGGTCTTTCATGCCAGGGGGAGTGTCCCCTTTGATACGCAGCTGGAGTGGCTTGTGTGCCCCTCCCTTTGCATCTCTTATTTGGGGGAGGTGTCATTAATACCTCATGATTTAGATGCTAAGGGGTTAATATTCTTTAACCTGTGAGCTAAAGAGCATTTGTTTTTCAAGAAGAAATGTGTTGCTGTGTTTATGTGCTGTGTGTTTTCCTTTGATAAACCAGACCCCCCCTAATAAATAGTTTCAGAGTTCCACTTAACTAAATGTTATTATGTATGCCTTGATGCATAAAGCCAGTACACTTGTCAGCTCCAGAGACACAAAGCAGTGCCTCTCCCCAGAGCAGATAAGGTCAATAAGAGGACCCTAGTACAATTTAATATATGATTTTAAACATGTTTTGACACTAGATGAGGGAAATATGAAAATCATGTCATATTTGGTACCAAACTAATTCTCAGGATGTCCCTAGGAATTTGCTTATATAGGTGAACGGGCTGAATATGCCTATTAGAAGTTGTAAGGCGTTCTATGATTTCAGACAAATGTGATGAGCTTTATGACCGGTCGTAAAAGAGAGGGGTGGATATTTTCCTAGCCCCCCCCCCCCCTCAAGAAGGTTGGCTCAAGCAACTTGATCTCATAGGAAAAAACATGTATAAGAATTTTGTGTTTAACAATTCAAGTGTTCATTCTTCATGGGAGGCTGTATGCTGCAGCGTAAAGTAACCATCTTCCTGACCCATCTCCCTGGGGCAGATACCAAAGCTAGTAAAGTGTAAGGTTTCTGTTATTTCTCCTTTTTATTTTAAAACTGCTTGTGTATAATTCTATTTGTTAACATATTTTTATTAATAATTATTAAATTATTCAATTATTACGTTTTTTGCCTTTGTCTAATATTTAATGTCTAATATTTAAACCACATTACTTTGATTTTAGATTATTTTTGCTAAAATGTATTCTGGGTGTTAATTTGTAAGTCTGTATTTTTCCTTAGGATTTCCCAACTAATAAATCGTAAGTGGTGGCAGTTGAGAGGTAGTTTAGTGTGGGTGGCGTTAGAGGGGAATTTGGGCATTTTGCCTGGAGTGGCTGGACTGTGACAGATTAGTGAACGTAGAAAGGGTCTGTTAACCCTTTCTGTGCCAAACAAGTGACTGGCACAGGGTTGGTTAACCCTGGTCATCACAAACCCGATCCCATTTAAAGTTCCAGTAGTGTCTGGCAAACTGAAGACGCTTGTTTTTGTTTTGGATGAGAGTAGAGGGATTTTTCTTGAAAACCTTCCAAACAACTTGTGGTGATGTCGAATTGTACTTTTGGAGACTCTCTGACCCCAAGACGCAACTAACTTCTGCAATTCTCCAGCTGTGATCCTTGGAGATATTTTGTCCACTTAAACCCTCCTCTTCACAGTGTGTTGAGACAATATAGATACACGTCCTCTTCAAGGTTAATGACTAGAACTTCTTATTTATTGACCTGATGTTGGAAATGAGCATTTTCAATGCTTTTGCTATTTTCTTATAGCCACTTCCCATTTTGTGAAGCTCAACAACCTTTTCCCGCACATCACAGATATATTGCTTGGTCTTACTCATTGTCATAAATTACTAAGGGAATTTGGCCTATGTGTTACCTCATATTTATACCCTTGTGAAACAGGAAGTCATGGTTGAACAATTTCCTGTTCTTAGTCACCCAGGTGTACTAAAAACATTTAAAATATCAATAGGAATATACTTTAAATATATTTTCTCATATTAATTCATAGGGGTGTCAATAATTATGGCACAAATATATATTTAACAAAGATTTTTTTTGGATTAACCTGTGTTGTGTTTGCAATTGTTTGATATCTATGAGAGCAGAGTATTTTTGTGTATTTTTTGAACAAAAGATCAAAAGGTTAAACAATAAAGGCAATTTGTCACAGCCTTCTTTGCTCATATTTACCAAGGGTGACATTATTAGTGAAAGGCACTATATATATATATATATATATATATATATATATATATATATATATATATATATATATATATATATATATATATATATATATATATGGTATCCCACAAAAGTGAGTAAACCCCTAACATTTTTGTAAATATATTATTATATCTTTTCATGTGACATCACTGAAGAAATTACACTTTGCTACAATGTAAAGTAGTGAGTATACAGCCTGTATAACAGTGTAAATTTGCTGTCCCCTCAAAATAACTCAACACACAGCCATTAATTTCTAAACAGTTGGCAACAAAAGTGAGTACACCTCTAAGTGGAAATGTCCAAATTGGGCCCAATTACCCATTTTCCCTCCCCAGTGTCATGTGACTCGTTAGTTTTACAAGGTTTTCTCAGGTGTGAATGGGGAGCAAGTGTGTTAAATTTGGTGTTATCACTCTCACACTCTCTCACACTCTCTCATACTGGTCACTGGAAGTTCAACATGGCACCTCATGGCAAATAACTCTCTAAAGATCTGAAAAAAAGAATTGTTGCTCTACATAAAGATGGCCTAGGCTATAAGAAGATTGCCAAGACCCTGAAACTGAGCTGCAGCACGGTGGGCAAGACCATACAATGGTTTCACAGGACAGGTTCCACTCAGAACAGGCCTTGCCATGGTCGACCAAAGAAGTTGAGTGCACGTACTCAGCGTCATATCCAGAGGTTGTCTTTGGGAAATAGACGTATGAGTGCTGCCAGCATTGCTGCAGAGATTGAAGGGGTGGGGGGTCAGCCTGTCATTGCTCAGACCATATGCCACACACTGCATCAAATTGGTCTGCATGGCTGTCGCCCCAGAAGGAAGCCTCTTCTAAAGATGATGTACAAGAAAGCCCGCAAACAGTTTGCTGAAGATAAGCAGACTAAGGACATGGATTACTGGAACCATGTCCTGTGGTCCGATGAGACCAAGATAAACTTACTTGACTCAGGTGGTGTCAAGCGTGTGTGGCGGCAACCAGGTGAGGAGTACAAAGACAAGTGTGTCTTGCCTACAATCAAGCATGGTGGTGGGAGTGTCATGGTCTGAGCCGGCATGAGTGCTGCCGGCACTGGGGTGCTACAGTTCATTGAGGGAACCATAAATGCCAACATGTACTGTGACATACTGAAGCAGAGCATGATCCCCTCCCTTCGGAGACTGGGCCACAGGGCAGTATTCCAACATGATAACGACCCCAAACACACCTCCAAGACGACCACTTGCTAAAGAAGCTGAGGGGAAAGGTGATGGACTGGCCAAGCATGTTTCCAGACCTAAACCCAATTGAGCATCTGTCGGGCATCCTCAAACAGAAGGTGGGGGAGCGCAAGGTCTCTAACATCCACCAGCTCAGTGATGTCGTCATGGAGGAGTGGAAGAGGACTCCAGTGGCAACCTGTGAAGCTTTGGTGAACTCCATGCCCAAGAGGGTTAAGGCAGTGCTTGAAAATAATGGTGGCCAGTGTTCCCTCTAAAGCCAGTTTTGTGTGCGGCCCAGCAGTGAAACAGTTAATTAGGTAACCACACCCTGCAGTTAGCAAATACTGCACACTGCAGACCACAGGGTGTGGTTCTCTTAATAACTGTTTCACTGCTGGTCCGCACACAAAACTGGCCTTAGAGGAAACACTGATGGTGGCCACACAAAATATTGACACTTTGGGCCCAATTTGGACATTTCCTCTTAGGGATTTACTCACTTTTGTTGCCAACTGTTTAGACATTAATGGCTGTGTTTTGAGTTATTTTGAGGGGACAGCAAATGTACACTGCTATACAGGCTGTACACTCACTACTTTACATTGTAGCAAAGTGTAATTTCTTCAGTGTTGTCACATGAAAAGATATAATAAAATATTTATAACAATGTGAGATACTGGATATATATATATATATATATATATATATATATATATATATATATATATATACAGGGAGTGCAGAATTATTAGGCAAATTAGTATTTTGACCACATCATCCTCTTTATGCATGTTGTCTTACTCCAAGCTGTATAGGCTCGAAAGCCTACTACCAATTAAGCATATTAGGTGATGTGCATCTCTGTAATGAGAAGGGGTGTGGTCTAATGACATCAACACCCTATATCAGGTGTGCATAATTATTAGGCAACTTCCTTTCCTTTGGCAAAATGGGTCAAAAGAAGGACTTGACAGGCTCAGAAAAGTCAAAAATAGTGAGATATCTTGCAGAGGGATGCAGCACTCTTAAAATTGCAAAGCTTCTGAAGCGTGATCATCGAACAATCAAGCGTTTCATTCAAAATAGTCAACAGGGTCGCAAGAAGCGTGTGGAAAAACCAAGGCGCAAAATAACTGCCCATGAACTGAGAAAAGTCAAGCGTGCAGCTGCCAAGATGCCACTTGCCACCAGTTTGGCCATATTTCAGAGCTGCAACATCACTGGAGTTCCCAAAAGCACAAGGTGTGCAATACTCAGAGACATGGCCAAGGTAAGAAAGGCTGAAAGACGACCACCACTGAACAAGACACACAAGCTGAAACGTCAAGACTGGGCCAAGAAATATCTCAAGACTGATTTTTCTAAGGTTTTATGGACTGATGAAATGAGAGTGAGTCTTGATGGGCCAGATGGATGGGCCCGTGGCTGGATTGGTAAAGGGCAGAGAGCTCCAGTCCGACTCAGACGCCAGCAAGGTGGAGGTGGAGTACTGGTTTGGGCTGGTATCATCAAAGATGAGCTTGTGGGGCCTTTTCGGGTTGAGGATGGAGTCAAGCTCAACTCCCAGTCCTACTGCCAGTTTCTGGAAGACACCTTCTTCAAGCAGTGGTACAGGAAGAAGTCTGCATCCTTCAAGAAAAACATGATTTTCATGCAGGACAATGCTCCATCACACGCGTCCAAGTACTCCACAGCGTGGCTGGCAAGAAAGGGTATAAAAGAAGAAAATCTAATGACATGGCCTCCTTGTTCACCTGATCTGAACCCCATTGAGAACCTGTGGTCCATCATCAAATGTGAGATTTACAAGGAGGGAAAACAGTACACCTCTCTGAACAGTGTCTGGGAGGCTGTGGTTGCTGCTGCACGCAATGTTGATGGTGAACAGATCAAAACACTGACAGAATCCATGGATGGCAGGCTTTTGAGTGTCCTTGCAAAGAAAGGTGGCTATATTGGTCACTGATTTGTTTTTGTTTTGTTTTTGAATGTCAGAAATGTATATTTGTGAATGTTGAGATGTTATATTGGTTTCACTGGTAAAAATAAATAATTGAAATGGGTATATATTTGTTTTTTGTTAAGTTGCCTAATAATTATGCACAGTAATAGTCACCTGCACACACAGATATCCCCCTAAAATAGCTAAAACTAAAAACAAACTATAAATTACTTCCAAAAATATTCAGCTTTGATATTAATGAGTTTTTTGGGTTCATTGAGAACATGGTTGTTGTTCAATAATAAAATTAATCCTCAAAAATACAACTTGCCTAATAATTCTGCACTCCCTGTATATATATATATATATATATATATATATATATATATATATATATATATATATATATATATATATATACAGTTGTGCTCATAAGTTTACATACCCTGGCAGAACCTATGATTTCTTGGCCATTTTTCAGAGAATATGACTGATAACACAAAAACTTTTCTTTCACTCATGGTTAGTGTTTGACTGAAGCCATTTATTATCAATCAACTGTGTTTACTCTTTGTAAATCATAATGACAACAGAAACTACCGAAATTACCCTGATCCAAAAATATACATACCCTGGTGATTTTGGCCTGATAACATGCACACAAGTTGACACAAAGGGGTTTGAATGGCTATTAAAGGTAACCATCCTAACCTGTGATCTGTTTTCTTGTAATTACTGTGTGTGTCTAAAAGGTCTAAATTAGTGTGTGTGTCTAAAAGTTTCTGGACTCCTGACAGACCCTTGCATCTTTCATCCAGTGCTGCACTGACGATTCTGGATTCTGAGTCATGGGGAAAGCAAAAGAATTGTCAAAGGATCTGTGTGAAAAGGTAGTTTAACTGTATAAAACAGGAAAGGGATATAAAAAGATATCAAATGAATTGAGAATGCAAATCAGCAGTGTTCAAACTCTAATAAAGAAGTGGAAAATGAGGGGTTCTGTTGAAACCAAACCACGGTCAGGTAGACCAACTAAAATTTCAGCCACAAATGCCAGGAAAATTGTTTGGGATGCAAAGACAAACCCACAAATAAGTTTAGGTGAAATACGGGACATGTGGTGTGGCTGTTTCAAGATGACCAATAAGGAGGCACTTGAAGAAAGATGGGCTGCATGGTCGAGTCCACAGAAGAAAGCCATTACTACGCAAATGCCACAAAGTATCCCGCTTACAATACGCCAAACAGCACAGAGACAAGCCTCAAACCTTCTGGCACAAAGTCATTTGGAGTGATGAGACCAAAATTGAGCTTTTTGGCCACAACCATAAACGCTACATTTGGAGAGGAGTCAACAAGGCCTATGATGAAAGGTACACCATTCCTACTGTGAAACACGGAGGTTTTGGGGATGTGTGAGCTACAAAGGCACAGGAAATTTGGTCAGAATTGATGGCAAGATGAATGCAATATGTTATCAAACAGAACGCCTCATTTTCCACTTCTTGATTAGAGTTTAAACACTGCTGATTTGCATTCTCAATTCCTTGGATATCTTTTTATATCCCTTTCCTGTTTTATACAGTTCAACTACCTTTTTCCCACAGATCCTTTGACAATTCTTTTTTCTTTCCCCATAACTCAGAATCCAGAAACGTCAGTGCAGCACTGGATGAAAGAAGCAAGGGTATGTCAGGAGTCCAGAAACTCATTGACCTTTTATACACACACACTAATTACAAGCAAACAGATCACAGGTTAGGATGGTTACCTTTAATAGCCATTCAAAACCCTTTGTGTCAACTTGTGTGCATGTTATCAGGCCAAAATCACCGGGGTATGTAAACTTTTGATCAGGGTCATTTAGGTAGTTTCTGTTGTCATTATGATTTAAAAAGAGTAAATACAGTTGATTGCTAATAAATGGCTTCAGCCAAACACTAACCATGAGTGAAAGAAAAGTTTTTGTGTTATCATTCATATTCTCTGAAAAATGGGCAAGAAATCATAAATTCTGCCAGGCTATGTAAACTTATGAGCACAACTGTGTATATGTGTGTGTGTGTATATGTGTATATATATGTGTATGTATATATATATATATATATATATATATATATATATATATATATATATATATATATATATATATATATATAGTGTAGTTCGGTGTTCCAAGCACTCAACGTAGTAGTAGTAGATTGTCTGGGTGCTCTCTATAGTGTATAGGTAGAAACTTCAGTGAAAGAAGAGGCACTCAAAGGACTTAAGAGTTTCAAATAACTTTATTATTATAGATACATGTCATAAGGTTCAGTCAACGTTTCGGTCCTCGCAGGGACCTTTGTCAAGACTGTATCATTAGCTGTGTAATTCTGTAATTACACAGCTAACTATACAATCTTGACAAAGGTCCCTGCGAGGACCGAAACATTGACTGAACCTTATGATGTATTATCTGTAACAATAAAGATCTAATTGTTTGAAACTCTTAAGTCCTGTGAGTGCCTCTTCTTTCACTGAAGTTTATATATATATATATATATATATATATATATATATATATATATATATATATATATATATATATATATATATATATATATATATATACACACACATTTATTTGTGTCCAAGGCACCAATTATAGGCGATTCATGGACAAAATCTGGTTTTATCTGAAATTTGTAAAAGTATAAAACAAAAGGACCTGCCCCTGGAAGGTCCATCTTAAATGAACCCTTTGTCATCTAGTGCCCGTTAAATGTAAGGTTGTACAGTGACTGTTTTAGATTGTTTCCGTGTTTAAATGGAGAGGTGAGAGGTAATTATTTAAACTACCATTTGCAGCGTGCAAATAAAAATGTGGCTCATGAAACTTAAACAAACTTTCTCCTGTGCTAGATATGGTCAAGTAAAATAATTATGAATAATAAAGCGTAATTTAATGATCAATTAACAAGTGCAAGCACATTATATATCTTAGTGTCTCTGTTCAATCACTGTTTATTGGCGGAAAATAGAGCAACGAGAAATACTCCATTCCAAGCCCCCAGCCAGGTCTAAAGAGGAGTTGCGATTAGATGATTTTAGGTGGTGTTAGGCTACAGCTCGTTATCAAAATTGCCAAGTAGCAATATTATACATTTGGCCAGTAAAAGAGGGGAGATGCCTCAACTCACCAGAGTCTGTTCGTCTCCCTGAATTATTGTCTGCTGCTCCATAAGCCCTGTTGTGATGTTGGGTCTGAGCCGCTTCTTTCAGGCTGAGTGTGGCCAAGTGGTTCCTGAACAACTTTTTTGACCGGTGCTTGAAGTAATTGCCAGGGTGTCAGGGTTTTTCCCTGTTTTGTTTGCTATGTGCTGCTGGCAGCCATTTTACTCACCTCTCTTACTGACTATGGTGCATTGTGGGGGATGCTGCTAATTTCCTGCACTTCCTTTTATGGCCAGACTGGTGTGCATCATCCATGTGAGACAGGATGCAGTCTCAGAATTGTGATGTCATCACTTATTATTTAAAGGGCCTCTGTTCAGTATGCTTTGCCTTTGCGTTGTCTCAGACCTGTTTGTGAGAGTTCCTGTGTATTACCTGGCTGCCTGACGTCCTTCCTGGTTCCTGATCCCTGGCTTGTTCCTGACTCTGCTGTTTTCCTTGTTCCTGATTCCGGCTCGTCTGACTATTCGCTTTGGCTCCTGACTCGGCTTGTCTGACTATCAGCTCTGGTTTTGACTCCTGGCTTGTTATTTGACTTGTGGACTTTTTATTATTTTTTGCTATTAATAAAGGTGTGATTATTTTTGCACTTCTCGTCTCAGTCTGATTCCTGGCATCCTGACATTACGCAAAAGCCATGAATCCTGATGGTGCTAATTATCCACCTTTACCTGCCATCATTTCCAGGATGGATGTACAGGATCACCGCTTGGATCAATTTGCCCTGCAAACCCTGCTGACTGCACATTTGGACCAAAGTGTCCCGCAAGTTATGGCTGCTCCTGTTTCCGCTGCTGCACCCATGCCTACCAGGAGCATGTTCAGTTCTGCACCTCTACCTCAGCGATATGGAGGTGATCCTATTCAGTGCAGAGGGTTTTTGAACCAGGTGGGCATTTACTTTGAGATGTTACCTCAGGCGTTTCCCTCTGACAGAGCTAAGGTGGGATTTCTCATCTCGTTACTCTCTGACACAGCTCTTGCCTGGGCTAATCCCTTGTGGGAGACTAATAAACCTGTGATTTAAAATTACCCTGAATTTGTGGCCTCCTTTCGAAGGGTATTTGATGTTCCGGCTCGTTCCTCCTCTGCTGCTAAACGACTCATGTCCATTCAGCAAGGTACAAGATCTGTTGCTCAGTATGCTATTGAGTCCCGTACGCTTGCCGCAGAGGTAGGTTGGAATAATGAAGCCCTTGTTGCTGCCTTTTTTCATGGGCTCTCTGATGCGATTAAAGACGAAATTGCTGCCAGAGATTTACCAGCGGATCTCGAGGCATTGGTGTCTTTTTTTTATCCTAATTGACATCAGACTCAGAGAGAGGCACTCTTTCAAGGAGCGCTTGCAGAAGCCTCCTGTTCCGTTGTCTCCTATGTGTTCATTCCCACCCATGCCTCCCTCTCCTCCCATGCCTCCTGGTTCCGAGTCACTAGGTACTGCTGAGCCGATGCAGTTGGGATTCACACGTCTCTCCGCGGCGGAGAGGGCCTTTAGGAGGAGGGAGGGGCTCTGTCTCTATTGTGGGTTACAGGGCCACCTTTTGAAGTCCTGTCCTACACGGCCGGGAAACGCTCACACCTAAGGTCCTGTCGGGGGCAGACCTTGGGTGGTTTATCCTGGTCCCCGGAACCGCTTAAAGAGAAACCTTTGGTCATGGTTGTCCTTTCCTGGGTGGACTCCTCCATAGTCACTCAGGCTCATGTTGACTCCGGTGCTGCAGGCTATTTAATTGACAGTGCTTTTGTATCAAAGCACTCCATTCCTGTTTTGCCTCGGTCCGTTCCGCTTGCTATTGAAGCCATGGATGGCAGGCCCCTTCAGTCTGCACTCGTTACTCACGAAACTGCTCCGTTGTCCATGGCTGTTGGGGCTCTCCATTTTGAAACCCTCCAGTTCCAGGTGATAAACTCTCCGCATTTTCCGGTTGTTCTGGGTTATCCCTGGCTCCAAAAGCACAATCCCAGTCTCGACTGGCGCAGGTACGAAATTTTGTCGTGGTCCCCGCAATGTATTTCCACTTGTCTTCGGAAACCAGTTAAAGTCTTGTGCACTTCTTCGGTATCTCAATTGCCAGAGGAGTACCGAGAGTTACTAGACGTTTTTGACAAGGTGCGTGCCAGTACGTTGCCTCCTCACCGGTTTTACGATTATGCCATAGACCTGCAACCCGGAGCCATTCCTCCTCGGGGCTGGGTGTACCCTCTGTCTGTTGTAGAGAATTGTGCTATGGAGAAGTATGTTGCTGATGCTCTGTCATGGGGGATCATCCGCAAATCCTGCTCTGTTGCAGGGGCTGGCTTCTTCTTTGTGAAGAAAAAGGGTGGCGAGTTAAGACCATGCATCGATTATAGAGGTCTTAATCGTCTTACCATTAAGAATGCTTACCCTATTCCGCTCATTACGGAACTCTTTTACCGCCTCAAGGGAGCTACGGTCTTTACTAAACTTGATTTGAGAGGAGCGTACAATCTCGTTAGGATCAAGGAGGACCACGAATGAAAAACAGCATTTAAAGGGACAGTAAACCTAAAAAATAATGTTATATAATTCTGCACATAGTGGTCGGGCTGGGCTGTGACTATACAGCTGGCCCGATGCACTGTGTAATAAAAACAGACCGCCTCAGAAGAGCACAGAGAGCGGGTCTGAAAAACTGTCATATTTAAAAAAAATTAAAAGGGAATATAAGGTTTTATAACGATAGCACTAATATAATGTTATATAATTCTGCACTATCTGCACTTTTATGGCCAGACTGGTGTGCATTATCCATGTGAGACAGGATGCAGTCTCAGAATTGTGATGTCATCACTTATTATTTAAAGGGCCTCTGTTCAGTATGCTTTGCCTTTGCGTTGTCTCAGACCTGTTTGTGAGAGTTCCTGTGTATTACCTGGCTGCCTGACGTCCTTCCTGGTTCCTGATCCCTGGCTTTTTCCTGACTCTGCTGTTTTCCTTGTTCCTGATTCCGGCTCGTCTGACTATTCGCTTTGGCTCCTGACTCGGCTCGTCTGACTACCAGCTCTGGTTTTGACTCCTGGCTTGTTATTTGACTTGTGGACTTTTTATTATTTTTTGCTATTAATAATGTGATTATTTTTGCACTTCTCGTCTCAGTCTGATTCCTGGCATCCTGACACAGGGTACGTTGGGAGCATACCTTGGAGATTGCACCTGCATTAATCGTGAGGTAGGATGTGAAGGCAAGTGACATATGTTACAGCAGATGCATTTGCCTATCTTGACTGCATTCATTTAGAACATTGCCTCTTCTTCAAGAGGTTTTCCCCTCTATCAAAATGAGCTACGGAAGTCTTTCAGACTGCAGTCATTGCGCTTGCCGGCATGCTCTGCCCCAATTTACTTTTATTATTAAATTTGCTTCATTCTCTTGGTGTCAGGGTTATGACCTCTTTAACAGGATGGAACTCAATGGATGGGATAGTGGGAAGCTGGGCAGATGGCATAGCAATAGAGTGGACACTTAAATATATACAACAGTCCTATTTATTAGGAGAAATTTACACAGGCAAATAGCAAGGAATGTCCTGAAACAGATTGTACAGGGAAACAGGTACAGGCAAGTGTTAACTAGATCAAATTGTAACAAACCAGTATAGATGATATTCAGCTGCAAGTTGAGACAGACAAGAGCTAAGATCTGAATTGCCCACTTCAGGGTCAAGGACTGTAGTGCCCGCTTCTGAGCCAAGCAAAAGGGAGTTCCCATTTCAGGGCCAAGCAAAAGGATACCAAGCAAAAAGGGATGCCCACTTCTAGTCCAAGCATAAGGGAGTGCCTGCTTCTGGGCCAAGCAAGGGATACTAGGGTGCTGAATACAGTCTGCAAGCAGCAGCAGACAAAGGCAATGCTGGAGACAGAACAAACAAATTGGTACAGCAGGCAATAAGGTACTGTAAATGGGAAACTATAACAGGGAAAGTCCAAGCAAAAGTACTAACTGTGCCAAATGCAGAGACAAGGTCAGGACAGTCCAAGATTCAAAGGCATGAAGCAAGTATCCAAAATTAGACAAGGTCACAATCAGGAACACCAGTAACAAACAGGAACCAGGAACACAAACGTAGGAGAGACTCCAATACCAGAGCAAGGAGAAACAGGATAGGCTGCTCAATATATAATTAGCTTCCCTGATTGGCTGGCATCCAGATAGGGCAGAGCTGGGAGACACACCTGCTGATAATATTCTTGCACAATTCCCTGCAAATAAACATCCTCTAATGCAGGGGTCGCCAACCTTTCGGACCTCAGGGACCACTAAACTCACAATTTTGAATCCCGTGGACCACTAACATGATATTTTTTTTAAAAGGTACAATCCTCTTTGTGTATATATATATATATATACATACACATACATACTAACTTTACATTATGTATATATTTACACATTTTTGAAAATTATGTTTTGGAATTAACTAATTGAATGACAGAACTGAGAGAATACTTCCAAATGACAGATGAAGGGTGAGTGCCAACTTTTGAGCTGGAAACAGAGAGGCAGAAAGTGGGGGGAAAAATAATTATGTTTAAAAGGACCACAAGACTTCCAAGTTACCTCCCCAGTTAGGAATTATTCAAAACTACTTATGATCATGGACAGACATTAGAGTAATAAATTAAGTTTATATCAGAAAGCTCTTAATATGGATGTGAGCTAACCACGACTGATGTTACTGGCAATTACTATAATTTCGGTGGGATATGGCTGATCTGCTGGATGGAAATTACTGGAATTCAGGTGGAATGGCTTTGTGCCCGGGAAAGTTAATAGAATGAAAAATAATTAATATTTAATAAATAAAAAAAGAAGATGGATTGGAGAAAGACAAACATTGATGTAAGTCCATCTGAAGGAATTAGGAAAACTACTACAAAGAGACAGGTAAAGGAAAGAAAATAAATTAAATATAAGAGAGAAATTGTTTTTTTTAAGATTTTGTTTTTTATATACTTTAATTCTACTATTTCAAGCCAAGACTATATAATCTCTGCTGGCTTTAGAATGGAAGCATCTTCCTCTGAGCAGCACGCCGGACGGGAGGAGTTAAAAATACAATCTAGCTACGCAAGTTGCGCAGTACTACGCAACGTGCGTAGGGAGATTTTAATTTAACTCCTCCTCCGTCGGTTTTCACTGATGTCCAGCCAGGCACTGTAGGGAGTTGCGGCGCGACGGGGGTGACACCATCAGAGGATATTAATTCCTGCTTGATGGTGTCAAGGACCACCAACATCTTCTTGTGGGCCACCAGTGGTCCATGGACAACTGGTTGGCGACCGCTGCTCTAATGGCACAAACAGAGCAAGCTGGACTCTGAACCTGGAGTCCCTGGCTCTATCCCAGGAAAGACATAGTTTGGGAAATAACCAGCTGCATCCCTGTCATGCAGTTTTGCACAAAAAGAGCTTATGGGATCCTGACAGTACCTTATGGGATCCTGACAGTACCCCGCCCCCCCACCTTGGGTGACTTCTAGGCATCCAAAGCCTTTTCATAGCAGATAAGGTAGTCAGTGTGAAACAGGTGCAATCTGATGCCTTCACAAAGCCAGAAGATATGTTGTTAGGACGGACTGTAGCAGTGAGTCCATAACAGGTGGTTAAAATGTGATGATGTTGAGACTGCTGTGTAATGGAATGTAGAGAGCCATTAACAATGTCCACTCTGACAAGGTCTTCTCCAAAGGAAAACTCATCATACGTCAATGCCTTTGTGAATGCTGCTTCATCAAGGAATGTTACAAACAAGATCTTTCTTGTGCCAGCTTACTCTCGAGGAAATGGACTCCAGAAACATTTAACTTAAAAAATATATACTTAATATATTCCTCAATAGCATCAGAGGGTAACTGAGAAACACAAACTGTGTAAGGAGGGGGTACAGAATAGTTCTGACTTGTTCATACCTTGTGAGTGGGTTGTTTGTCAGAGCTGGAAAAGGTAGCAGCAATGGTCTTAAGTGTGACAGAGAAACAGGAACTAGTGGTCTGTAAGTCTTCCTCTTCATCAGTGGAGTAAAATTCATAGGCTGGATTCAAAAAATTAGCTTCAGGATTGACCTCACACTGTCCATCCTATCTTTCATTTATTTTACAGCTGTGTCCTCTCCTTAATCGGCTGTTCATACTTCTGTGGCAAGGAATGAGTTTCAGGTCTGATCTGAACTTTATATGACATAGCAGCTTTTACATTTATCCTACCCTTGTCTCTCAGATGAAACAACAGAGTTGACTGTCAGTTTATTGGCCTGATGATCTGGTAGCTGTGTCTTAGGGGTTTTAGCAGTCCTAGCTCTAGTTTGGCCCTCAGGTGCTGTAGCAGGTTTAATAAAACACTGATTCTTTGGAGGGGATTCTTTTGAAGTGTCCCAAACCCCCACAGTAAAAACTGTGTGTTTTGAGTCTCTTCTGAGTCATTTCTTCCCTAGACATGGGTGTTTGCTGCCAGGTGACATTGGTGTGAGGTGTTTTAATATTTACAATGAGCTTGGCCCAACTCAGGTGAAGAGACGCCCTGTATTATACGTCCCAACATTTTAAAATTCAAAAGAGGCACCCTCTTGTCAAAAATGTGTGATATGTGGTGGGCAGGATGGGGAGTGGCTTAACAAAATCAGGAGACCTAATCCAATTTACTATAAAGCCAAAATATATTCTAAATTAGGCTATTCCACTTTTAATTATAAAATGCCACTTAAAAGACATTATAAATGGTAATAAATCCTGTGTGGTGGCCAAAGTCTTTGTGCTAGTAACCAACTACTTGGTTAAAGAATAATTAAAACATAGCATTTATTGTGAATAGAATTTGTAAAATAACAGACCTGGATGACATCAGTTTATAGCATTGGCAAACCTCTGACTCCCTATCAGGGATAGGCACGGACCAAGACTGTGGCGGACATTTTCCAAAGTACAGGCCTTAGTGAATGACACCAAGGTACATTTCAAATTAAAAACATCACAAAACACTCTCTTTACTGAGAGGGTAGTGGATGCATGGTGGAAAAGCCATCCAGCAGAAGTGGTAGAGACAGTGAAGAAATTTAAAAATGCATGGGATAGGCATAAGGCTATGCTAGGTATAAGATAAGGCCAGGAACTAATAAAAGTATCCAGAAAATTGGGCAGACTAGATGGGCCGAATGGTTCCTATCGACCAACACATTCTAAGTTTCTATAAGTCAGGAGAGCGGCACTTTGCTGACAAATGGGCTGCTTGTTGGTTGCCCCTGGTCTAGTTACACAAGTCATCTAATCAAATAAGTTTAAAATAACATTTATATAAAGACTGCTTGTGGTATACTAGTATAAAATGTTTTCAAAATTCTAACCTTTTTTTTTTTTTGTATTGAGAGTCTGCAACTCTTAACCAAACTCACCCACCTTGATGTTAATCGCATGATCATCATGGTTGGTTACCTATTTGGTTAGGTAAGGTTTATCAGAGTAGGCAGCGGTCTTCTACACACAGACACCAGCACCACGCTGCCGCACAGATCAAGGATCGGGACGGGTCATGGATGGTTGACACAGGCTGCACTGCAGGCAGCTTGCTTCTTCCCTCTCACTCACTATCCCACTACTAGGCGGCGTTCCTTGGGTGCAGCCCCAACCCCGCAAAACATGGTGCCGTCTGTGTCAAGAAGGAGTCAGGACCAGCATTCATCTGTCCTACTCCTCCCTGCCCCCTGCAAAATGGGTGGTGGACACTGCAAGGGCCACCTTGCCTATCCCTGCCCCCTATGCGCTACTACACTAATGCGTTTCGCTGGAGCTTTTTCAAAGATGACGTCACGTGATGGAACCATAAAGCCTTTGAAATATTTTGGAAATGATTACTGTTGATATTTACCAATCTCAGTACAGAAAATAAAACAAAAATACATCTTTTTGCATTCTATATGATTATTTGCCAGTTTGGTATTTCTACAAGCTGTTCTCTAAAAATGTTTGTTAGTTGAAAAATCAAGGTAAGTTGTGTGTGGATATAGTTACAGAAAAAAACACAAAGCGAGCACAGGTGTGTGACAATGATAAACAATGACATTGCAATTACAAGTCATCATTATAGGACTGCATGCGTAACGGTACAATGGGGTGGCGAAAGGCAGTGGGCACGGGCATGAAGACGGGCTTAGGAAATTTAAAATAACAACGAATAAAAATACTAGCAATTTGCCGCATATTGACACGCAGGCAAAGAGCACAGCCAGTAGTTACATCGCCACCTGCCGGGCAAGCCAGTTCCTAAAAGTAATGCGCCTAAGCAACAAGCAAAATCACATGACACAAATCACTTGTGCATCAAAATTGATATCCGGTTGATGCTGACCTAGTGTTTTTTCTTCCGGTTTATTTTTTTCATTTTCCGGCGATTTCGGATGCGGCACGTGACGTCATCAGGTAGGGCTTTTAGAAAGTGGTAAGCATGGGTGTGCATAGTGAATTGATGTTGGTTATGTTGATGAGAGTTTGTAGGGAGGTAATGTGGTTAAGATCGCGTTTTTATATATTTTTTTTATTTAGAGTATGATATAATTTTTGTTCTGACTTACTTTCTTTGTCACCCAACCTTACTTTATTCTAAAATATATTGCAGGGTCTTTATTATTGGGTTAAAACTTAATAGCAGTTACGTTATCTCTGTTGCCTCAGGCACTCCAAGAGCTTAATATGCTGGTAGGATGACAAGGAGGTTGATACAAAAGCAATAGAGTAGAAGTATGGGCGTAAATATTTTAGAACAATAAACTCAAGCTTTACCCAACAATGATGTTAACATTTTGCAACAGTGTTTGTACATCTACCTGAAGGTATATGTATTAAACATAATCTTTATTCCTTATATATTGCAAATGCCATCAACATTTTTATCAGGTGTGACCAATTTTCTCTCTTTCTTGATGCATTAGTAACTTTTTTTCACTCTTACATTCGTCCAGTGTTGCTGAATGTACACTATTGGCTGTTCTAAACCACAAGGTGCAGCCTGCACTAACAGTAGAAACGTGCACTATATGAAATCTAAAGATTTTCACGAGAACTATTAGCATGCATTTTGTAAGCATTAAAAACTGTTCTAGAACTGAATAAAGTGTTAATGTTAATCAAACTGCATCATCAGCTCATTATTTATATATGCAGGGTTTGAGGAAGTTTTAAGTGTGTGGTTCAATAACTAACTGTGAATGTCTTCACATATCTTATGCCATTGATCTTCTGAGCATGCGCTTACCAAAGAAAAAAATGGTATCAGGCACATTCTTTTAGTCATCTTTTCCAACATCTGCTTTCTCAAAATTTAATTAGGATGATGCACACATATTTTCAATCACTTCCACTGCATTACCATTGTTAATATTGTTATACTATCAATACAGCTACTGATGGGCTGGATAAGTCAACACTACCCACATCCCTGGAAATAAGGTGCTTGAGGCAGAGCTGGGGTACTCAGTACATTTTCTCTACTTACTATCACTGTGAAGGGCACAGAAGCCTATAGTCAATAAACCCTTTAATAATAATAGGCCAATATGTACTTGGACTGTCCGTCATTTGGTATCTTTAACTGACTTCTCATTTTGGTGTTTCTAATTCCACACTCCATAGACTGACAGTCCATATTTAATCCAGATAATTGTTTTTTTATGGTTAAAATAAATACTTAAGGGACATAAATGTGCAAATAGAAAATGCTCTAATCTAAGTATTTTATTTTCACATTATTGGTTGCATATAAACACATTCCATGCCTCTAATTTTCAACTATCCTTGTAAGTACAAGGGGTTATATGTCCCTTTAAGAAAGACAATTGTGCTGTATTTTATTAAATGAACACAGCAGCTGTGCGAACATTAATACTTTGCTGCAGTTGTTTTTCAGTTGCCATATTTCCTTTCCCACACAGACAACTTGCCTTATATGAAGCCAATTCAGAGGTGTTACTGGGATAGATCAGGTTTGCTACTATTTTGAAGTATCTTATATAGACTCCTTTGCTAAAGCCAGTTATTGATAGATATGTAGCAGGGTCTGCAGTGTTCACTTCTAATTCTCTGAATTGGAAAACCCACTATTTCAGAGTTAAATGAAAGGAAATTGGTGAAAAATAAACATTTGCAATATCCCTTTATTATTATGCATACTTAAGCATTTAATATTACAATCTCAGTTTACTGTCCCTTTAAAATGAAAGGAAATGCTATAATTTAGACGTGCATTCGTGAACTTCAGAAAATTAGGAAAAAAGAGGGCGCCACATAGCGTGATACTGTTGTTACAGGCTCAGAGAGACAAAGTATTCAGAAAGGCTTACCGAAAATCTCTGCACCGTTCTGTGACCGGTGCTATCAGGCAGACTAACACTCTCAGTGGTTAGCACACTGGGTGGCCTCAGGTGTAATGCAGGCAGGTGGATCTCAGCGTTGCTTGATTGAAGTGACTCCACGGCTGTGCAGCACGTATACTGCAGATTCCAATGGGTATTTGGAATGAAAAACCTCTCCAGGTTAGATAAATGAAAGTATGGGACAACTTCCGTATAATAAAGTTAAAATCTTTAATCCATACAAGATTTGCTAATCCATACAAGATTTGCTACGCGTTTCTAGACCGATGGTCTTTTCCTCAGGCATAAAAACAAATGGAATTTGTGAACTTCAGCAGTAAAAGAATACCGAAGATGGCGACCACATTTTATATTGAAATCTAAAATTTCCCCCAACAATGTTGCACTAATGAGCATTACCATAGTCTATGTATGATGTCCACATTGTATGCTTGACATTTAGAACAACACACTTGATTAAATAACATACAAATAGATTTGACCCAAGTTTATTCCGAGTCTACACCCTTGAATTGTAATAATTCCTCTCCACAATAGATTAGAGAAAAATATTTTATTGGGAGTATTAAATACTCCCTTAAAAACGGCAAACGTTTTAAAGGTTTTGCTACTTGGTGTGGTTCACTGATAGCTATAAGATACCCCATATTGTTTCCAATCTATAAATCGTGATGTCATCCCAGGTAAGAAATTAGATAAACAAGGAGTCACAGAAAATGTACATTTCCTATTATATATTCCTTATGCCAAGCCCTCAAAGTATCACTAAAAAAATAATTGTGTTTAATACCTTTAGGAAGATCACTAATAGTGCTTTTAAACTATAAGGGGCCTCCATCTTTTCTTCAGAAATCTGTAACGTGAAATGCCCAACCTCTGTAAACCAGTCAAAAACATATTTAAAGGGATATGAAACCCAAAGTTTTTCTTTCATGATCTAGACAGAGCATTCAATTTTAAACTGCTTTCTAATTTAGTTTTATTATAATTTTTTCTTTGTTCTCTTGGTATTTTTTGTTGAAAACTATGGACGTATGCTTAAGGAGGCGGCCCATTTCGGGAGCACTAGATGGCAGCAGTGTTTCAAGAATGTTATCCATTTCCAAGATCCACATGCCTTTTTTTTGTTTTTCTTTTTTCTTTAGCCCCCTACACATTTTTACTGTACCGTACCTTTTTATTTCTATTCTGTTTAAGTGTTATTTATTAATAACACATTTGTTACAATGAGGTTGCTATATTAGAAGTAGACCTGTTGAAGGGATAGTAAACCCCAAAATAAACTTTCCATATTTCAAAACCTTTTATCAAATACTTATAAAGTGCAAATGACATGTATAAGCAATTTTTTTTGGTTTACTTGTATTTCCCTGATTAAATTATTATTGCTGCCAAGCCCATTTTTTGTCCTCATTACTAACAGGAAATTAGCGTGTTCTACCTGAGTAGAACAATCATGGCGGCCCGCATGCGCATTTCCTATGGTATCTGACCCACGCATGCGCAAATGGATTTCTACTAGTTTAGTGTCAGCTGGCTTGTCATCAATCCTGCACTGTGTAACATTGTGGGAGTGGCACAGCCGAGATCAGAAGACGGAGCGGACATAGGCAATGCAAGTCAGACTTGGAGGAACCCACAGAGCTACTGCATAATTTCTAGCTAAGTGTTTAGAAACCCCCAGACTGACGAGCATATTTGACAATGTCATAATCAGTGTGATTATGACTGTAGGCTGCGTCTGCCCATGCGTGGGAGCAGAGAAATAAAAATGGCGAACAGGAGTTCAAGTGTACAGCGCGCATGCGATTGCACTTGAATTATACAGCGCATGCAATTTTGCAAAAGGCATAACATGTCCGATGTTCACTCACAGACTAAGGTTGCGTTCTTAGCCAATAAGAAAACTTCTTAGGTACACAAAATCAGAGTCTAAAGAGTTCTATTTCTTGATTGGTCAGTTTTAATGGGATGTGATAGTGCAGTGCGATTGGAGGATGTGAGAATTAATTCTTGAGAACTCCAGCCTTCTTTATGGGCGGTCGTTAGAGCCGTTTTTAGAAGAAATTAAAATATGATTTCATTTGTATTAGAAGCTTCGTTTTTGGATTAAAGTAAGTGTATGTAAAAGTTTAAGTATTGAGGTATCTTATAATTTATTTTTCATTCATACAAATTTGAAAAGATTTCTAACCCTTTAAGTACTGTGAAAACTTACTTTGATACATTTCTATTACAATTTAACTTTACAAAACATGTGTTACTTAATAATACGTTTAGTATAGTGTGATTGTAATAGAAATGTATCAAAGTAAGTTTTCACTACTAAACGGGTTTACTTCTAATATTGTCTCTGCAGTATAACAAATTTGTGACCACATTGAACCAAACATGGAATATATTAAAGGGATAGAAATGTCAAAATTGAAATGTGCATGGGTGCATTTGAATATGAAATTGAAGCACTTTTGCAATATACTTCTATTAGCAAAAATGCTTCTATTAATAGTTATTACTGTTTTTCTGCGGCATACGCACATATCCTGTGAGGGCTGTGCACCAACATTAAAGCTCAGAGAGCTGAAGATTATGTGTATTGCATCTGTGAAGACTTAATTTGTATCATACAAGCCACAACTGACTCTCTGAGAAGGTGTGGTGTTTGAATATTGGTGCACAGGCCCTCACAGGATTGGGGGGTATGCCGCAGAAAACATTAACTTTTAATAGAAGCATTTTTGCTAATAGTATATTGCAAAAGTGCTTTCTATCCCTTTAATTTATACCATGTTTGGTTCAATGTGGTTACAATATTAGATAGGTATAAAAACAGTAAAAAGTAAAGAGTGCAGGCAGTTAGTATCCACTATACATCCAAAGCAGCCAATAAAAACAATAATATTGGATTAAATAGAAATATAAAAACAGAAGTATTTGGATGCGCCTATATTACCCCTTTAGGGGTGAGCAAGTCTTAAAATGGATAGCACCACCAAGGAAACAAATGAAATGTGATTGTGTTATTCGATTATATAAAATGGGGAATACCCTGAAACAGATATCTCACACAGAGGTAAAATTTAAAATTCTTTACTGGTTAATTCGTTTTTTCCAACATTAAATAAAGTTAAAAAGCAACAAAATAGAAAAATAGAGTAATGAAAAATCTCTATCTTAAAAAAAAAATAACTTGCTCTATTTTCGATACTTAGTTGGAAATGAGTTGGATTTGATACTATATTGTAACTATACCCCACAATAGATTGTACTCATTTTTTAGAATAGTTTTATTAATTAAACTTATGTATTTTGTTTCTTTTTAACTTTATTTAATGTTGGAATAATGAATTAACCAGTAATGAATTTTACTATTGTTGAATGCCTCCTGGAGGGAGGCATCTAGCTAGGGTTGCCACATTTTCTGGGGATAAAAATTTCGGCCATCATTAGCATACATTTGCATAAATAATTATACAGCATATATCGGAAACCAAAGCTGCTAGGACTGAGTTTAAATTGTTATTTGTCTACAATTTGATTCCTATACACTTAGAAGAAGTTTGACCATGATAGCATCTTTATTTCTGTATTAAATCCTTATTTTCAAATTTGACCTGAATGTAAAAAATACTGTCCTTGTCGGTAAAATACCAGCTGGATGATAAACCTTCATGGAGTAGTAGCGTGGTTTGTTGCTTTCAGCAGGACCCACACTGTTACCAGGCTAAAAACCCTTAAAGGGATACTGAACATTTTTCTTTTGTGATTCAGATAAAGCATGCAATTTTAAGCAACTTTCTAATTTACTCCTATTATCAATTTTTCTTTGTTCTCTTACTATCTTTATTTGAAAAAGAAAGTCCAGAACCCTGGACTGCACTTGTTTATTAGTGGATAAATGTATCCACCAATCAGCAAGAACAACCCAGGTTGTTCACCAAAATGGGCCGGCATCTAAACTTACATTCTTGCTTTTAAAATAAAGATACCAAGAGAATGAAGAACATTTGCTAATAGGAGTAAATTAGAAAGTTGCTTAAAATTGCATGCTCTATCTGAATCACAAAAGAAAAACAATGGGTTCAGTGTCCCTTTAAGGACACACCACGTACAGGGTACATTTGTATCCATTAAGGGGTTAAACTGTTCTTTAGAGTTAAAAAATATAACAAAATGTAACAACCTTATTCTCTTTCTTTGATTTTCAACAATGAAAAGTTAAACTACAAATGCAGTTTTTTTGGAAAAGCAATTAAAAGATTAGTGCTGCCTTACTTAGCAGTCACTTAATACATCTATAATGGGCTATGATAAACTTGTTTCATGGCCTAGACTTCCGACAAAGGTGATAAGAATTAATATACAAAGTGTCAAGCCATAGGGGAGCGCAACATCTTCCTTACCTCCTCCTCCGTGTGTGTTCTGGCAGCGCAATGGAGAGTGGGCGGGAAGTCACTCCTTATAGGTCCAGAACCCAATGACGGCGTCTCCAGCAAACGTGCCTGCTATACACGTCAAACAAGGAAATATATATCCAAAGATAGCAGAGACACACTGACAGGGAACGTCAACGTAGAAATAAAATCCAGTCTTTATTATAGAAAAGGGTAAAACCAAGTCATACGTTCAGTGATAAAAACATCAATCCAACAGACGCATTTCATGCGGTTGCGCACTTGATCACTGCATACCTGGGCTCCTGTTTAGACACCTCTATATAACAAACTAATTGCCTTGAAAATGATCACACCTGTTGTAGAAAGAACATTATTTACTATGTAAAGCAAGACGAACCTTAACAAAAAATCTAGCATTTATGTATGCCAATAAAGAATCCTATCACATAATATGCCTAGTATGTAATTAGAAAAAAATATACTTAAATGTAAGGCTTATATGTATTATAAACAAATTTGTTCTTAATGCTTAGATGAGTAGGATTTAATTAAAGGCAACGTGACCAAGGAATCATCTACCTTTAAAATTGTGGCTCAGTGAATCCTAAAGAAGAAAGCCTTATTCAGGTTATGTACTATTAGGAAAAATAGAAGAAAAAGCCTCAACTGTCAAGATAAGGGGAAAACAAAGCATACACTCACTATAGCAAAATTAGCATGTTATATGTTTTATGTGTGGCAATGTATCGCTTCACATTATAAAGCGAGTTCAAATTAGTCTGTGTCCAACATAGATAAGGAACCTTTTGTGCCAACATGGATGTCATGCGTGAGTCGATAAGACCTATATTGATCATATCCTATCTAAGTATATCTACATGTAAGGTGAAATATTGAAAATAATTGTTAAATATGTACAGTTCAGATAGATATCAAAGTGAGCCAAAGCTCAATATGACATTTTGTCTGAGATATTAAAAAGTCACTAATAAATACAATTGTGCCTAATAAAGATGAAAAATAGGCCTACTATTGTGAGTCAATTTAATCACCCCAGTTTAGGTAAATAAATCAAGATCGCGTCTCATATTGAGACCCTCAGGAAAGCTTGTTTGTAGTTAAAGATCCAAAAGAACTCCTTTATTTAAGGCTGTTTCTCTGTCACTCCCCCCGTACCCCCCCCCCCACACACACACACACACTTCTCCAAACAGGTACAAAATCTATACCCTGGACATATAAGGCAGAAGAGTCGGCGTTATGAAGGGTTTTAAAATGTCTCGCAACTGGGGTATCTGAAAAATCGTCTTCTATAGAACGTATATGTTCTAAGAATCTTTCCTTTAGTGGTCTTATGGTTTTGCCTGTATACTATATTTTACAGATTTTGCATGTTAGCAGGTAAATTACATGAGTTGTAGAACAATTAATGTAAAAATTGATGTTATGTTCCTGTTGAGTACTGTTGGAGATAAATGTATCTCCCTCAGATACATAAGAGAGAGATAAGAATACTGTAAGGCAATTTAAAGAGAGATCTAAAGCTCAGATTTCCCTTTTGTTTTATTATGCACCGCAAAAATATTTTATTTAATTTTTCAGGGTTTTCCTGTAAATTAAAGGGATACTGAACCTAATTTTTTCTTTCGTGATTCAGATAGAGCATGCAATTTTAAGCAACTTTCTAATTTACTTCTATTATCAATTTTTCTTCATTCTCTTGCTATCTTTATTTGAAAAAGAAGGCATCTAAGCTAAGGAGCCAGCAAATATTTGGTTCAGAACCACGGACAGCACTTGTTTATTGGTGCTGTCCAATCAGCAAGGACATCCCAGGTTGTTCACCAAAAATGGGCCGGCATCTAAACTTACATTCTTGCTTTTCAAATAAACATACCAAGAGAATGAAGAAAATTTGATAATAGGAGTAAATTAGAAAGTTGCTTAAAATTGCATACTCTATCTGAATCGCGAAAGAAAAATTTTGGGTTCAGTCTCCCTTTAAATTGATTTTTTTTTTCTCCAATTTCTGTGATCCTGGCTCCAAAAACCTGTGATACATTCTACACAGTAACTGTTTAATCAGTCTATTTGATCATTCTTTTCCATCTTCAACAGGCTACAGCAGAAGAGAGAAAATAAACACTTAAGAGGCTTTTCAAAGTTTTCCTGGGTTTAAAAGTTCCTCAGGGCTAGTAATTATAGAGGGTAAGTAAGAAATCTTACACTGAGTGTACTAGTAAATTTTGTTTATTACTGACTAGCAATCCATGGTGATATTTTTCGAGCACTGGATATGGATTAATGTAAACATTACTGTTTAGAAAAGCTGTATTTTGTATGTCAATCGTTTTCAATGCAGAGCTTGATTGTTAATATATAGTATAATACATTACAAAAATGAATTTGATTTCCAATTAATAGTACCTTAAGGCTAGCCAAATAATTAATTCATTTTTATCTGATGACGAAATCTGATTCCAGAACCTAAGCTTGAACAATAAAAAGTGGACAGCTTTTTAAATGGCAATAATCGTAGTTTGCGAGCAAGAACTTGTTTGTCCACTAGGCAATTCAGTACAGATGTACTAACCCTTAGATTAGAGTTGGGCGCTGTAATCCGGAGCCACGAACTCCATGATACCAGCCACATCAAAATAACACAGCAAACCCAGAAATCGGGAAAAAATGCATCTTGAAGTTGATCTGATGTTTAAAAACATTTGTAAGCAAGTTGTATTATTTTATTAGTCTAAAATACATTTACTAGGTCACACATTCTACATTTTATGCTGGTGTTTGGTGATGATCCTGTATTAACACAATTGTTTTCCCCACATGACTATTTAAATTGCCTTATTTTATTATATTAATTTTTTTCTTCTTGTTTAAAGGATGGATGCCCTAACCGATGCCCTTGCTGGCAGCTTTTCTGTCTCTTCATGCCTTAACAGTACTTCTGCTCCACACCCAAGGCTTTCTCAGTATAAGGGCAAATATAGCTCACTAGAGCAAAGTGAGCGCAGGAGAAAACTTTTGGAACTGCAGAAGGCGTGAGTGAACCCTTAATGACTGTATGATAGAGATCCAACCACTTAAGGGGCCAGTGTGCTGTAAAATTGCTTTCTCCTTAAAGGTGATAGGAAAGTCCAAATTAAACTTGCAGGATTCAGATAGAACATGTAATTTTAAGACACTTTTAAATTCACTTCTATTTTCAAATGTTCTTAGTTATTTTGGTATCCCTTGTTGAAAACAAATATTCACATATCCTACACCAGTGGTAGCTAGGTGCTGATTGGTTTCTGCACACATTTGTCTCTTGTGATTGGCTAACTAGATGTGTTCGGATAGCTGCCAGTAGCAAATTACTGCTCCTTCAGCAAAGGATATTAAGATAATGAAGCAAATTTAAAAAAAGTACATTGGAAAATTGTTTAAAATGATATGTTCTATCCAAATCATGAAAGAACCTTTTGGGGTTTCCTGTCCCTTTAAGATTGAAATGTATGAGACATTGCTCCTTTAGGCTTATTTGTATATGAAATAGCTGTTACTGCTAATTGATACATCAATCCAGTCAAATGGACTGAGGTTACAGGGAGAGCAGGTTCCATTATCTTATTTCTGTTTATACATTCAAAGCCATCCTTCTATCTGTCTATATTCATATAAGCCATTACTAAGGACAATTGAAAAAAACATTTTAGTATCTTTCTCCTCCCACCCCCCATTGTTAGTGTGACTTCTTCCGCACATTCTTGTTTATGAAGCTTCCTTTAACCAGTACTGACATTTTCAGTATAGGTGGGGATACAATAGAACCCCCCAGCTATTTCAAGTCTTGACATTGTTATTCCTAGCATTATCCTTACACAATGCAGTCAGATTCTCTGCTTTTTACCCTTCACAATAAATACAATTGAACAAATCTGTAATGTCTCTTTGGAATGAGCACTGACTTCTTTTTTTCTAAACTTAGGAAGCGATTAGACTATATGAATCATGCTCGACGCCTGGCAGAGGGAGACTGGGAACAGAAGGATGAGGAAAAAAAGGATGATGAAGAGGTTGAACTGGAGGATGGAGATGAGATGGACGTGGATCCTGGGAAGAAGCTACCAAGACATTATGCTAACCAAGTAGGTGAAGGTCCATCTCATGTCTGTGTACGTCTCTCACTGTCATCTTTTTATGTTCTCTGTGTATATCTCTCATTTGCTGTTTCCTTTGCATTTGTTTAATTGCCAATTTCCTAAAGAATAGCTCTATCGGCTCCTCCTGTATGAAAATTTTAACTTGTGTACCCTTATATAGAGGTATATAGGTGATCTGTTAGCAAAGTGTAATAGTAGTGATTGTCATTGTGCTTCCTACCTTTTGTTCCTCTCCTCATTACTTTCTTACATCATTTTCGCAGCTTATGCTCTCTGAATGGTTGATTGAAGTACCTGAGGACTTGTCAGATATGTGGTCGCTTATAGTGTGTCCTGTGGGAAAGCGTTCACTGATTGTGGCTTCACGGGTGAGCACTTTTAATTCATTAAAAACAACTCATTATTAACCTTTCTTTTTATCAATGTATTACTTTGTTTACCCAAGGGCTCAACAGCAGCATACACCAGGAGTGGGTATTGTGTGAACAGGTTCCCGTCATTGCTTCCTGGAGGCAACCGGCATAACAGCGCCACTGGGAAAGGTTAGCATGAGAGAGTGCCGCTAGGGAAAGTGGGGAGGGGATTATGGAAGTCATATGAGATTCTGTATTGATTGACTATTTTCTTGATTTTCTTTACAGACTACACAATCCTTGACTGTATATACAGTGAAGAGATGAGAACATATTACGTTCTGGATGTCATGTGCTGGAGGGGTCACCCAGTGTATGACTGTCAGGTAAAGAATATTTAGTAGGCTAATAAATGTTATTGCAAATGTCAGATGTTGTGGGAAGTGTTACAATTTAAACTACTACAGTGTTCTCCCCAGGACCTTTTTAGCGGGTGCACCACCAGGCTGATTTTATTGACCACCCGGCTAAGATTTTAGCCAAACATAAATAGCTAATATTAAAATTGTTCAATTTCTATTGCACAAATTATCATTAAATACATCTATGTTAAATTATGCAATTCACTTGTGCTTTGGATAGCAGAAAATGATAAAATATTAGAAAAATTACACTGCCCCCACCCAGCTACTTCTTAATGCCAACCGGCTGACAAAAGTTTCTGTGGAGAAAACAGCGCTATTATTTCTGTCTACATTTCATGCATGCAGTGTCAATGTTTGGGTGAGACTTTATGCTTGCTCTGTATTAATATCCTAAAATAGAGCAATCCAAACAGAAGTATTCTTCTTAATATCTAAATAATTGTACCCTACTGCACAATGTTTCAAAAAGACTTTTAGCAATAAGTGTTATAAAACCGGCTTCTTTATAATGGGTAATGGTATGCTGGGTCTGTATAGTCCTAGAATAATATTGCTAAAAATACAGCTAAAAATAGGCTATTTTAGCTTTCTTTTTTTTTTCATTTTGTAACGGTAAGAGCGCAATGGTTGGGCATTGGTTAATAAGCTCCTTAGTCGCATACCTCATGTGCAGTTGCAAGCTGAAGGTTAGGAAGTCATTTTGTTATCTTCTCTGTAACTGTCTTTTTTTTGTGTAAAGGCTCATAGATCTTTTTTTTTTCTTCTTCAGATTACACATATGGCATAACACATGGGGATATGAAAAACTAGGAAACAATTTATGGTTAACTTAATTTAAATGACTTTCTGACGCAATAATATTTGTTGTAATATTTTATTATTATTACACAAATTCTTCTTAGTAACCATATATTTAGCTCCCATAAAGAAGCTAAAGGACCAGTAAATACAGTAGATTTGACTATTTAAGAAATGCATGATAAAAAGACAATGTGATAGCACTTAGTCTGAACTTCAAATCAGTAGTAGATGTTTTTCTGACAAATTTCAAAGTTATAGTGTTTTCAAAGTTAGTCTATTTCCACTCCTCTAGCATGTGACAGCCATCAGCAGACATCCCAACCTGCAAAAACCCATTTCAGGGAGGTGCCCCCGCGCCCCTCACTATACTACATTACTGCATGCCAACCTCACTATAGTACTTCACTGTACCACCTCTGTATAGTACCTCACTGTACCACCTCACTATTGTGCCCCCAGCCCCCCCAATTCAGAATTCCTCTGATTATGAAATAGTTGAAAATGTTTATGGGAGCCTGCACAATACATAGAGTATGGGAGCCTGCACAACTCGCCTATATCAGGTCTGCTGCGCACCGCACTAGAGAATAGATGAGGAACGGGAAGAAAAGTCTAGAGAGGAACGCAGAAACTATTTACATTGAGCAATAACAGAACAGTGACACCTAGAGGTAGAAATGAAAAGTGCAGGCACACATTTGATTTTCTCTAGAACCGATATTTCCGGGAGATTGTGTTTAATTTGCAGGTGTCAGGGAGCAGCTTTATCAATGCGGGAGACTCCCGGACCTTCCGGGAGAGTTGGGATGTCTGCATCAGCCTATCACAAATGCATATATGTATATTCTGTGACTTCCTGCACATGCTCAGTAGGTATAGGGGAAAAAGGAAATTTATGCTTACCTGATAAATTTATTTCTTTTACGATATGACGAGTCCACTGATTTCATCCTTACTTATGGGATATCGCCTCCTGGTCAGCAGGAGGAGGCAAAGAGCTCCACAGCAGAGCTGCATAAATAGCTCCTCCCTTCCCTCCCCCTCCAGTCATTCGACCGAAGTTAGGAAGAGAAAGGAAAAGCCAAGGAGCAGAGGTGACTGAAGTTAAATAAAAAGAAAGACCTGTCTTAGAAAATGACAGGGTGGGCCGTGGACTCGTCATATCGTAAAATAAATAAATTTATTAGGTAAGCATAAATTTCCTTTTCTTTTACAAGATATGACGAGTCCACGGATTTCATCCTTACTTATGGGATACAATACCAAAGCTATAGGACATGGATGAAAGGGAGGGACAAGACAGGAACCCAAACAAAAGGCACCACTGCTTGGAAAACTTTCTCCCAAAAAACAACCTCAGACGAGGCAAAAGTATCAAATTTGAAAATTTGGAAAAAATATGAAGAGACGACCAAGTTGCAGCCTTGCAATCTGTTCAATAGAAGCATCATCTTTAAAGGCCCATGAGGAAGCCACAGCCCTAGCAGAAAGAGCCGTATTCTATCAGGAGGCTGTCGTCCAGCAGTCTCATATGCAAATTGATGAAACTCTAAAGCCAAAAAGAAAAAGAGGTAGCCGCAGCTTTCTGACCCCTACGATTTCCAGAAAAAAAAACAAATAATGATTGACGAAATTCTGTAGTCGCCTGCAAGTAAAACTTCAGGGCACGGACCACGTCCAAGTTATGAAACCGACGCTCCTTCTTAGCAGAAGGAATAGGACACAATGAAGGAACAATAATTTCTTGATTAATATCTTTGTTGGAAACAACCTTAGGAAGAAAACCAAGTTTGGTACGTAACACTACCTTATTGGAAAGAAAAATAAGGTAAGGTGAATCACATTGTAATGCCCAGAAACTCTGCGAGCAGAAAAAATAGCAATTAAAAATAAACTTTCCAAGATAACAATTTAATATCTATGGAATGCATAGGTTCAAACGGAACCCCTTGAAGAACCTTAAAAACTAAACCCAAACTCCAAGGAGGAGCAATAGGTCTAAACACAGGCCGGAATCTAGTCGGAGCCTGACAAAAAGGTTGAACATCCGGAATATCTGCCGGACGTTCGAAATAGATAAAGCAAAAATCTGTCCCTTTTAAGGAACCTGCTGATAACCCTTTCTCTACATCTCAGGAATAGTCCACAAATAGAGTGCTAAGTCATTTCTGTTTGCTTGTTCCCAGAAAATAAAGATTAGCCCTTACCTTAGACTTTGTCTGCCCGGCAGCAAGGCATCTCACCTGGCTTGTGAAGTTCTTTCCTTCTCTTCACGTTGGCCTATGGAAATAAAAAGTACTGAGTATTGACTCCCTCAGACTTTTACAAGCAGGGCAGCATACATCTATGGGAGGCACTGTGAAAAATATGTTCCACAAGTTCCCATTGCTTTGAAGCCACCAAATGCTTCTCTTTTGAATTGAAGAGAGTGATTTGGTCTAGGCTATACCCCAGAACAGAGTAGCACACTGTGGCACTACTTTAAAAATAATAAACACTTGATTGAAGAATCTATAACTAACACCTCACTTTGCCTCTTCCTATCACTAACACAGGCAAAGAGAATGACTGGAGGGGGAGGGAAGGGAGGAGCTATTCATGCAGCTCTGCTGTGGAGCTCTTTGCCTCCTCCTGCTGACCAGGAGGCGATATCCCATAAGTAAGGATGAAATCCGTGGACTCGTCATATCTTGTAAAAGAAAGAGAGAGAAGCATTATTCGGCACACTTATATGGAGGGTGGTTGCTAACAATCATAGCTTGATAAGAGGGAAAACAATAAAACTTAAGATTTATTTAAGGTTTATCAAAATAAATGGACATTGCCATCAATATAAAATGTAATGATTAAAAGTATACAAAAATACAGGACTGCCCCCCTACACAGATAAAAGTATACAAAAATACAGGACTGCCCCCCTACACAGATTACTTACAAGTGCCTCTCTGCACCAAATCGTAACTTACTTAATTGTTAGCCTTAATTGGGGATATAGTAACTCTTCTAATAATCGTACTTTCATAACGGGATACCGGTATGGTAATAATGTTGGGGTCCAGCAATAGGAACATAAACCTAGCAGTTGCTCTAGTTTAAAGGGACCTTTGTTAATCACGGTACCCTGTTTCGATGAGGACTAATATCCACTCCTGAATACACCTGTCATTTCTTGTATGGGAGACACTTATAAGTTATCTGTGTAGGGGGGCAGTCCTGTATTTTTGTATACTTTTAATCATTACATTTTATATTGATAGCAATGTCCATTTATTTTAATAAACCTTAAATAAACGTTTAAGTTTTATTGTTTTCCCTATTATCCAAGCTAATAAGCTATGATTGTTAGCAACCACGCTCCATGTAAGTGTGCGGAATAATGCTTCTTTCTCTTTTCCCTATATATACAATTTACTTTGGCATTAGGCACTGTCCTGCTAAGGCTACGTAGGTTTATCTAAGAGGGACTTTGAAGGTGGTTTCTTACCCTATTTCCCCCTGGAATAATCTTGTGTTTTTTTGCTTATACATGCTCAGTATGAGCTGGTGACTCAAAAAGTGTAAATATAAAAAAACAACAACTGTGCACATTATGTTAGTGGAAGTAAATTGGACAATTGTTTTATAATTGCATTTAAAGGGATATTAAACTAACATTTTAAATTCCCATAAAATGTTTAATTATTCATAGTAAAAAAAAAAGGAAACTTTCCATTGTACATTTATTATTAACTTGTTAGAATTGTATAATATACTTTAGTATGCCTTTTAAGGTACATTCTGACTGTTGATGGCTTGCAGAAAAAAGATAGTGTGTGTGTGTGTGGCTGTCTTACTATCTTTGATATAACCTCATATAAATATTTATAGTTTTTGCCTCTCTTTAATAAAGAAAATCTAATAATGGAAATCTTCCATTAATAATTAAAAAAAAAATCAGCATTTTTTTAAAGTAAATCATTGTATTTAATATAGAATAATATGAATATTTTTTTCCATCGTAGAGAAAAACACTTGTGTGAAGGTTAGTGTTCCCGCTAAGGCTAGTTTTGTGAGCGGCCCAGCAGTGAAACAGTTAATAAGGGAACCACAGTTTGCAGTCTGCATTGTGTAGTGTTTACTAATTGCTCTAATGAACTGTTTCACTGCTGGGCCACTCACAAAACTGGTCGTGGAGGGAGCACTGGTGAAGGTGCTGATTTGAGTGTGCATACATTTCCGAAAAACTTTCTTATTTAGAGCTTTGATCAAATGTTATTGTTCTTTTGGTGTCTTTTGTTGAAAGGCAGAGACGTAAGCTCAGGAGTGTACACATGTCTGAAGCACTTTATGGCAACAGTTTTGAAAGAATGTTATCCATTTAGCACTAGATGGCAGCACTATTTCCTACCATGTAGTGCTCCAGACACCTACCTAGGTATCCCTTCAACAAAGAACAAAGCAAATTTGATTTTAGAATTAAATTGGAAATTGGATGCTCTGAGTCACAAAAGAACAATTTTTTTTTTGGTTTCATATCCCTTTTGATGGCAGTTTTGGTAGCAGTAGCAACAATGCTAGAGTCATCACTTTATGTGTAGTAGTCACTTGATGCAAGTGCAACTTTTGTATACGCCCTGACTCATTAACATTTTTTCTCTTCCCAGACGGATTTTCGCTTCTATTGGCTCCAATCAAAGCTGCAAGAAGAAGATGGACTGTGTGAGATTTCCAAAATCAACCCTGTGAGTTTCATGCCTGCCCATTTCTTTTAAAGGGACAGTCAAGTCCAAAAATAACTTGTGATTTAAATAGGGTTGTGTAATTTTAAACAACTTTCCAATTTACTTTTATCACCAATTTTGCTTTGTTCTCTTGGTATTCTTAGTTGAAAGCTAAACTTAGGAGGTTCATATGCTAATTTCTTAGACCTTGAAGACTGCATTTTGATCACTAGAGGGCATTAGTTCATGTGTTTCATATAGATAGCATTGAGCTCATGCACGTGAAGTGACTTAGGAGTGAGCACTGATTGGCTAAAATGCAAGTCTGTCAAAAGAACTGAAATAAGGGGGCAGTCAGCAGAAGCTTAGATACAAGATAATTACAGAGGTAAAACTTGTATTATTATAACTGTGTTGGTTGTGCAAAACTGGGGAATGGGTAATAAAGGGATTATCTTTCTTTTTAAACAACAAAAATTCTGGTGTTGACTGTCCCTTTAATGATTCATTAAACTGAAAATTATATTCCACATAAAATGTTTAATTATGCATTATTAACTCTGACAATTGTAGGGTTTCCACTTTCCTCTGAGTGGCTGCAGTGTATTTTGCAGAATGCACAGTGATTGGCTGATATGTGTTTATATCTGCCCCTAATTAACTACAGAACATGAATTAAAATAAACGGCATTCAAGAGGCTTTTCACTGGATTGGTCCTGGGCTTGCAATACAATGAACATTTTTTTTAACACAATTAGTTTTACAAGTTTTTTTTATTTAACATGCAGATCGTTTGCAAAGCAGTGATTAATTTCTTAGACATAAAACAAACCTTCATGTAGGAAAGAATGCATAGTGCGGCTTGAGACATTTTGGGGCTTTAAGGAAGACTGATTAGAGAGCTGTTGCTTTACAACAGGAGGGTGTGAGAGATGTCTACCCTCTTGTGGCAATGTGAGAAGGTGCCAGGAAATGGAATGTAGCAGTGAAAAAAGAATTAACCAAGGGAAGGGTAAAAAGGGGCATTGTTTGTTTAAAGGGGTAGATAGCTGTTTCTGAAATAGCAACACAAAATTACATCACTAACCTTTCTAACAGTATCTTTATTTTCATCAGCCTTTTTAATTTATTGTAAACTTTCTTCTTACTATCTTTTTGTCTTCAGTACAAATTTGAACGTCTGGAGAACTTCTCTTGCTCTTTGGAAAATGTGCAGAGGATTCTGACGCAGGATTTCCCCTTTAAGGTACAGTGTCTCCCGGTTTTAAAACCTTTTTAAAATTGACAAGAACTTTAAAAGTATGCACCAAGTTTAAAGGTATCAAAAGTGTTTAATAGCTTTAATTATTCTTTTATTATTCTTATAGGTAGATGGTCTCCTGTTTTACCACAATCATACCCATTATACTCCAGGCAGTACTCCTTTGGTTGGGTGGCTACGACCTTACATGGCCCCTGAGATCTTAGGATTCCCTGCCCCACCTGGGCATCTGGCAGAGAAGCCCTCCTATGCACAAGAGCAAATGCGCCAGATCTTAGAACATAAAAAGGGTGGAAAGGGGGCAGCAGAGGGTGGAAAATATGAACTAGAACACCTTTCCACACTTCCAGCAACAGAATGACAAAAAAAGGAAAAGTCTGCCTACTACATTGCTGTATCATACCCCTAATGGTTGTGCTTTCTCTCGTTGGATATAGCAAACTTACTGGGCCGCCAGATAAACCTAGCCTTATATGTGCAATGTTTGTAATTCGATAGAAACATTTTTCTAATAAAACAGTTTTTTTTTTAATTTTATTTAAGACACAGAGAAATCCCAGACTGTCGATGAGCTGAATGAATAGATGAGCTGATGAATAGAATAATGTACCACTTCATCACAATCGGTTATGTAAGACACTTCAGCCTGCTTTGGCAGGGACAGGGTTAAAAACGAATCATGTCTTTACCCTCCTGCATGATTTCTGCGTAACATCAGCAATTTTAAACGTTCTTTCTATGTGCTTGCGTTTCTTGAGTCAATCTCCCATAAATCAGTCATTGTCTTGTTTGTGGAAGTTCTACATTCCTTTAAGATAGGCATGCTATTGGCAACTGTGAATTAAAAAAATGTCCACATTCCTCCTATGCTCCTCTCTCTCTGTCTACTTGAGATTACATTTCTTTACCTTAATTTCCCAGATCTATCACCTTGAAATTAGTTACTGCTCTACATTATAGTATACTTGCATTTTGTAGTTTAAACTCACATTTTGTATTACATTCAGCTCATTTTATTTTCTTAGTATAAAAATAACCAGGGTACACAATCTGAGATAAGTACAATTCTGTCTTACAGTTAGAAATTACAAGTATTTTTTTTTAATTAGCTTTAAATAGTCTTTTTTGTTCTCTAAAATAAATTTAAAATAAATATATATATAATATTATTATTTAAAATAATAACATCTTTATATTTGAAATAGATGGTGCACACTACTGGGAACTTTTTACAATTTCCCTTATTTCTAATATAATCTGCTGCAGCTCTACCACTAGTATGCAGCAGATTATATTAGAAATAAGGGAAATTGTAAGTAAAACGTTCCTAGTAGAGTGCACCCTCTATTTAAAATATAAAGATGTTATTATTTGAAATATTAATGCAATATTGAGAGTGCATAAAAATTCTTCCAACAGTGTCGTTCTCAAAGGAGGTCAAACTTCTCAAGAATACTGTTTTCCAAATGCTCCCCTTCAGGTATTTTACTTACAATAAGTTACATCAGTCAGATGAGGTAAGTACTGTGTTCTGTATGGAGAGACTCTGGGTACTGGAATCTTTCTGGTTCGTTGCCTCCACAGCCATGCAAGCTTAGAGGTTCCCCCAGTTTAGCACTGTTGAGACGGTTAGGTTGTTAACTTTATGCTCCTGTATGCCTCTGCAATAATCCACCTGTTCAGTATACTTTGCTACTGAGTACAAAGCAAGGCCAGCACATGCCTTATGCCATGCCAGTAGTTTGTATTATACAAGACACCACTGACTTTCTGAAAACGTGTGGTGTTTGAATGCTGGTGGACAGGGCCCTCACAGCATTTGTGAGTATGCCACTGAAAAACAGTAATAACTTTAAAGAACCATTTTGCTAATGGAAGTATATTGCAAAAATGTTGCTATTCAAAACTGAAATGCACCCATGCATATTTAAATTTTGACCTTTTTATCCCTTTAAAGGCTATTCCTTTTCAGAAATTCAAAACTTTCTCTTTAAAGGAATAATAAACCCATTTTTTTTTATTTCACAATTGAGATTGAGCATGCAAGTTTAAGCAACTTTCTAATTTACTCCTATTAATTTTTCTTCGTTCTCTTGCTATCTTAATTTGAAAAAGCAGGAATCTAAGCTTAGAAGCCGGCCCATTTTTGGTTCAGGACCCTGGGTAGCGCTTGCTGATTGGTGTCTACATTTAGCCAATCAGTGCTGGCCCATAACTCCACAGGAGTGAACACAATGTTATCTATATGACACACATGAATTGATGCCCTCTAGCTGTGAAAAACTGTCAAAATGCACTGAGATAAGAGGCGACCTTCAAGGGCTTAGAAACTAGCACATGAGCCTACCTAGGTTTAGCTTTCAACAAAGAATACCAAGAGAACACAGCAAAATTGATGATAAAAGTTGATTAGAAAGTTGTTTAAAATTGCATACCCTATCTGAATCATGAAAGTTTCTCTTGCTATCTTTATTTAAAAAGCAGGAATTTAAAGCTTAGGAGCTGTCCCATTTTTTTTATTCAGAACCTGGGTTATGCTTGCTTATTGGTTTGATAAATGTAACTACCAGTAAGCAAGCTCTTTCCAGGGTGCTGCACCTAAAATTGGCTGGCTTCTAAGCTTTACATTCCTGCTTATTCCTGCTTATTTAAATGAAGATAGCAAGAGAACGAAGAAAAACTAAAATTATCTGGGCCACTCAATTGTTGCTTCAAGGCTTCTCTGCAGTTCCCTCTTATTTCCCTGTCACAATATACTTGATTCGTGGGGGGAGAAGTAACAATGTTTTTGTGGTCTCAGGAAAAAAGCAGAACTAAAAATGTGTACTGTGGGTACTTCTAGTTGGTGTGCAAACAAAGTGGCCAAAACTCAGAGCTTCATGGAGGAAAGAACAGACAACATAGGAGGATATCCTGCAACCATACATAAAACCAGCCCTGTGCCTTCAGACATTTTTAGGAAATATATTATTTGTTGTGTTTTATAGCCATAAATCTACATGTGGCACTTAAATCTTATAAGAACATAATTTATGTAAGAACTTACCTGATAAATTCATTTCTTTCATATTGGCAAGAGTCCATCAGCTAGTGACATATGGGATATACAATCCTACCAGGAGGGGCAAAGTTTCCCAAACCTCAAAATGCCTATAAATACACCCCTCACCACACCCACAATTCAGTTTAACGAATAGTCAAGCAGTGGGGTGATAAAGAAAGGAGTAGAAAGCATCAACAAAGGAAATTTGGAAATAATTGTGCTTTATACAAAAAATCATAACCACCATAAAAAGGGTGGGCCTCATGGACTCTTGCCAATATGAAAGAAATGAATTTATCAGGTAAGTTCTTACATAAATTATGTTTTCTTTCATGTAATTGGCAAGAGTCCATGAGCTAGTGACATATGGCATATCAATACCCAAGATGTGGAGTCTTCCACTCAAGAGTCACTAGAGAGGGAGGGAATAAAATAAAAACAGCCATATTCCGCTGAAAAAATAATCCATAACCCAAAAAATAAGTTATTTTCACTTTTGAAAGAAAAAAAACAAATCAAAAGCAGAAGAATCAAACTGAAACAGCTGCCTGAAGAACTTTTCTACCAAAAACTGCTTCCGAAGAAGCAAATACATCAAAATGGTAGAATTTAGTAAATGTATGCAAAGAGGACCAAGTTGCTGCTTTGCAAATCTGATCAACTGAAGCTTCATTCTTAAAAGCCCACAAAGTGGAGACTGATCTAGTAGAATGAGCTGTAATTCTCTGAGGCGGGGTTTGACCCAACTCCAAATAAGCTTGATGAATCAAAAGTTTCAACCAAGAAGCCAAGGAAATAGCAGAAGCTTTCTGACCTTTCCTAGGACCAGAAAATAAAACAAACTGGAAGTCTGCCTGAAATTTTTAGTAGCTTCCACATAATATTTCAAAGCTCTTACCACATCCAAAGAATGTAAGGATCTCTCCAAAGAATTCTTAGGATTAGGACACAAGGAAGGAACAACAATTTCTATATTAATGTTGTTAGAATTCACAACCTTAGGTAAAAATTGAAAAGAAGTCTGCAAAACTGCCTTATCCTGATGAAAAATCAGAAAAGGAGACTTACAAGAAAGAGCAGATAGCTCAGAAACTCTTCTAGCAGAAGAAATAGCCAAAAGGAACAACACTTTCCAGGAAAGTAGTTTAATGTCCAAAGAATGCATAGGCTCAAATGGAGGAGCCTGTAAAGCCTTCAGAACCAAATTAAGACTCCAAGGAGGAGAAATTGATTTAATGACAGGCTTAATACGAACTAAAGCCTGTACAAAACAGTGAATATCAGGAAGAATAGCAATCTTTCTGTGAAATAAAACAGAAAGAGCGGAGATTTGTCCTTTCAAGGAACTTGCAGACAAACCCTTATCCAAACCATCCTGAAGAAACTGTAAGATTCTAGGAATTCTAAAAGAATGCCAGGAGAATTTGAGAAGAACACCATGAAATGTAAGTCTTCCAAACTCTATAATAAATCTTTCTAGAAACAGATTTATGAGCTTGTAACATAGTATTAATCACTGAGTCAGAGAAACCTCTATGACTTAGAACTAAGCTTTCAATTTCCAAAGTGAAGTGCAAAAAAAAAAAACCTTTGTGTGTTTATTTTTAGTGATCGTGAATCATATAATGGACAAATCCCTTTTTTTTTTTCCCCCTACCTTTTTTTCTTGCCCTTTTCTTTTCTATCCCCCTACCCCTTCCTTTCTTTATTCCTTTCCTTCCTCTTTTTTCTTTTATTTTTTTTTTTCTTTCCCTTTTTTCCTTTGGAAGGGCAGTAAAAAAGAAAAGAAAAAGGAGGTTCAGAAAAGCGGGTATAACAACAAATATCAAGTATACTTTTTGAGATTCGGCATATCAGAAATTCAAAAAGAATGTAATTTGCTTAGTGTATTGCACTAAGGAAAGAGTTAAAATAATTCAACAACGCTCTATTACAGACAATCAGGATATACTAAAGCAAAATTATCCCCTATGCATATATTATTGCAGATGTAGTGGACTATTGAACAAACCCACACAATAGGAAATAGAGAGGAGAAAAAAGTGCAAAAAAATAATGCAAAGACAAATATGCTTATAACAGCAATTAACTCAGTTCAGAGAAGCGTCAGACCCTTATTGGTGCATAGTCATACAAAATTCAAGTTCGCTTTGTCCAGTTAACTGTAATTTTTCCCATAAACAAGAACAGTCTTACCAAGAAAGCTTGGAGGTTGTAGAGACTGCAACAGGGCTTGACAGGCTTTCCCCAGATATGCAGAGACCAGATTCTAGGTACCCTCAATATATTGCTTCACAAAAAAGTGTGGGTACAAACGATGGGGATCTTCTTTGTAGCTCTTTAGGGTTAGACTGGAAGCCCTTTAGAGATGACTTCGATAGCTCTGGCCGGCTCACAGTAAATATGAATCTCCCAGGTTACGGTGAGACAGTCCTCTGTGCTCCCACCGACACCAAGCGAGTGCCTCCCTCTGAATCCTTGAAGCGGCAGGAATGGCAATTAGCTGTTTCAGGTATCACACCTCTATGGGGCAGCGGGCTGTGCAGGCAGCGGGCTGTACACTACCGGCCACAGCAACGGTCTCCTTCACCTCCAATACAGTGTTTGATGGGGCGGTTTAGATGCAAAAGATGACGCCCTGTCGGCTCCCCAAAAACCCGGCACTCGTCGTCTATCACACAATTTCCAGACCAGGCTGGTCAATAGCGACTTATCAGGTGCGGGTATGTAGGGCCCCTGCAGGCAGGTATGTAGAGCCCCCTTGAGTGCTTAAGATAAGGTAAGAGAAAGTCTGAGTATTACCCAGATGGGCCCGGGGTAGGGCCAAGCAACACCTCTGAAAGGACCGGGTATCACACCACACTCCCCGATACATCAAGGCGGGTGTGTATGCAGGCTGCAGCAAGTGCGGTAATCCGGTAGCCAGCTGAGTAGCAAAGCAGAGCAGCTCCTAGGAAATGCCTGCAGAGTTTTTTAGTTTACCGGGGATAGCTCTTTCCCAGCAGAGCAACGGCACGGCGCCTCCATGCCTCCTCCCCTTCCGTTTTTTTTTTTTTTTTTTTTGCACTTCACTTTAGAGATTTCTATCTCTCTCACCAGGGGTTGTTTTTACCTACCCCTTAGACTTACTCTAAATATACACACTTTCTTCTTCACTTTGGTCCACTGACCATATTTGCATAAGATTAAACGGGCGTTGCAGCCCTCTTTCGTTTACACAGGTAAACGTTATAACAAACAACTCAATATTTAGCTGTTTACTGCTGTCACTTTTTGCACTTATTTTTTCATGGACAAATTCATGACCAATCTTAAAACACATTCCCCCAACATGCCGCCCAAGACAAGAGATAGAAGGCCAGAACTAGTGTTGATAATTCAACAAACCTAGCCCATAATACTAATACAGTGGATATGATAGCAACAGAACCACAAGATATTGTTAAACAAATTTCTGATCTCATGATTCCACAATTTGATCAGTTGAAGCTTGATATATCTAATCTCGCTAGCGAATTCAAACATTTTACACATAGATTAAATAAGGCTGAACAGCGTATTTCAGATTTAGACGATACCAATAATCATCAAGCAACAATTATACAAGATCAAGCAACACAACTAACTAATATTCAGTATAAATTGAACGAGATCGAAGATCGCGCTAGACGTAATAATATCAGGGTTATTGGCGTTCCTGAATCTAGCGCATACCAGGATCTCCTTGAATTTATATCAAATAGATTACCACAGGAACTTGGTGTGGACCCTAGCTTACTCCCCCTCGCAGTTGAGAGGGCGCATTGTATTGGAACCCCCAAAACTTTTTCTGATGGTACACTTAAAAATAGACCAGTAATCGCAAAGCTCCTGAATTATCAGGACAAACTCAGCATTTTACAGCATTACAGGAAAAAGATCCCCTTTTCAATAGATGAGAAACCAATTTTAATTTTTCAAGATTTTTCATCAAAAACCACACAAAAACGCAAAGAAATGTCCCCTCTTTGTACTAAATTGATCGCCAATGGCATTAAAGCCACAGTCATCTACCCCGCCAAAATAAAAATATTTGATGACAATGAATCTATATTGCTGAGTTCTCTAGGTGAAGTCAGGGACTTTGCAAAAAAAAGGGGGCTCACACTTTCCTGATTAAATATGTCATCCCTAAGCCAAGGGGGTAAAAAAGAGAAAGGAAAAAAGAATGAAAGAAATTTTTTAAATGAAATATGCTAATAAGAAGAGGAGTAAATTTCCTTTCCTTTTTAAAAAGAAACCTAAGTATGATTGATATCAATATGAAGCTAGTTAAGCTTGTTTTTTCTTTTTTATCTTGTGTTTTAATAAATTTAAAATTGCCATTCGTGATCCATAAATCATATGAGTATTCCAGATGTGCTTTCTTCTTTTACATGTGTGTTTTTCCTTTTTTTTTTTTTCTTTTCTTCCCTCTCTCTCCCCCCCTCCATATTACACACTTTTCTGTTGTCACCTATCTCTATATCACCTAACCCCCGGGCTCTTCCCCCCCATTCCCCCCTTCAAGAGGAGGAAAGCTGGGGAAAAGAAACTTAGTATTTATTCATTTTTTGTATACTCTAGACTTTGATCTTAATGAATCCTAAACTTAATCTAGCAACATGGAATGTCGGCGGTATCACATCACCTCAAAAACGAAAAAAAATAATTTCTCACTTAAATAGATACAAGCCAGACATAGTGTTCCTACAGGAGACACATTTACAAGAAACAGAACTCACTAAACTTAAAACAGGATGGATAGGTGCAGTAGTAGGTACTCCATGTAAATGCAGGAAAAAGGGTGTGGCAATCCTATTTAATAAAAAATTGCAATACAATATCCTAAGTTCCGATTTAGACCCAGATGAAAGATTGCTTATTATGCAGGTAATGATACAAGGCATGCTTTTTAATTTTTGCAATATTTATGCCCCTAATAACCCGGATGAAAATTTCTGGGATAATCTTCAGAGGAAACTGCTGCATCTTTATTCAAAAAATTTGATTATCGCTTGCGACTTTAATTTACCTGCGTATCCAACTTTAGACAGGCTTAAACCTTCATTAAATAAAAATAGCAAACAGGAGTCTAAAATTCTTAAAAACTTTATTAGATTACTTCATATTAAGGATATTTGGCGTATTCATAACCCAGATGTAAGACGCTTCTCATGTGAGTCCAAATCTCATCAAACAATGTCCAGAATAGACTATTTCTTCGTCTCTGAAAATATCTTAAGCCTAGACATGACTACAGATATAAAGGAAATAGTTATATCGGATCATGCGATCCTAACTCTATCTATCATATTAAAGCAGACCCAACTTCCTTCCAATAATAGACTTTTTTCCCAAGATATCTGGCAGACAATGTTAAATTTAAAGCATGGCTAAAAATTAAATGGAAAGAGTTTTTTTGATATAAATGCCTCCCCGAACATACACACTGAAACATTGTGGGAATCATTTAAGGCCGTAATTAGGGGTGAGATTAAAGCTTATTTAATTATCCAAAAAAGGAAAAGTATAAAGCGGGATAACCAACTTGCTAATCAGCTTCGTAACGCTTACAATACATACATTAGTGACCCATCAAGAAAATGTTGCGAGCTGTATCAAGTGGCTAAAAAAGAAAGAGAAATCTTTCTTGTGCAAAAAAGTGCTCAAGAAACACTTAGATCCAGGTTTTTTTATTACAGACATGGAGGGAAAGCAGGGAAATTTATGGCTAACTTAACCAAATCAAAAGAAAAGAAATCCATGATTGAAGCTCTTAAGTCTACATCCGGTAGAATTGTTAAAAGTGAGGATATCGCCAGCGTAGTTACAAATTATTTTCAAGACCTTTATTCGGAAGAGAAAAAAAGACACACTGATTAAAAATAATTTTTGGCACAAGATTAAAACACCTAAAATACTGGCAGACCAAAGAGAAATACTGAATGCCCCAATTACTTCTAATGAAGTATTAAATGCAATAAAAAATGCAACATCTAACAAAGCCGCTGGGCCTGATCAGCTCCCTATAGAATTATATAAAATATTGTCAGACGACATTGTCCAAACTTTGGTCTCTTTATTTAACAGCTATTATCTGGATAAAAAAATATGCTCTAGATATTTTGCCGCATCACAAATAGTCCTTATCCTTAAAAAAGGCAAGGACAAAGAGCAGATATCTTCATATAGACCGATATCGCTCCTTAATTGCGATTACAAGATTTTGATGAGTATCATAGCTGATCGCCTAAAATCTTTTATCGGGCCTTTGATACACAAGGATCAGGTGGGGTTTATGCCAGGTAGAATTGCTACACGGAACCTACGGAAATTACAATTAATTCTAAATCAGTCCTGCCTGCATAAAAACCCAACATCGGATTCTGCCCTAATATTAATCGATGCTGAAAAAGCCTTCGACTCCATCTCTTGGGACCATCTGTTTTCAGTCCTCCCAAGATTTGGAGTCGAGGGAGCGTTTCTAGATTTTATTCGAGCAACTTATAAATCTTCAACCTCATCCGTCCTGGTCAATGGTACCACTACCGTATACTTTTCATTAAATAGAGGTGTACGACAGGGATGTCCATTATCACCCTACCTTTTTAATTTAGCATTAGAACCACTTGTAATATCTATAAGGAAGGAGATCGAAGGGATTAATTTGGGACATAGGAAAATCACTACACTTGTATATGCTGATGACCTACTAGTCCTGATGGCCAACACTGCTAAGTATATTCCTTTATTAACCCAAGTCCTCCAAGAATTTAGTGCATTCTCAGGTTACAAAGTTAATACTCACAAATCAGAAAGTTTTTGGTTATTTAAAAATAAAGAATCTTATCTGCAACATCAGTTTAAAGAAGCTAAATTTAACTTTGTTTACCTGGGGATTAAACTCTCCAAAAACTTTAACGAATGGTATGAACTTAACTATCTACCCATTATTGCCAAAATCAGGCAGGATCTAGACAGCTGGTCGAAATTTTATCTTACTTTGTCTGGCAAAATTAACATACCGTATTTTTCGCTCCATAAGACGCACTTTTTTCCCCTTCAAAAGTAAGGGGAAATGTCTGTGCGTCTTATGGAGCGAATGTGACTGGCCTTTGATTAAAAAAAAATGAAGAGAATGACATTGCACAGTGTCAGGAGTGAAAAACTAGTAATAGTTAAGGAGATTTTGCTACTATGCTACTTTAATCTCTCTCAGTTGAGCAAGTTGCAGTGAGAAAGTAATTTCCTGCTTGCTCTGCTCACCGCCCGCCCACCTCCTAACTCCCGCGCTATGTGATGCCTAGTGTATGTGCATTGGGGATCCTGAGAGAGGAGGAAAACACTCGGACGTACAAGCTATTTGGATTAAGGTAAGTTTGGTAATGGTTCCATAAAGGGCAATACAGACACTGGCTGCTGGCACCTACTGTCACACTCGCAGACACTATAGGTGCATGTATACTCAGCAAGTTTTTGCTTGTACGCGGTAGCTCCACGCCTCCCCCTGAGCAGCCACAGACTGACACCCAGGACACCTGCTCTTCCTGTGGCTTCAGACTCCTGGAGGACGCTGGCAGAATGGACAAGAATTTTTTAAAGAAGAAGTAAAGAGGCACTTTTTAATTTGGCTTAGCGTGAGGAACACCCATGCTGTGCCCAAAGCAGCTATGGTCACGGCCGTTCCGGAAGCTGCACATTAGCCGTGTACGGGAGGATGGGAGTGTGGAGACCTAGATGGGCACACTATAACCAGCACTGAGATGCTAGTGTGGCCGTCTAGGTCTCCACTCTCCCATCCTCCCGTACACGGCTAATGTGTTGCTTCCAGAAGGGCCGTGACCATAGCTGCTTTGGGCACAGCATGGGTGTTCTTCACGCTAAGCCAAATTAAAAATTGCCTCTTTACTGCTTCTTAAAAAAATTCTGGTCCATTCTGCCAGCGTCCTCCAGGAGTCTGAAGCCACAGGAAGTGCAGGTGTCAGTCTGTGGCTCAGGGGGAGGCGTGGGGCTACCGGGTGCAAGCAAAAACTTGGTGAGTATGCAGGCACCTAACCAGCCCTGAGATGCTAGTATGCCCATCTAGGTCTCCACACTCCCATCCTCCCATACATGGCCAATGTGTAGTTTCCGGAATGGCCGTGACCATAGCTGCTTTGGGCACAGCATGGGTGTTCTTCCCGCTAAGCCAAATTAAAATGTGCCTCTTCACTGCTTTCAAAAAGTCCTGGGCCATTCTGCTAGCGTCTTCCAGGAGTCTGAACTCTGAAGCCACTACGTACCGGTATATACAATTTTGCAGAGCTAGGTGGATGGATACCAGTCCATAATTATTATACACACGGACACGCTTTAATAAATGGTTATTTAATACTTTTCATACAGTTGTCACATTTAAACTTTAAATGTGACAACTGTATGTAAAGTATTAAATAAATACTTGTCACTGCTTTTTTCAAGGTTTGGGCTACTTATGCTAAATAATGTGAGGATAGGAATGTCCTTTTAAGTTCTGTATATATTTGTATAAATTATGAATTTGCTACAAATGGCATAGATACCGGTATGTTTTTTATATCCGATTACTCTGTCAATATAGAATATCTGTGGGCCATTTTTTAGACTGAATTTATGAACTATCTATAATACCTGTCTGTCAATGGTTTCAGCACAGAGCAATTTCTCATTTTAATGCTGTTATTTTAACAAATGCATCAGGGATAGGACACATTGAAATTTAATTTTGCAGACCCTGGTAAATTGTTACTTTGGAAATGCCAAAAGGGACATTACACCCTGACCAAAATATTATTGCCAAAAAAGGCCTAAAATTCAGATTATTTTTTTTCTTGTTTTTTTCCTCTAAAAACTAGGTGCGTCTTATAGTCAGGTGCGTCTTATGGAGCGAAAAATACGGTAATTAAGATGGTGATCTTCCCTAAACTTCTCTACTTAATGCAAAATCTCCCAGTTATTATAAAACAAAAAGATATAAAACTACTTAACCAGTTATTTGCACAATTTATTTGGGGGGATAAAAGGAGGATTATCGGATTATCTAGACTTGTTTTGCCTAGACAATATGGGGGACTAAGCCTTCCAGATATTGAGACCTATAATTTAGTATGCATCTCTAAAATTGCAATTGAATGGTTGACAAATGCAGAATACATTGTGGACCAGAAGCTGGAAACAACTTTGACCAGATCCTACTCCTTAAAAGCTTTACTGCATTGTAACATGAATAAATGTCCAACTAAAATTAAATCGCTATCAAATATCTATAGCGTAATCAGGGCCTGGCAGAAACTTCTTAAAAAAAATCATATTAATTATACATTTTCCAAATATCTAACCTTAACGGGTAACCCTAATTTTCCTGCAGCATTGAACTCCCGTATCTTCAATGCCTGGGCTCAACAGGGCCTTATATATATTGACCAGTTAAGAGAAAGGGGCTCAGGGGCATGTAGATCATTATAGGAACTAGCTACTGAATACGCTATTTCAAAAAATGATTTTTTTCCCCTATTTTCAAGTTCGCCATTTCTTAAAGGAATTCCCATCCGATTCTTCAGATGATTGTGCATGGAATATCCTTCAGACGCCTATTAACCTCTTTAAATTAGGGAAATACAATGTAACCTCGTTATATAAATTAATTATGACAGAATTGGGGAAGGAAAACTTGGAGCACATTGCTAAAAAGTGGCAGGTAGCATCAGAAATTATATATAAAAGTTTCACATTTGCTGACACAGCAACATTATCCACCTCATGGCGGGAGTCTCATACTAAATTAATAAATAGAACATATATTACTCCTAGTAAGAAAGCGAAATGGGATCACTCTGAGGCCTTATGTTATAAATGTAAAGCCTTTAATGCTGACCTGAGCCATTGCTTTTGGAACTGTCCCAAAATCAAGAAGTTTTGGTATAAGATTAACGACTGGCTAAATAGAATCAACTATATACACTTTCAATTCAAGTTGGAACATATAATGTTCTTTATAGATGGACATAAAATTGGTACACATAAGCATATATGTCAATTAAACTCAGCAATAATGGTAGGTAGACTACTCATATTAAAATATTGGAAATCTAGTAAAGCCCCAACCTTAACAGAATTTATTCAAAAACTGAAAAATGTATTGATTATGGAGCAAATGGACACATCAATAAACTCAGAAACACAAGTCAATCGTTTTATATTAAAATGGTGGAACGTAATTGCCAGCTTTCCGAAGGAAATACAACTACAACTGATTTCCCCCCTTCGGGGGTCAGTGTTTATGGAGTTAACTATTGCTAATAAACAACTCTTAGATGATAGTGCCTAGATTGGATTAATATGGCAGGTAAAGTACAGACGATGCAGAGGTGGGTCGGGTGGGGAGACGTGGGCGGGGGGGGAGAGAGAGTGAATTTCTGGGGGGGGGGTTTTGTTTTTTTTTTTCCTTTTCTCTCTTTATTATTTCATATGTTTTGTTTCGTTTTAAGATAATAAGGTCTTATTGAATAAATGATAGTGGTGAAAGATTATGATTAAGTAACCAAAATATGTTTCTTGGTTGAAATTCACATTACCCGTAATTTAGGAATTTTCTTATAAAATAATAGATTCAGTGATAGAATGTTTCCATATGATGAATAATATGACATGTTTAGTAAAATATAAGCAAGTTACACTTTATGTTATATTACTATTAAAATGTAAATGTCTTTGCTGGTAATCCTCATGATGGAGGGGATTGTCCTCTAATCTGAGTTCTTCTGACTAATGTTATGGATAACAACCATCCATACGGACTTTGCTTTTGAAAGGTGTGTCTAATAACCTTGACCCGAGTGGATTTGATTTGATGTTATCCCAGATATTTTTGGTTACTGTGTTTTATGTTATGTATCCATTCTTTTGTACTGATGTACAGTATGATATGTTTTTCTTTCTATGTTTGTTCAATAATTTCCAATAAAGAAAAATTATTAAAAAAAAAAGAATTAAGCGTTCAATTTCCATACCTTCAAATTTAATGATTTGAGATCCTGATGGAAAAACGGACCTTGAGATAGTAGGTCCGGCCATTACGGAAGTGGCCGAGGCGGGCAACTGGACATCCGAACCAGATCCTCATACCAAAACCTGTGTGGCCATGCTGGAGCCACCAGCAACACAAAAGACTGTTCCATGATGATTTTGGAGATCACTCTTGGAAGGAGAACTAGAGGCGGAAAGATGTAAGCAGGTTGATAACACCAAAGAAGTGTCAGCGCATCCACTGCTTCCGCCTGAACATCCCTGGACCTGGACAGGTATCTGGGAAGTTTCTTGTTTAGATGAGAGGCCATGAGATCTATCTCTGGAAGCCCCGACATCTGAACAATCTGAGAAAACACATCTGGATGGAGAGACCACTCCCCTAGATGTAAAGTCTGGCGGCTGAGATAATCCACCTCCTAATTGTCTACGCCTGGGATATGCACCGCAGAGATTAGACAAGAGCTGGATTCCGCCCAGGCAAGTATCCGAGATACTTCTTTCATAGCTTGGGGACTGTGAGCCCCACCCTGATGATTGACATAAGCCACAGTTGTGATATTGTCTGTCTGAAAACAAATGAACGGTTCTCTCTTTAGTAGAGGCCAGAACTGAAGAGCCCTGAGAATTGCACGTTCTAAAATATTTATTGGTAATGTCGCCTCTTGAGATTTCCAAACCCCTTGTGCTGTCAGAGATCCCCAAACAGCTCCCCAACCTGAAAGACTCGCATCTGTTGTGATCACAGTCCAGGTTGGGCGAACAAAAGAAGCCCCTTGAACCAAACGATGGTGATCTATCCACCATGTCAGAGAGTGTCGTACATTGGGATTCAAGGATATTAATTGTGATATCTTTGTATAATCCCTGCACCATTGATTCAGCATACAAAGCTGTAGAGGTCTCATGTGAAAACGAGCAAAGGGGATTGCGTCCGATGCTGCAGTCATGAGACCTAAAACTTCCATGCACATAGCCACTGAAGGAAATGACTGAGACCGAAGGCTGCAACCAATTTGAAATATCTCTTGTCTGTTAGAGACAGAGTCATGGACACTGAATCTATCTGGAAGCCTAAAAAGGTGACCCTTGTCTGAGGAATCAAGAAACTTTTTGGTAAATTGATCCTCCAACCATGTTTCCGAAGAAACAACACTAGTTGATTCGTGTGAGATTCTGCAGTATGTAAAGACTGAGCTAGTACCAAGATATCGTCCAAATATGGAAACACCGCAATACCCTGTTCTCTGATTACAGATAGTAGGGCACCCAGAACCTTTGAAAAGATTCTTGGAGCTGTTGCTAGGTCAAATGGAAGAGCAACAAATTGGTAGTGCTTGTCTAGAAAAGAGAATCTCAGAAACTGAAAGTGTTCTGAATGAATCGGAATATGAAGGTATGCATCCTGCAAGTCTATTGTGGACATATAATGTCCTTGCTGAACAAAAGGCAGAATAGTCCTTATAGTCACCATCTTGAAAGTTGGTACTCTTACATAACGATTCAAAATTTTCAGATCCAGAACTGGTCTGAACAAATTTTCTTTCTTTGGTACAATGAATAGGTTTGAATAAAACCCCAAACCTTGTTCCTGAAGAGGAACTGGCATGATTACCCCTGAAGACTCCAGGTCTGAAACACACTTCAGAAAAGCCTGAGCTTTTACTGGATTTACAGGGATGCGTGAGAGAAAAAATCTTCTCACAGGAGGTCTTACTTTGAATCCTATTCGATACCCTTGAGAGACAATGCTCTGAATCCAATGATTTTGGACAGATTTTATCCAACAATCCTTGAAAAACCTTAATCTGCCCCCTACCAGCTGAGCTGGAATGAAGGCCGCACCTTCATGCGGACTTAGGGGCAGACTTTGGTTTCCTAAATGGCTTGGATTTATTCCAATTTGAGGAAGGCTTCCAACTGGAAGCAGATTCCTTGGGAGGAGGATTGACTTTTTGTTCCTTATTCTGACGAAAGGAACGAAAACGGTGAGAAGCCTTAGATTTACCCTTAGGTTTTTTTATCCTGAGGCAAAAAAACTCCTTTTCCTCCAGTGATAGTTGAAATAATAGAATCCAACTAAGAACCAAATAAATTATTACCTTGGAAAGAAAGAGATAGTAATCTAGATTTAGATGTCATATCAGCATTCCAAGATTTAAGCCACAAAGCTCTTCTAGCTAATACAGCTAAAGACATGGATCTAACATCAATTTTGATAATATCAAAAATTGCATCACAAATAAAATGATTAGCATGTTGCAGTAAGCGAACAATGCTAGATATGTCAAAATCCAATTCATGTTGCGCTAAATTTTCCAACCAGAAAGTTGATGCAGCCGCAACATCACCCAAAGAAATAGCAGGTCTGAGAAGATGACCTGAATATAAATAGGCCTTCCTTAGATAAGATTCAAGTTTCCTATCTAAAGGATCCCTAAAGGAAGTGCTATCTTCCATAGGAATAGTGGTACGTTTAGCAAGAGTAGAAATAGCCCCAACAACTTTGGGGACCTTTTCCAAAAACTCTATAAATTTTGCTGGTAAAGGATACAATCTCTTAAACCTTGAAGAAGGAATAAAGGAAGTACCTGGCTTATTCCATTCCCTAGAAATCATATCAGAAATAGCCTCAGGAATGGGAAAAACACCTGGGGAAACCACAGGAGGTTTAAAAACCGCATTTAAACGTTTATTAGACTGAACGTCAATAGGACTGGTTACCTCAATATCCAAAGTAATTAACACTTCTTTTAATAAAGAACGCATATACTCTATTTTAAATAAATAAGTAGATTTGTCAGTGTCAATATCTGAGGAAGGATCTTCTGTTTCAGATAGATCCTCATCAGAAGAGGATGAATTATTATGTTGTTGGTCATTTGAAATTTCATCAGATAAATGAGAAGTTTTAAAAGACCTTTTACGTTTATTAGAAGGTGGAAATGCAGACAAAGCCTTCAGAATAGAATCAGAAACAAATTCTTTAAAATTTACAGGTATATCATGCACATTAGAAGTTGAAGGAACTGCAACTGGCAATGTACTATTACTGATAGAAACACTATCTGCATGTAAAAGTTTATCATGACAACTGTTACAAATGACATTCGGTGGAATAATTTCTACAATTTTACAACAAATGCACTTAGCTTTTGTAGAACCCATGTAAAGCAGCAATGTTCCAGCAGAAACTTCAGAGGCAGAATCAGATTGGGACATCTTGCTCAATGTAAGAGAAAGAACAACATATAAAGCAAAATTATCTATTTCCTTAAATGACAGTTTCAGGAATGGGAAAAAATGCAAAAGCATAGGCCTCTTGATAGAAAAGAAAGCAGGAGGCAAACAACAATGGGGTATTGAAATAATAAAGAAAAATGGGCGCCAAGTATGACGCACAACGTAACGTAAACTTTTTGGCACCAAAAACGACCGGAAATGACACACTTGCGTCACTAATGACGCCGCCGTGTGAAAGATCTCGACGTCACGTATGACGCCGGAAATGACGAAGTTGCGTCAAAAACATAATTTCCTGCGCCAAAAAAGTTTGCGCCAAAAATGACGCAATAAAGTCTAACATTTGACGCACCCGCAGGCCTAATACCCGCAAATGCAAAAAGTAGTCAAATTGAAAAAGACTAAACCCCAGGTAAGAAATAAATTTTTTAAAGTGTTTATATTCCCAAATATGAAACTGACAGTCTGCAGAAGGAAATACATGAACCTGACTCATGGCAAATATAAGTACAATACATATATTTAGAACTTTATATAATTTGCATAAAGTGCCAAACCATAGCTGAGAGTGTCTTAAGTAATAAAAAAACATACTTACCAAAAGACACCCATCCACATATAGCAGATAGCCAAACCAGTACTAAAACAGTTCTTAGTAGAGGTAATGGTAAATTTGAGCGTATATCGTCGATCTGAAAAGGGAGGTAGGAGATGAATCTCTACGACCGATAACAGAGAACCCATGAAAAAGACCCCCGTTAGAGAAATCATCGTATTCAATAGGTGATATTCCCTTCACGTCCCTCTGACATTCGCTGTACTCTGAGAGGAATCGGGCTTCAACAATGCTGAGAAGCGCATATCAACGTAGAAATCTTAGCACAAACTTACTTCACCACCTCCATAGGAGGCAAAGTTTGTAAAACTGAATTGTGGGTGTGGTGAGGGGTGTATTTATAGGCATTTTGAGGTTTGGGAAACTTTGCCCCTCCTGGTAGGATTGTATATCCCATATGTCACTAGCTCATGGACTCTTGCCAATTACATGAAAGAAATACTGATTTGCAGCCCCAGTGTGTGAGGAAGTTGGCCAGCACTGATTACACAGTATAGAAATAGTTTGAGTAATATGTCACTTAAAAGGTTACACTAAGCATAAGCAGAGTGTGCTGCCACTTTGTTTACACAACCTGTCGGACCAAAGCCAGACCCGCTAAAACAGCCCATGATCCCTTTGCTTACTGATTGGTAGTACCACCTGCCAAATTATAAAAGAAAAAAGATTTATAAGAGGGGTTGACGTGCACAAAGGTAAAAAAGCACCCGAAGAGGTGTTAAAATGACATATAAAATACATTTAGTACTTTCTATATATAACTATATACTACAATGCTTGTAAAATTGCAGTAAGAAAAGTTCAGTGCCCCTTTCAGGCAGCTCTCTATTAAAATAAATAGTAAAAAACAGACATTTATATGTTTTGCTTCCAAATTGCATGGTTAGCTACCATGTCTGTCGCAGCAAGGCCCTGCACTGTCTCCTCTAATCCTACAACTTACAGGCTCACAATAAGGGGTAGATTTATCAATGTGCGGACGGACATCGATAAATGCCGACAGCATACGCTGTCAGCATTTATCATTGCACAAGCATTTCTTGTGAAATGCTTGTGCAATGCCGCTAGCAGGGGGGGGTCAATTAACTCGATCGGATCGGGCTGATTGCTGTCCACCGCCTCAGAGGTGGCGGACGAGTTAAGGAGCAGCGATCTTACGACCGCTGCTTCTTAACTTACATTGCTGGCAAGACAGAAGTACGGGGGTAGATAGCAGCATCCGTTGCTTGGTAAATCTACTCCTAAGCCTGTGATGGGTATGCTGGCTGGCATAAATAGGGTTTACTGTGTTAACATGCTTCTGATAGAGTTTTTTGAGAATGTCAGTCATAAAAACAGTTTACTGTTGTGCATACTTTTGTCTGTTTATCAGACAAATACATTTAATGTGCATTAAGAAAGAAATATGTAAAAAAAAAAAAATTGGTAAAGAGGAGATGTGGCAGACAAATTCTTATTTAAGCTTCTTGGTTGTTAGTGACACACGAGCAGGTTATACTCACTTTATACCATTTAAGTGATAAATAGATCCAGAATGTTAGTGATATTTTAGATGAAGTTTAATTCATCAGTTGTATTTAAGATGCCCTATAACATACTTTGTAATGTAGATTTCAACTGTTCTCAACTCTCTAGCTGCAACAAAAGTGTTCTCCAATCAGCTGAATAGAAAACAGTTCAAACCGTTGGGTAGCTGGAGCGCAGGGTATTTGAATTTCATTTCTACATTAAAAAGTAAGCTACGATGGGGCGGAGCCGGCCGGCGTCTGTGATGGCCGCATGATTTTTAGCTCCGGTTGAAGGAGCTCTTTCCTCGGCATACTAAGGGGACACCCGGGCCTCTACAAAGCTGGAAAAGCAACTTGACCTCAAACGCAATTCCGGAGCACCGATTGCCATGCCCATATCGCTGAAATAACAAGATCGGCAACGAAATCAGATCACAGAACACAGCGGGCCTAAGTGCGCATCACGCCATAGGAAAAGACAGTACACGCACCACTGCTAAAAGGGGTAAGGAAACCTTAATGCCTCAATGATCGCACACCAACTTTGCAAATACCCCCTCTGAATAAAAAGACCTGTGGCCCAGTCGATAGCGCGATAGCGCAGTTTGTATTAGAAACCGCCATGCAATATACTTCAGATTAATATCAGTATAGGCCTAACCGGACAAGCCACCATTTACTGTTGGGAGAGAAAACACCATATCCCATGTACCTACAGCTATACAGATAGTATTGAGGACACAGTGCTGGGACAAACAACTGTTTCTAAGTGCTATCTTTAAACATGTGAACAGACTTTTATATAAATCATAATACCCAACTTAAAACGACATCGATCTACAGGGGCACACAAGCTTAAAAATACACAAGACATTACGCTAATAATTGTGCTCAAGCAGATTGTCACGGATCGGCGCAGTACAACCAGTAAAGATACCATAAAATACTGCATCTGACTGTGTCAGTAGTTTATTTCTGTTTGGAATAATCAGAGCTACTTTGAACTGCAAAGTGACTAAGCAAACTTATAGCTTGGGGATTGAAACACGCCAGACCCATCAATATTGCAGAACTAGCAATGGCGTCCAGACGCACACCCAAACCAGATAAAAATATTAAAAGCCTAACAACTTCTAATGCAAAGATGGACAATTTTTTTAAAGTACTAGAATCCTCCATGTCAGCTACAACTGACCCAGCAGACACTGAGCAAACCACACCTGATGTAGACTCTCCTGCTCTCCTCACTAAAGCAGACATACAAAATCTGCCGACTAAAGCAGACTTTGCATCTTTTTTCACCCAAGTGGGGAAACTTATCAAAGAAGGACTAGCTGAAGTCAGAAAAGACCTCTCAGACTTGGGGGATAGAGTTTTACAGGCAGAAGAAGATTTAGAGCAGTTTTCAAATACTACAGATCTCCAGAATCGTACCCTTCAGGTGCACGATGACATGATACAGCAGCTTCAAAACCAAGTTGAAGATTTAGATAACAGAGGGAGACGACAGAATCTAAGAATAAGAGGCATCTCAGAGAAAGTTAATACCTCCCAAATCCAGCAGCACTTACAGCAGCTATTTCAACACATTCTACAGGAAGATGTTTCAACCATCCCTCTAGACAGAGCCCACCGGGCACTACGCCCGAAACCTGCAGAAGATAAGCCGCCTAGAGATATAATCCTGCGATTTCAAAATTTCAAAGATAAGGAGAAAATAATGACAGCCTCACGGAAAGCACGCCAAATCCTGTTCGAAGGAGATACAGTACAAATATATGCAGATCTGAGTAACATCACACTCTCCAAGCGAAGAGAGGCGAAATACCTCACTACACACCTACAAGATTTAAAAATACCCTATAGATGGGGTTTCCCATTCTGCATTAAAGTATTACATAACTCACAGATTGTCACGTATAGCCATCCAGATGACCTTGAGCAATTTTGTGACAGCCTGAAAATTCCACCTCCATCTATACGCTCGACACCCACTCCACAGTCAGGAGATAACTCAACATCATCGATACAGAAACAACAAAGACCTACTTGGACTAGAGTCTCCAGGAAAACACACCAAGGGAACCACAAAGTAGCTCACCAAGAAGAAGGACTGACATGAAAGTAAAAGTCTTAAGAGACTGGTCACACCTACAAAAGATTATCACCCAGTATGATAGTATGTCAAAAAAATTTAGACATACCGGGTAACATACTTAGAAAATGTTTACTGCCTAAAGTTCGATATTAGTACTATCACATCAATCTAGATTGATGCTTATTATCCGCACCTTGCCCATCCCTAATTTGGCCTTTCCCCTATAATTTGTCCAAGCCCCAAATGGAAATGCTCCATCATAGTAACTTCCCCCCCCTTTTTTTACTATGATCCCCCCATCCTATTTAAAATACTGTTTTAAGTATTTTTGTGTTATTGTTGGTTATGATGTTTTTTTGTTAATGTTTTATTCGTTTTGCTTATATTCTTTATTTCTTCTAGCAGATCCTCATCCTATTGGGGAATACTATTCCCTAAACCACTTCTCCTTTTCCTCCTACCCTTTCTCCGGCAGAGACGGAACTGTAAGATACCTACAGCAGACAACCAAATTCAGGTATTGTGGCTTGCAACATGTACACGCTTACACAGAGTTAATGATAACACTCCTCACACGTAACATAACGCCATGCAGGATATATAAACTATGTCACGCGAATATCTTTACACATAGAACTTATGGCAGTCCCTGATCTTTTATTAATCTCCCAAAATGTCAAGGGCCTAAATTCACCCACCAAAAAATCCATTGCCCTTAACTGGTTTCATAAACATAAGGGAGAGGTGATTTTCTTACAAGAAACCCATTTTTGCAAACATATAACAACAAAGTGCTCCTCTAAACAATTTCCAGTAGGATATTTTAATTCAGCCCCCACTAAACGAAATGGAGTAGGTATATTATTTAGACATAGTGTCCCCTTCCACCTTACCCAGCAACATACAGACAAGGAGGGACGATTCTTGATCTTAGTGGGCACACTTTACAACCGCCAAACCACCTTCGCAACATATTATGCACCTAATACAGGTCAGGCCCGTTTCTTCAAAAAACTAATTAGAACATTACTAGAGGTAGTACAGGGAACATTGATTCTCGCAGGAGACAGCAATGTGGCAATGGAGCCGCCGTTAGACTGCTCTAATAAAAAAAGTTCAGTACCCAGGAGTTCTTTGAGTGTCATATTGAGGGCTCTATGCAAAGCAACACTATTAGATACTTGGAGGCTACAACATCCCACGCAAAAAACATATACTTTTTATTCTAACCCCCAAAAATCATATTCTAGAATAGACCATATATTCATAGACCAGAACAGCCTACCCCTAATGAAATGCACAGAAATATTACCGACCCCTTGGTCTGACCACTCGATGGTAACACTAACTTTGACCCTTCCAGACAAACCCCTTACTAACCCACACTGGCGATTAGATGAGACGCTGTTATTACAACCACTAATTAAAGATAAAATTATACGTTCACTTCAAGACTACTTCCTGCATAATGTAGCCCCAGACACATCCCCTGCTATAGTATGGGAAGCACACAAAGCGGTAATTAGAGGGGAGTTCCTGAAACAGAAATCTATAGTAAAGAAAAACTATAACAAACAATACAACATGTTACTACAGCAACTCCGGGATATAGAGAGATTACATATGCAAGCCCCTACTAATGAACGACACATAATCCAACTAGCAAAGATTAGACGCGAATTAAATGAGCTGCTTAACAAGGAAGCGCAAAGAAAGGCAATCTATCTGAATAAGCTATATTTCATAGAAGGCAATAAAGCAGGTCCACTACTGGCTAGAACCCTTAAAACTCGCACAAACACTCAATTTATTCACAAATTATCACAGCCAAATACACCAGGAGAATACACGCATGACAGTAAAGCAATTGCAGAAATCTTTAGGAATTATTATAAAAACCTTTACAATATCCCTGAGACCCCCTACTCCTCAAACTCTGGAGCAATAGATTCTTACATACGGAAAGCCAACATTCCGACTATACCAGAACACATTTCGAAACAAATGGAAGACCCCATATCCATCCAAGAAGTCATTGCAGCCATACAGAATACACCACTGCGTAAAAGCCCCGGCCCAGATGGCCTAACGGCCTCTTACTATAAACAATATCAATCCATCCTGGCCCCTCATCTTACTAATCTTTTTAACTCTCTTGACGTGAATGGTCTACTCTCTCCCAACCTCCTAGAAGCCCACATATCTGTCATACCCAAACCAGGTAAACCTCCCACAGAGCCTAGTAACTATCGCCCAATATCCCTATTAAATGGGGATATAAAAATTTATGCTAAAATACTGGCAAACCGGATCAGCAAGATACTCCCAACTTTAATTCATGTAGACCAGGCCGGCTTTGTGCCACTTAGGGAAGCCAGAGACAACACGATACGAGTGCTCCATTTAATGGAATACGTTAAAACAAAACAGATCCCAGCAGTCCTGGCCTCCACCGATGCAGAGAAGGCCTTTGACAGGCTGAATTGGCCTTTTCTGCACAGTACATTAAGACATTTTGGGTTTGGGGAACTAATGATTAAACAAATTTTTCATCTATATAACGGCCCCTCTGCAAAGGTCCGCGCTAACGGGATCCTATCACACAGTTTTAATATAAATAATGGGACTAGACAAGGCTGTCCACTTTCGCCCATTCTCTTTGTTCTTACAATGGAGATTTTAGCTTGTCATATCAGGAAAAACCCAGACATACATGGCATCCCAATCGGTCCAGACTCCCACAAACTAGCTATGTTTGCAGATGACGTGTTGGTCACAATGACTCTTCCCGACATCTCGCTACCTAACCTGACCCTAGAATTCGATAGTTTCAGTAAATTCTCACATTTCCATATTAATTATTCAAAATCGGAACTGCTAAATATCTCAATGACCCCCAAAACCTTTGCAACTTTTACGCCATCTTGCCCGTTTAAAATCCAAAACGCACATCTCAAATACTTAGGCATAATACTATCCCCCAATTCCTCTAAATGGTTTGCCCTTAACTACCAACCCCTCCTACACTCTATACAACACTCCCTATCCTCCTGGAAAGAAAAACCCCTGTCGTGGTGGGGTAGGATACAATCAGTCAAAATGACAATCCTCCCCAAAATCTTATATATATTGCAAGCGATGCCTATTACACTCCCTAAGACATTCATACACACTCTCCAAAAAGCTATAAATACGTTTGTGTGGGGGAAGATTCGCCCAAGGATAGCTCGAGAAACCATGTATAGATCCCTCCAAAATGGAGGATTAGGTCTACCAGAGTTTAAACTATATTACCACGCCTCAGTTCTACAGAGAGTTCTGGATTGGCACTGTAGGAGAGACTCCAAAGCATGGGTGGCGATTGACTCCCAGCTACTTAAATCCCCCAACCCAGGTCCCCTTTGCTGGCTTCCAAAAACCAAACGCACCCTTGCATGCCACTCATTCGCACTTTACCGGCACGTATTTAACACATGGGATCACTTAATTAAAAATACACCGGCCTTATCCACTCTTGTGTCCCCGCTTACCCCAATTTTTCCCAACATAGAACTAATGGGGGGATACGAGAACAGGAGAAAAGACACACCGATTATGGAACTACTGGACTCTGTCCCCATGGCACACATGCTTACACAAGGCAAACTAAAACCCAGAGAGGAACTCTCACCAATTTTATTTGGCTCTTTTGCACCATGGCTAAAATACGCGCAGTTGCGACACTTTATACAGACATCTCCCAATAAAGAAAATCTTATTAGATTACCAACCCTTTTTGAGCAAACATGCCTTAGGGGGAGCACTACTAGAGGAACACTATCACTAGCTAAGGGTATACTTCAAAATGCTCAATCCACTCCCCTCCCTCTATATACCACTAAATGGCATAGCGAATTGGACATTGACATGGATACAGAACAATGGTTACAAATATATAGAAACACACGTACCTCCTCCACCTCCCCTAAGGTAATAGAACTCAATTACAAAGTACTAATGCGCTGGTACTTGACTCCAGTTAAGCTAAGTAATATATACCCTACCCTCTCATCCTCGTGCTGGAGAGGTTGTACCGAGCGAGGCACCACATTACACATGTGGTGGTCATGCCCCAAACTACAACCATTTTGGAAAGGGATAGAATCCACATTGAGGAAACTAGCTGAGACAAACTTCCTATTAAACCCAAAACTGATCCTCTTAAACGAGACCCCTCCACTTCAATGTAAAATTAGAAAGACACTGATCCGAATAGGACTCAATAGCGCCAAAACACTGATCGCCCTACACTGGAAATCCCCATTCATACCCTCACAAAATTGTTGGCTACAAAATACTGACAAAATGCTTTCACATGAAGAATATGGATACTTTAAAAGAGGTAAATCGGCATTTTATGCAGATGTCCGTTTCTACTGGGACTCTATTACTGCCACACAAACACATAGGACCCCTCACGTGATAAGCACTCCATTGGAATAGAGAAGATGTGAACATAATACTATATTTATCTTGCCTCAGACAGCGCTGTGTGGGAGCGCTCAAATGTCTTACTGCAAGCTACAGTTCAGGGATGTCTCTGCCGGATACCACCCTTCTTCCTTTTCCCCCCTCTTCCCCCTCCATTTCTTTTCTTTCTTTTCTTTCTAGAATTTCTTTTGGTTTAATCAGGAAATGAACATAGGTTCAGAACAAGGTAATTGCAATCCTTTACAATAGTTACACTCTCACCGATATATCTGGGCAAAGAAAAGATCAACACTTACAGAGAGCATCTATGGACAATAACAAACTCTACAAAGGGCTATAATGACCAAGCAGCTCAAAACCCAGATACTTATGCTACAGGCATTAGATGCCTAGTCTTTATGATCAATATTGTGGACGATAAGCCAAACAATGTGAACCACTGTTATTATTTTGATGTACGCAGGTTGCTCTTTTGTGACCTCTTTATTTGTGTTGAATTGGTTATTTGTTGACAAAATCAATAAAAAAATTTATTTAAAAAAAAAAAAAAAAGTAAGCTACAGCACATCTTCATTACAACTGACAAATGAAACCATCTAAAATATCAATAACATTCTGGATCTTTTTATCCAAAGGGGAGAGTTTACTATAACTTTAACAAAGATATAGCAGCCATTTAATCACCTTCATGCCAGTAGCACACAGATTTAAAGGGACACTGAACCCAATTTTTTTCTTTCGTGATTCAGATAGAGCATGCAATTTTAAGCAACTTTCTAATTTACTCCTATTATCAATTTTTCTTCGTTCTCTTGCTATGTTTATTTGAAAAAGAAGACATCTAAGCTTTTTTTTTGTTCAGACCTCTGGACAGCACTTTTTTATTGGTGGATGAATTTATCCACCAATTAGCAAGAACAACCCAGATTGTTCACTAAAAATGGGCCGGCATCTAAACTTACATTCTTGCATTTCAAATAAAGATTCCAAGAGAACGAAGAAAATTTGATAATAGGAGTAAATTAGAAAGTTGCTTAAAATTTCATGCTCTATCCGAATCACGAAAGAAAAAATTTGGGTTCAGTGTCCCTTTCAATAATGTGCCAGTGTCACAAAGCAGAGATTAACCCTCTAGCCAATAACACAAACAGCATAAATCAAAGCTAATTTGGGCCAGTAACACACATCGGGGGCTTTTCCCTTTTTTTGTGCCAGTAACATAAATAGTAGTGATATTACCCTTTTCTGCAAGTAACATGTTTGTTAATGATAGTGGTACATATCTATTGTTCCCTGTGTGCTTCTTCATTTTTATACCATTGTGCATTCCTTTGTCATTATGGTGACATCCTTTCTAAACAAATCCTGAAGTGTGATTATGCATGCACAGTATAACACGTCCAGTATCACTTCTTTCAATCACCCATACTCTTAACCTTTTCACGCCGTTATGCTGTTGTATTCCGTCACAGCGGTGCTGGGCTTTAAAGCCGTTATGACGGAATACGTCATAGCCAACGGCTGTCCTGAAGCCTACTGCGCTTGAAGGATTTGTTGCGGTCTGGAGGGCGTTCCTAGCGTCCTAGGGATGCCCCCCAGACCCGATCCATAATTGAAATCTCGCAATCGTTTTCATGATCGCGTGATTTCAATTTGTCTACATCGGAATGTTGTTCCGATGTAGACTTTATAACCCGGTCACGAAAGGGTTAAAAAGGCTGCAGAGATATTTATAAAAACATTAGCCTCAAGGCAAGTAATTAAAAAAAAAAAAAAAACTGTGATAGCTGTAGAAAGGAGTAATTTTGGAAACAAAGCATATTACAAATATGGTTCTAGTCAAATTTAAAGGGACCTGAAACCTACATTTCTTCTTTCATGTTTCACACAGAACATGCAATTTAAACAACTTTCCAATTTATTTTTATTATCAAATTTGTTTAGTTCTCTATATTTTGTTGAAAAGTATGCATAGGTAGTCTCAGAAGATGATGATTGGTGGTTGCACATATATTCATCTTGTTATTTCAGCTAGCTCCCAGTAGTGCATTACAGCTCCTTCAATATAGGATACCAAGATATTGAAGCAACTTAAATAATAGAAGTAAACTTGAAGTTGTTTAAAATTAAATAATCTAAATCACAAAAGAAAAAATTGGGTTAAAACAGATAGACGGGGCTAATATAGGAACAGGGGTAACTTTACAAATATTTTATTGAGAATCACTAATGCAATATAATGAAACATTAAAGGGACAGTAAATTGGAAAATTGTTTAAAATTATATGCTCTATCTGAATCATGAAAGTTTATTTTGACCTAGACTGTCCCTTTAACTTCTTCCAGAATTGATTAGACGGGATGTATTAACATTCTACATTTTCCTGCAAGAAGATGCCATAAATATGGATAACTTAGAGAGGCAAAAAGAAGTGATATAGAAACTTTCTGTCAGGCTACCCACAACAAGAGGTACCCTCCATAATTCCTGGCCGCTAGTCGGCTTCAGGAGGAGAGATCCCCAAGTAGCAGTTTAACACTGACAGGCTAATAATTATAGATAATAGCCCAGAATAGGACCCAGAAACAGGGCAAAAGGATAATATAAAAGGGGTTGTTAGCAAGGATCAAAATCTGGATCTGGCAGTGTCAGTACAAAATCAGAAGGCAAGTAGAAAACCAGAAAAAAAAAAAAACAGGCAAATTGTCATATAAATACCAACTAAAACACAGAAACAGCACACACAGAGACTAACTTAATATACGGGCGAGGACCAAAGAAATGGCTGGGTTCAATAGGTTAAGGCCATTTGCAAATGACTTACAGCTGCATGTAGATGGATCCAGAGAGAACAAAAAGTACAAAATACATATATAAAAAATTGCTTGCACCTAAAGCCCACAAGTGGCACATCAACAAAGTAACAGCTCAGCAGACCCCAGTTTGACTCAATGCATGACAGTATTCCCCTCCGAGGATCACCAGATTAATCGGGATGAGAATGGTAGAAGTACCAAACAAGGCAAGGGGCATGTACATCAATGGGGGGGGGACACAAGACTTGTCTGTTATATAGTACCATATTCAATGTACAAGGTATTGCAAGCAACCTCAATGCCTAGAGTCCAATATTTTCTTGATTTCATATTCAGGGGACCTATTAAAGGGACACTGAACCCAAATGTTTTCTTTTGTGATTCAGATAGAGCATTACATTTTAAGCAACTTTCTAATTTACTCCTATTATAAAATTTTATTCATTCTCTTGGTATCTTTATTTGAAATGCAAGAATGTAAGTTTAGATGCCGGCCCATTTTTGGTGAACAACCTGGGTTGTCCTTGCTGGTTGGTGGATAAATTCATCCACCAATAAAAAAGTGCTGTCGAGAGTCTCAACCAAAAAAAAAGCTTAGATGCCTTCTTTTTCAAATAAAGATAACAAGAGAACGAAGAAAAAGTGATAATAGGAGTAAATTAGAAAGTTGCTTAAAATGGCATGCTCTATCTGAATCCCGAAAGAAAAAATTTGGGTTCAGTGTCCCTTTAACTACCACTGGGGACAGTTTACAAGACACATGTGAGTGCTGGTTTTGAACTGCAGGTAACAAAAAGGTAGCATAAAATAACGGATGGCCTCTCATAGTAGAAGGTAAGGATAAATATAACCAGGGAAATACAATGTCAAAAGAAACAGACTAAACCGGGTCCCAGCTTTGCAGACACAATTTGAGATATCTAGTAGACACCTAAACACAGTCTTAACTATAAAGAGGAGGAAGAGCCTGGTGCTTACAGTACATGTGCTTATCATAGCAAGTTAATTATTGCAAACAAAAACAAGGTGTTTGGATCTGTGGTTGGCAGCAGGAACATCAGTAGCCAGTAGTGCAAAGGCAGCAATAGCCTGAATATTACAGAGGGGATTGTGGGACAGTTTAGCCAAGAGCAAGTGCTTTACTCAATTATTATGGGAAGTATTAACATATGCACTTAGATCATTTTATAAACTCCAATTTGTCCTCTCCTTTTGCCCATTGTTCTGAGGATGATGTTTCATACATAGAGAAATTGTTATAACCAATGCTTTACAGAATGCCTGCAAGAACCGGGAGATAAATTGTACCACCTGGTCAGACACAATGTTCTCAGCATCAAGAAATTTATTAGCAAGTTGTCGGGCTGAAGGTAACCCAGGTAGGGCAAAGAAGTAAGACATTTTAGAGAACCGGTCAGTTACCACACATATAGTAATTTTGGCATCTGAAGGATAGTCAGTTATAAAGTCCATTGTAATGTGGAACAAATTACATTAAGAGATAGGCAAAAATGGAGTGAACTGTAAGGTAATTGACTTTAGCAGTGCAGACAGCTCAGCCAAAAACAATCCTTGACATCTTGTCTGATGGATGGCCACCAAAGATGCTGTAGCAGATTCCAGATTTCTTTCATATAGGTGGTGAGAGTCCACAATCCATTACTCCTTGGAATTACTCTTCCCTGCCACTAGAAGGAGGCAAAGATTCCCATACCCCAAGAACTCTATAAAAACCGCTGGAGGAGGTTTACAAATGAAGATGTACATTTGATTCTTCAGTGAGACAGTTTCTCAGACTGAGTTGAGGCCCATTTCCCCTCCTAGTACAGTGATTGTTGGAGAGATGTTTCTGGAGTATAGATAGTGCCATTTATTTCACCTATTGGGATTTAGTCACAAGCCTTTCCATGGATGTCGCTGGGACTTGTCTTTTGCCTCCTTCTGTTGGTTTGTCGATATACTCCTATTCAAGATCCTCTGTTGTTATGTTTTAGCACTGGTTTTGGCTTCCTACTGGTTTCCTCCAGTAGTAGAGTGCCTATATATAAGTACTTCATTTTTAATTTTATATTTGGCAATTTATAATCGCGGAAATATGTTTTCAAAAACCCACGCTGGATATTTTTGCGTGCACAATGTTTTTTTAACAAATGCAAGTTGACTCACTTCAGCTTTCAGGCGTACGTTTTGCCATTTTTTTTTTAATATAACGCCAGATTGAAGTGCAAATCCTCTCTAATGTATGCTATTTAGTTGACAGGTGTCCTGTGTACTACCCCATCTCTGCCATTATAATTTTTAAATTTGTAAGTTTTTAAAGTTCTTTAGAGAGGGGTTAAGTGTCTCCTTTTCTTTAAAACTTTTTTAATGGAGATGTTACTGTTAAGCTGTGTGCTTGTTTTTTTCTGCACTTTACATCTGTATAAGTTTCTTGCACTTATGGAGCCTTCTGATTTTGTCCCTGACATTGCCATAGAAGCTGGGTCATTTGAACACCTTCCTACCAGTTTAAAGTGTTTATATGGTTTATAAGATGAGTATTTTATGTCTGGCTAACTTATGCAATAAATGTATTATTATTCTAATGCATTCTGACCTCTAACACTGCTCTTGCTTCTAAGGGTGTTACTTCTCCTTCTGTTTGTCTCTTACAAGAGAATCCTGATGATTCCTGGAATCAAGGATTTGATACAGTCTGCTGTGTCTAAAATGTTGGCGGCCATGCTTCCTTCAAGTAAGTGTAAAAGGTCAGGTAAGAATTTACCTTCTTCTAGGTTTAGAGACTGAGGAGGTTAATGTTTCTAGTCATGAAGCTGCTATGTCCTCAGGGGAAGATGTTTGGTTCTGAAAATCAGGGCTCTACCTATGATCATGAATCTGTGATATATTCTCATTTGTTTAAAAATTGAGCATATTTGTTCTCTTTTCAAAGAAACTTTAGAGCTAAAGGTTCTGAAGTAGATGGGGACAAGCTTTTTAAACGTTTAAACCATATCTTTATACCTATGGTTAAATCCCCTGACGTATTTTCTATCCCTGATGCGATGTCTGAGATTATTCCAGAGATTGGGCTAGCCTAGCACAGTATTTCTTTTAATTCTTCTGCAAGGTTTAAGAAAATATGCTTTTAATGTTACTTTTTGGGAAACTATTCCCAAAGTGGATGGGGTTATTTCTATGCTGGCTTTACTTACCTCTATTGCTTTGGAAGTTAGTATCCTTCCATAGGAGTGTTTTTATGCTTTTTGGGCAGTTTTCTGACAATTCCACTAGAGAAGATTTTTTTTTTTTTTTTTTTTTAAATTGGCTTTATTTGTAAAGATAAAATAAATCAGTACAAAAATACACGTACATGTCCTTGTTTGTACTTACAAAGAGTAAGCTGATATTAAACATAGTGTAAATATACATAAACTGAGTAATAATTATAACATATAAGTCAGAAAATCAAGTAATATGTTTTCCCGTACTCTACATTTTATATTAAGATTGTGTGAGTAAAGATAATTGATGTTGATATTCTTCAGTTATGAAGGTTTCCCATGTTATTTTCATCTGTATGTAAGTAGGCTCTTGTTTATGATGCATGTAGGCGTATTCTTCTAGTTGTAATATTTGGTAAAATTTACTAAACCAGAGGGCCAGTGTGGGCATCTCTTTACTTTTCCACTTTTGGGCAATAAGGAACTTTATACTGTTACTAGCTATAAAAGTTAATTTATTTTTGTGTGTTGGGAGTTTATGGGGTATATTGTTGAGAAGCCATAACAGCGGGTCTAGAGGCAGCTCAACATCTAATATTTTAGAAGTAGCTTTTATAATGTTTTCCCAGCATGTTTGTATAAGAGGGCATGTCCACCAGACATGTCCCATGGTGCCTATTGATTTTTCGCATCTCCAGCATTTATCACTGGCGGATGTGAATAGTTTATTCTTGAGGGTGTCAAGTACCATCACTGAATGATTTTTAGATTAGTCGCAATGATTTTGCTAGAGGAGGAGACCTTGGTTACATTAGAGAAGATACAAATCATATCAAATGGTGATATTTCTATGTGTAGATCGTCAGACCAACGGTCTATGAAATAAGTGGTATGTCCTGGGGGTGTGGACTGTAGAAATATGCATACTCGGGAGGTATTTGTAAACATTCCTCAGACATGTTTACAAATACCTCCAGAGTATGCAGATTTCTCTGAAGTGTTTAGTAAAAGGAGGCTGAAACACTACCTCCTCACCATAGTTATGATTGCCCCATAGATTTGAAGCCGGGCTCAGCTATACCCTATGGCCATCTATATCCCTTAAGCCAACCTGAATTGGTACACCTCAACTGTATCTTACCAAAAATTCACTGTGAGCTAGCTGGTTGTCTTCCTGATGAGATAAATCTCAGCTCCATTGAGACATTTTATAACAGTTTCGCAGTTGCAGATCCAAACAACTGTCTCTCATCAGTTCAAACCTAACATAATAACTAAGCACTTGTCTAAGGTTAGAAGACAGGTGATATAGAGTAGGTAGGTTGGTCTAATGAATAAAGGTGGTATTGGAAGTTATTCACACAAGTCAATTTAAGGTGGAATACCTGACAGAATCCCCCCTTCAAGCAAACCGCACCACGGTTTGTGGCCGAGGTCTGAGGATTGCGTCTATGGAATTGAGCAATAAGCCTAGGGGCAGTTATATGAGACTCCGGTTCCCAAGTGTCCGCATCGGGGCAGTAGTCCTTCCAACTAACCAAGTATTGTAGTTCACCATTATGAATCCTGGAGTCAGTGATCTCCTTCACTTCATATTCCTCAGAGTCTATAAGTGGTGTTGTTCGCCTGAGATCGTAATAATTTTTCTGCACTACCTGTGCGGTCTCCATATTTCTGCGAAGTAGTTGGAAATTCTCAGTTATTTTATCAGCCAATTCTTCAATGGAAGGATTTGATGTGACATATGTTAGGTTTCAACTGATGAGAGACAGTTGTTTGGATCTGCAACTGCGAAACTGTTATAAAATGTCTCAATGGAGCTGAGATTTATCTTATCAGGAAGACAACCAGCTAGCTCACAGTGAATTTTTGGTAAGATACAGTTGAGGTGTACCAATTCAGGTTGGCTTAAGGGATATAGATGGCCATAGGGTATAGCTGAGCCCGGCTTCAAATCTATGGGGCAATCATAACTACGGTGAGGAGGTAGTGTTTCAGCCTCCCTTTTACTAAACAATTCAGAGAAATCTGCATACTCGGGAGGTATTTGTAAACATTCCTCAGACATGTTTACAAATTCCTCCAGAGTATGCAGATTTCTCTGATGGAGGATCCTAGTGCAATATTATTATCATCATTTTTTGTCATTACATTGTATATGTCCTCACATGGATCCATGATGTTTTAATCGGTGTTATATGATATATTGTTAAACATTTTATACACTTATAACACACTTGTTCTGTATATTTTATCTACTCAATTATTGTTTTATTAAATATTTACCTTTGCCTTGATACTCTTTAGGCGCTCCTTAGCATTTTTGTCTTTTATACTATAATATAAGAATCATGTATGCAAACAATTAAACCAAAATATGACTGTAAAATATAATGAATATTGATTATTTACATCTAGTCCAAACATAAAAATGTAACCCAGTATTTTCCTGTAGTAAATAGTCCCACTGTTGATTAATTACTGAGAATTAAAGGTATGTCCAAATCTGGAAACTTGCAGAGGACTGAGAGGGTTTTGAGCAACACAATCGTCCCTATCTCACTTCAGCTTTCAGCCTATCTGATCAATGGCATATATAATAGGCAAAGTGGAGCTGCAAACTAAAAAATAATCTTCAATATTATCAAATACCTCTTTTAGTGACCAGGATTGCATACAAACTTTCTTAACATTGCCACGGTATCCCCATCACATGAGAGAATAAACTTTTCCAAACTTTCCGGGTGCTGGTTTGGTTTAGAATAGGAACTGATTGAGGCACTTTTGTGATGTTTACTGCAAACCGCACAAACGAAGCACTGCTCTCAGTAACGCTTGTATTCATATGTTCCCCATCTTCTATCACTGCATGTGTTATAGTGACCCGCTCCGGTTCCCATTGTCTCCTGGTAGCCACAACATCCTTTCCATAGACATACCTTAGGCCTTCCCTCATATGCAACACAAGGTTATGCCGTTTACGTGGGATATCACCCTCATGGAGTACTGCCACGTGGTTGGTAGCAACCATCACCGTATGCGCCGCTGCTTTAACTGTGGCTGCACAAGGCTTACCGGACTCCTCTATTAAATGAGCATTGCCAAGGCCTCTGATATTGAGTGCTTCAATCTTGAAAAATGTGCCTGCAATAGCTGGGCAAGTTCCTCTTTCCACATGGCCTATAGCATGGTGGTCACCTGCAAGTGAGCTGTTTCCACGTCGACCAAATTTCTGAATCTTCGTTATAACCTTTCTTGCAGACAAGGGATGGATTAAGTTGTATATGTCAGGTGCATAGGATTATCACAATCAATATCCATGCTGAGTATGCTGATAGTAATGGCGTAACAATGCTGCGTGTTATGATCTGCTCCTATGTAGACACTTAGTTCAGTGTACATCTTGGGGCTCGGCAATTGCATATCAACATACACAGGTCCTCACTAGATAGCATCCACTCCAGCACATACATTTTGTATAATTTACAGTCGTTGATAAAGCATGTTTGGTAGTTTATAATGTAGAGCTCCCATAACGTGCGACCATCTCAGTTGCCAGTTAGCTCCGCCCCCCCTTCATTGTAAAGTTTAATTAATGAAAGTGCCCCTGTTTTTAAGAGTATTTTTAAAAAAAACTGGGCACTTATTCATTAAACTTTACATTCACTTTAATTTATTTCATGGTGTTGAGAGTCCACGATCCATTACTCCTGGGAATTACTTTTACCTGCCACTAGGAGGAGGAAAATATTCCCAAACCCTAAGAACTCTATAAAGCCCCTCCTACCTCATTGGCACCTCAGTAGCTAAAGTCTGCAAGTAGCATATCAGCAAATAAACAGCCCAGCAGGCTGAAGACCATGGTTCAACACCAGGCATGACACTTTCAAGTATATTAAGTTGAGGATCAAAACATTTTTTACTAAAAAACAGTAACACCAGAAACACTTATTATGATCTCATTCTCAAGTTGAAAGAAAGTAGGTTCAAGAGTGATTTACAGAACCACTGAAAGGTGAGTGATTCATGGATACATTTCCAACTGCTCAAACTCTAAACTAGAACTCTAAAAACAGACTCCTTCCTAAAAGCCACAACAATCAAGATAAGAGTATATACAGAGTTCAGTGCTTAAAGGGACATAAAACCAATTTTTTTTCTTTCATGATTCAGATAGGACATACAATTTGTAAACAACTTTCTAAAGTACTTCTTTTATCAAATGTTCTTTGTTTTTTGTAATCCTTTGCTGAAAAGCAGGAAGGTAAGTTCAGGAGTGAGCACGTATCTGCAGCAGTTTTGCATCAATGTTATACATTAGCAAGAGCACTAGATGGCAGCACTATTTCCTGTCATGTAGTGCTCAAGACTTGTGCATGCTACCTATCTCTTTAAAGGGACACTAAACCCAATTTTTTTCTTTTGTGATTCAGATAGAGCATGCAATTTTAAGCAACTTTCTAATTTACTCCTACAATCAATTTTTCTTCGTTCTCTTGCTATCTTTATTTGAAAAAGAAGGCATCTAAGCTTTTTTATTAGTTCAGAACTCTGGATAGCACTTTTTGATTGGTGGATTAATTTATCCACCAATCAGCAAGAAGAACCCAGGTTGTTCACCAAAAATGGGCCGGCATCTAAACTTACATTCTTGCATTTTTAAATAAAGATACCAAGAGAATAAAGAAAATTTCATAATAGGAGTAAATTAGAAAGTTGCTTAAAATTTCATACTCTATCTGAATCACGAAAGAAAACATTTGGGTTCAGTGTCCCTTTAACAAAGAATAACATGACAACAATGCAAATTTGATAATAGAAGTTGGAAACATTTTTAAAATTGTATTCTCTATCTAAATCAGAAAATAAAAAATTTGGGTTTCATGTCCCTTTAAACAGCTAAAACCTCAGTCAGATGAAGAATATATATATAATATAAAATATATTTTAAATACCCAAAAGGATCATTCATTTAACTAGGTTGCCCAACCTTTAACCCCTTAATGACCATTTTTCAAAGAGGGGGGAGAGTGCAAAATAAGGGGGAGAGAGAGAACTCAAAAGAGAGGGGGGGAAAGAGAGCAAAAGAGGGAGGAGAGATAGCACAAGAGGGGAGAGAGAGAGCAAAAAAGGGGAGAGAGAGAGAGCAAAAGAGGGGGGAGAGTGCAAAATAAGGGGGAGAGAGAGAACTCAAAAGAGAGGGGGGAGAGAGAGCGCAAAAGAGAGGGGGGAGAGAGAGAGAGCAAGGGTTGGAACCGCGGTACCTTAAAAATTGGCCCGTGTACACAGGCTTTAGGACTAGTATCTTATCATTTACTATAAAAAAAATTATAAAATATGAGGAAAAAAACACACTTTTTCTAACTTTGACCCCCAAAATCTGTTACACATCTACAATCACCAAAAAACACTTATGCTAAATAGTTTCTAAATTTTGTCCTGAGTTTAGAAATACCCAATGTTTACATGTTCTTTGCTTTTTTTGCAAGTTATAGGGCAATAAATGCAAGTAGCACTTTGCTATTTCCAAACCATTTTTCAATTTTCTTACCCTTAAGGACAAAGGCTATTTTTACATTTCTGCTGTGTTTGTGTTTAGCTGTAATTTTCCTCTTACTCATTTACTGTACCCACACATATTATATACAGTTTTTCTCGCCATTAAATGGACTTTCTAAAGATACCATTATTTTTATCATCCTATATTATAAAAGGCCAAGGCCAAGTGTGTTTGTCTGAAGCCGTCATGCTCAGTAGAGACTGCGCGCGGACAAACACCCCTGGCCTTCAGCTGCAGAGTAGTGCGCACTGCGGAAGCTGCCTGGTGGGGGCGTGACCGGCGTCGGGTGTGCCGTGATGGGGGCGTGGCCGGCGGGCGTGACAGGCATGATGAGGGGGCGTGACCGGCGGGCGTGGCCTTGCGGGAGCACGCGGGAGAGACCAAAACAGAGGAAGGAAGGAAAGAAAGAAAGCGAGCAGAAGAGGGGGTAAGAGCAAAAGAGGGAGAGAGAGCGCAAGAGAGTGGGAGAGAAAGAGGGGGAGAGAGAGGGGGGAGAGAGAGCTCAAAAGAGAGGGGGGAGAGAGAGCTTAAAAGAGAGGTGGGAGAGAGCGCAAAAGAGAGGGGGAGAGAGCGCACAAAAGAGGGGGAGAGAGAGAGCTCAAAAGAGAGGGGGGAGAGAGAGCGCAAAAGAGAGGGGGGAGAGTTTAAAAGAGAGCGCAAAAGAGGGGGGAGAGAGCGCAAAAGAGAAGGGGGAGACAGAGTGCAAAAGAGGGAGAGAGAGAGCAAAAGAGGGAGAGAGAGAGCGCAAAAGAGAGGGGGAGAGAGAGCAAAAAAGAGGGGGAGAGAGCGCAAGGGGGAGAAAGCACAAAAGAGAGGGGGAGAGAGCGCAAAAAAGAGGGGGAGAGAGAGAGCTCAAAAGAGAGGGGGGGAGAGAGAGCTCAAAAGAGGGGGGGGGAGAGAGAGCTCAAAAGAGAGGGGGGGGAGAGAGAGTTTAAAAGAGAGGGGGGAGAGAGAGTGCACAAAAGAGGGGGAGAGAGAGTGCAAAAGAGAGGGGGAGAGAGCGCAAAAGAGAAGGGGGAGAGAGTGCAAAAGAGGGGAAGAGAGAGCAAAAGAGAGGGGGAGAGAGAGAGCAAAAGAGAGGGGAAGAGAGAGCAAAAGAGAGGGGGGAGAGAGAGCAAAAGAGAGGGGGGAGAGAGAGCAAAAGAGAGGGGGAGAGAGAGCAAAAGAGAGGGGGAGAGAGAGAGAGCGCAAAAGAGGGGGGAGAGAGAGAGAGCGCAAAAGAGGGGGGAGAGAGAGAGCAAAAGAGGGGGGAGAGAGAGAGCAAAAGAAGGGGGAGAGAGAGAGCAAAAGAGGGCGAGAGAGAGCAAGAGGGGGGAGAGAGCAGATGAGGGGGGGAGAGAGAGAGTGAGCAAAAGAGGGGAGAGAGAGAGCACAAGAGGGGAGAGAGAGAGCAAAAAAGGGGAGAGAGAGAGAGCAAAAGAGGGGGGAGAGTGCAAAATAAGGGGGAGAGAGAGAACTCAAAAGAGAGGGGGGAGAGAGAGAGAGCGCAAAAGAGGGGGGAGAGAGAGAGCAAAAGAGGGGGAGAGAGAGAGCAAAAGAGGGGGGAGAGAGCAAAATAGGGGAGAAAGAGAGAGCAAAAGAGGGCGAGAGAGAGCAAGAGGGGGGGGGGGGGCGAGCAGATGAGGGGGGAAGAGAGAGAGCGAGCAAAAGAGGGGAGAGAGAGAGCACGAGAGAGAGAGAGCGAGCAAAAGAGGGGGGAGAGTGCAAAATAAGGGGGAGAGAGAGAACTCAAAAGAGAGGGTGGAGAGAGAGAGAGCGCAAAAGAGAGGGGGGGGAGAGAGGGAGCAAGGGTTGGAACCGCGGTACCTTAAAAATTGGCCCGTGTACACAGGCTTTAGGACTAGTATCTTATAATTTACTATAAAAAAATTATAAAATATGAGGAAAAAATGGAAAAAAACACACTTTTTCTAACTTTAACCCCCAAAATCTGTTACACATCTACAATCACCAAAAAACACCCATGCTAAATAGTTTCTAAATTTTGTCCTGAGTTTAGAAATACCCAATGTTTACACGTTCTTTGCTTTTTTTGCAAGTTATAGGGCAATAAATGCAAGTAGCACTTTGCTATTTCCAAACCATTTTTCAATTTTCTTACCCTTAAGGACAAAGGCTATTTTTACATTTCTGCTGTGTTTGTGTTTAGCTGTAATTTTCCTCTTACTCATTTACTGTACCCACACATATTATATACAGTTTTTCTCGCCATTAAATGGACTTTCTAAAGATACCATTATTTTTATCATAGCTTATAATTTACTATAAAAAAATTATAAAATATGAGGAAAAAATGGAAAAAAAAAAACTTTTTCTAACTTTGACCCCCAAAATCTGTTACACATCTACAATCACCAAAAAACACCCATGCTAAATAGTTCTAAATTTTGTCCTGAGTTTAGAAATACCCAATGTTTACATCTTCTTTTGCAAGTTATAGGGCAATAAATGCAAGTAGCACTTTGCTATTTCCAAACCACTTTTTTTCAAAATTAACGCTAGTTACATTGGAACCCAGATATCTGTAAGGAATACCTGAATATCCCTTGACATGTATATATTTTTTTTAGAAGACAACCCAAAGTATTGATCTAGGCCCATTTTGGTATATTTAATGCCACCATTTCACCGCCAAATGCGATCAAATAAAAAAAAAGTTCACTTTTTCACAAATTTTGTCACAAATTTTAGGTTTCCCACTGAAATTATTTACAAACGGCTTCTGCAATTATGACACAAATGGTTGTAAATGCTTCTCTGGGATCCCCTTTGTTCAAAAATAGCAGACTTAGGCCTCGCTTCCATTGAGTCGTTAAAAATGGAGCCGTAAGCTACCGAAGCGGACGACAGCTAAAGGTAATTTACGGCTCCATTTTAGTACCAGGTTTCCATTGAAAAGATTAGCGTGTTGCGCGCAGTCGCTCTTTTCGGCCGTACGTAAGTTTGCGTTGCCAACCGATGTCGGATTTGTCGAAAAGCGCGCCATAACAAGTGCATTGCCATGGTAACCCGACCTCTGTCTATAAGAATAACGGTTTGCGCCTGCGCTCTTTACCTGTGATCGCCTCTAGAGAGAAAGACACGGGAGCTAGTTGCGTTGGTAGGAGTTTTGGGTTTTTGAGAGTTGTTTGAGAGTTAGTGGAGAGTTTGATATTTGATTTCCATATATTCTTATTGTAGGCCTCATATAATATTAGGAACACACACACACATCCATACATTAGTTAATTAACACACATTAGTTTATACACACAAATACACACACACACACATACACACTTTTATTTCATACAAACACATTCACATTTTTTTTTTCATTAACCCCCATATCCCCATCTTCCTTTATTACTCCTTTCATTAATCCCCTTATTCCACTTCCCATCCCCCCTTTGACTACCCTTCCCTTCCTCACTATATAACTTGTTTTTTTATATATACATTTTGCCCATCCTATTTTTTTTTTTTTTTAACATCCCATATTTTTGGTTTCATTTGACTATATAGCTCACCCCTTTCTTAATTTGCATCCCTTATTATTTTTCTATAATTTTGTTCTAATCCTCCTTAGTTTTTCCTTTTTCATTTACATCCCTTTGTTTATTTTCACCCCCACATTTTATTTTTATTTTGAGGGATATAGAATAGAGATAGTTAGGGTCTAGATAGGTTAGGTAGTTAGTTTTGGGGCTATTTAATATAGGGTTTAGTTAGGTGACTTAGTGTAGTTAGGTAAGCTAGGGACTTTAGTGTTAGGTTAGAGTTAGGGAGGAAGGAGAAAGGGATGGATAGGCCTAGTGGAGTTGGGAAGGGGGTGGCTAGGGGGAGGGCAGTGGTGAGGGTGGATAGAGGGAGGGGGAGGGGGGAAGTAGGGAGTAGTATGGGCAGGAATAGGGGCCGAGGTTTGGGTGGAGGATTTGTCCTTCCTCAAACCCTGGCAGAGGAGGGAAGGAGAGAGGGTGGAAGAGGAATGGAGGTGGGAGGAGTGAGGAGGAGTCAGCCTCAGCTAGGCACAAAAAGAAAAGGGAAAGTGGGGCAGACTGTGGCAACTGGGGGTGGGGCTGGTGGTAGCCTGTCACAGCCTGCAGGGACAGAGGAGGTAGAGAGGGCTGGTCCCCAGTCACAGGAGGGAGAGTCTGTGTCTGCTGGCCCTTCAGGTGTGAAGGGCAGGCTTAGAGAGGAGAGGTACTCTGAGGAGGAGAAGGAGGCTCTTGTTGAGGCATACTTGGAGAGGGCAGCTCAGCTGGAGAACCCTAACCTGAGGCCGGCTGTCCGGAATAAGCTGTGGGAGGAGATTCGAGTGGCAGTCAGCTGCTTAGGACGTAATCGTTCTATTGCCAGCATTAAACACCGCTATCATGACTGCAGGAGGGAAACCAAAGCTAAGCTGGCACAGCAGGCCAAATATGCACGTGGGACAGGTGGTGGTCCTAGCAAGAGGATACACCTAAGGTCATGGGAGGAGATGATGGCCAATGTCATCTCAGATGAATCTGTTTACGGATGTAAGGGGACAATGGACACATCAGTGCCAGCTGAAGAGGTCCATGAAGGTGAATATTAAATATCATATGTAATAAATGTTTTATTTCTAACAAATATATGTTAACATCAGAAATATATATCGGCTTTGTTTTTTAAAATATAAATGTAATCATACACATGTGTAATACAGAATATAGAATGTTCATATATTATATATGTTTAGTAATCAATTGTGTTCAAGCATCAGTGGAAAACATACCTAGGTAGGATTAGTACAAGTAATGTTTTACATGGTTCAAAGTCTAATTTGCACAGTAACTTAAAGTGATAGTAAACCCAATTTTTTTATTTCATGATTCAGATAGAGCAGCAATTTTAAGCAACTCTCTAATGTACTACTATTATAGATATTTCTTTGTTCTCTTGGTATCTTTTTCTGAAAAAGTAGGAATGTAAGCTATGGAGACTTTGCATTTTTTGTTCAGAACCCTGGCTAGCGCTCGTGATTGGTGGCTACATTTAGCCACCCAATAAGCAACAGCAACCCAGGTTCTGAAACAAATATTGTCTGGCTCTTAAGCTTTACATTCTTGCTTCTCAAATAAAGATACCAAGAGAAGGAAGAAAATATGATAATAGGAGTAAAATATTAAATGTTGACTAAATTTGCATGCTCTGTCTGAATCATGAAAGTTTAATTTGTACTTCATTGCCCCTTTAATGGCATCTTAACATAGTTGTAGTGGATATATTCATCCTGATTTCTGGAGTGGCTATCTGCTCAAACAAGCAAGGGTATAGATTTAAATTCTTTCTATCTATATCATATATATGGACTATGTGTAATACAAAGAGTCGCTTAGAGGCACAATCTTTAAATATACACCTCTGGTTAAATATGTTTAAGTTCATACAGAAATTATATATATATATATATATATATATATATATATATATATATATATATATATATATATATATATATATATATATATATATATAAAACTATATCTATAAAATTGATTTTCAAATGTTAGATGTTTCATCAGATTAATTTATAATTACAATTTATTTTTCAGAATTGGAACATGAGTATGAGTCCTCAACAAGACCGGAGGCCAGTGATGTTCCGGAATTCAGTGAGGAGGAGGAGGGGGATGTTATTGAAGCTGGATACTCCTACCTCAGCATACTTGAAGGAGATGAGCAACAGCCACTGGCCTATGAGGTTGAAAATGTTCCTGGCCCATCCCCATATTCATCTGGGAGGACATATCATCAGATGCAGCCTCCACCACCACAGCATTATCAGATGCATCCTCCACCACAGCATTATCAGATGCATCCTCCAACGCAGCATTATCAGATGCATCCTCCAACGCAGCATTATCAGATGCATCCTCCAACGCAGCATTATCAGATGCATCCTCCAACGCAGCATTATCAGATGCATCCTCCACCACCACAGCATCGGCAGATGCCTCCTTCATCACCACAGCATCAGCAGATGCATCCTCCATCACCACAGCATCAGCAGATGCATCCTCCATCACCACAGCATCAGCAGATGCATCCTCCATCACCACAGCATCAGCAGATGCATCCTCCATCACCACAGCATCAGCAGATGCATCCTCCACCGCAGCATATGTACTATATGCCACCTCAACAACACATTCAGCACCCTCCCATGGCACAACAAATGCCGCCACCACTACCACCACCACAACAATCACCACCACCCCCCACCAATGTCTGTCCTCAATTGGATATTGAGCCACCCACACAGTCCCCAAGACTGAGTGACGACAACCTCACACAGAGCCAGGAATATGTGCCGGAGACACCTATACAGCCACAAGTGCCCCCCATGGAATCCAATATCCCCGCGCAGTCCCAGCAGGATGCTCTACTGAGGCTCATTCACAGGGAGCTTAGACTTACTAGGCTCCAGCAGCAGCAGGATTTCAGGAGGCTACAGAGCCAGATGGACATACATAATGCTGCACTCGTCCGCCTGGCAGAGGCAGTGGAGAGGGTTGCAGATAGGCCGCAAACTCCCTCCTCACTCGCATCCTCCGTTATCTCCCTGCAGGACCCTGAATCACATCTTTTAGCCTCCCAGCCAGCTGGTGTGCGTCGCCCAAGACGCCACACTTCCATCCCAAGTACCTCTCCTCCAAAGGCCAAATCCCGCCGCAAGCATTAAGAAGTATTTTTCTTTTTAAATTCTTTCAAGATATATAATATCTAATTTTTTTATGAAGCACTTTCTTAAGTGTGATTTCCATCTCATAAATATGCATATATTTTTCTAATCAAAATTAGAAAATATATTTCAAAATTGTTTTAATAGCTGTTTATTTTCAAAAACATTAACAGCTTTATTCATTTTTATTTCACATGATGTCAATTAATATGCAGGTGTAAATTGTTGATAAATGTATGTGTCCTTTTATTGAGGATATTATGCCGTTTAAGAATACTTGGGGATACGTGTCTGAAATTTATACAGTATATGCTATCTAACATTGGTCAACGTGACATGTGTAAATGTTATGATTTATATTCCACAAGCATATGTTGTTTGCTCCTTCAGATGAAGCTAATAAGGCTTATACAGTTATAGAAGAGTTGAAAAGTAAATATTCCTTCCTGTTGATATGGCCAAATACCTTGCATTCATTATAGTCCTATGTGGAATGTAATATCTGAAATATATACCTATGATGACTAACGCACTCCTTTTTGTCAAGATTATTATTCAATATTTAGAATAATTAGATAAATGTATCTTTATGATATTTAAGCACTGGTGTATACACAACATATATGTGATTGCCATGATATAGAGGTGATTAATACATTTTAATTGACATCATATGAACAGACACAGACTCTCCCTGGGACCAATGCACAATGCACTTTTAAATTGTTTCAATAACTCCATGTTAAAGACAATACTTCATATCTCTTGAAGTATGTCATATTAAGCACTTATGTATTTTGGTTAATAGTCTAAATATTGCAAATGTATTATCTGCTTTAGCAGACATGACATTACATATATTTTATAAATATTAGTACTATGACACATTATAACTTTAATGTGTCATCGTTTTGTATTGAATAAATATGATTTTCACATTGAAAATTACATTTGAATGAGGGTAAATCTGTAATAATAAAACTCATCTTCATGATAAACAACTTATTTCGTTTGAATTATTTTTCTATATGTATTGAGATTATATATAGCATCCCTGGGCAAAGGTTTCATTTTGAATAGGTAGATATTTTATTTATTTTTATAATATTTTACCAGGAAAGATACATTGAGATTTCTATGGTTTTCAAGTATGTCCTGGGTCCACAAAACATTGCATTGATACAATGGGTACAATAAAATAAAAAAAAATAATAATACACCATATATGCACAAAAATTTAACATAGAACCGGTAGGAAATATATAATCAACAATGACAGGTGCATTCTGTTTTGAGATATGTAGAGAGGGATCTCTTAAAGGATATTAGGCATGGGGAAGGTTTGAAAGTGTGCGGGAGGTCGTTCCATAATTGTGGTGCTTGCATATATTTTTATATGCACATACATATTGAAATTTCTATGACAACATGGGTGCAAATATTCCTATACATAGGACCAATAAATGTAGCATATATAATGTTATTTGTACATTGAAACACTCATAATATTTTTGTGATTTGCTATTTCAATGAGAAACAGGCCTCAAAAAGCTCTTTTTTCCTCCTTTACACCTAGTTGAGCTGGGGGTAATATTTCTCAATGTATCGACAGCCTCCGACAGTGTATTAACGGTTAGCGCTTTCAATGGAAACCTGGTATAATTTATCGATTAACGGCTTCTATTACTTTCTATGGGACGCGAAAATCTTTTCGGCAGCCGAAGTCCGGCAGCCGATATTGAGGTATAACGCGCCATTGGAAACAGTCGTTAAACGCTATTGCTTTCGACAGCATATTTAACGGTTTGCGAGTGCACGCAAACTGAATTACGACTCAATGGAAGCGAGGCCTTATATGGCTTTGGGGTTGCTTTTTGGTAATTAGAAGGCTGCTAAATGCCGCTGCGCACCACATGTGTTTTATGCCCAGCAGTGAAAGGGTTAATTAGGGAGATTGTAGGGTTAATTTTAGCTGTAGTGTAGTAGATAACCCCAAGTATTGATCTAGGTCCATTTTAGTATATTTCATGCCACCATTTCACCGCCAAATGCGAGCAAATAAATAAAAAAAACTTTACATTTTTCACAATTTTAGGTTTCTCACTGAAATTATTTACAAACAGCTTGTGCTATTATGGCACAAATTGTTGTAAAAGCTTCTCTGGGATCCCCTTTGTTCAGAAATAGCAGACTTATATGGCTTTGGCGTTGCTTTTTGATAATTAGAAGGCCGCTAAATGCTGCTGCGCACAACACGTGAATTATGCCCAGCAGTGAAGGGGCTAATTAGGTAGCTTGTAGGGAGCTTGCAGGGTTAATTTTTAGCTTTAGTGTAGAGATCAGCCTCCCACCTGACACATCCCACCCCCTGATCCCTCCCAAACAGCTCTCTTCCCTCCCCCACCCCACAATTGTCCTCGCCATCTTAAGTACTGGCAGAAAGTCTGCCAGTACTAAATTAAAGGAGTTTTTTTAAAAAAATAAAAAATATTTTAGCTGTGATGGAGCCCTGCCTTAGCCCCCAACCTCCCTGATCCCCCCAGCTCTCTAACCCTCTCCCCTACCTAATTGCTGTCATCTTGGGTACTGGCAGCTGTCTGCCAGTACCCAGTTTGCCCCCCCAAAAAAAAGTTTTTTTTTTTTTTATTTTTAACTTTAAACTCTTTCTGTAGTGTAGCAGCCCCCCCCCCACAATACCCCCATCCCCCTCCCTCTCCCAGATCCTTTTATATTTAATTTTTGTTAAACTTTTTTCCCCCTCTCAATCCTCATTGGTGTCAGCGTGGCTAATGCGCGCGCGCGCACACACACGCGCGTGCGTGCCCCCCGCAGGCCCCCCCCCGCACGCTCCCGGCACCCGGGGTGCAAACTGCACTTACAGGAACCAGATGCCGGGTAGCGATGGGCCGCCCACCCGCCTCCCTGCTACGCTCCCACCCACCAACGAACGGCACCATCGCTACCGGTGCAGAGAGGGCCACAGAGTGGCTTTCTCTGCATCGGAGTCTTGTAAATAGGTATTGCAGGATGCCTCCATATGAAAACATTTTTTACTAAAAAACAGTAACACCAGAAACACTTATTATGATCTCATTCTCAAGTTGAAAGAAAGTAGGTTCAAGAGTGATTTACCAACTCTAAACTAGAACTCTAAAAACAGACTCCTCCCTAAAAGCCACAACAATCAAGATAAGAGTATATACAGAGTTCAGTGCTTAAAGGGACATAAAACCATTTTTTTTTTCTTTCATGATTCAGATAGGACATACAATTTGTAAACAACTTTCTAAAGTACTTCTTTTATCAAATGTTCTTTGTTTTTTGTAATCCTTTGTTGAAAAGCAGGAAGGTAAGTTCAGGAGTGTGCACGTGACTGCAGCACTATTTGGCAGCAGTTTTGCATCAATGTTATACATTAGCAAGAGCACTAGATGGCAGCACTATTTCCTGTCATGTAGTGCTCAAGACTTGTGCATGCTACCTATCTCTTTAAAGGGACACTGAACCCAATTTTTTTCTTTCGTGATTCAGATACAGCATGCAATTTTAAGCAACTTTCTAATTTACTCCTACAATCAATTTTTCTTCGTTCTCTTGTTATCTTTATTTAAAAAAGAAGGCATCTAAGCTTTTTTTATTAGTTCAGAACTCTGGACAGTACTTTTTGATTGGTGGATGAATTTATCCACCAATCAGCAAGAAGAACCCAGGTTGTTCACCAAAAATGGGCCGGCATCTAAACTTACATTCTTGCATTTCAAATAAAGATACCAAGAGAATAAAGAAAATTTAATAATAGGAGTAAATTAGAAAGTTGCTTAAAATTTCATACTCTATCTGAATCACGGAAGAAAACATTTGGGTTAAGTGTCCCTTTAACCCCTTAATGACCACAGCACTTTTCCATTTTCTGTCCGTTTGGGACCAAGGCTATTTTTACATTTCTGCAGTGTTTGTGTTTAGCTGTAATTTTCCTCTTACTCATTTACTGTACCCACACATATTATATATCGTTTTTCTCGCCATTAAATGGACTTTCTAAAGATACCATTATTTTCATCATATCTTATAATTTACTATAAAAAAAATTATAAAATATGAGGAAAAAATAGAAAAAAACACACTTTTTCTAACTTTGACCCCCAAAATCTGTTACACATCTACAACCACCAAAAAACACCCATGCTAAATAGTTTCTAAATTTTGTCCTGAGTTTAGAAATTAGCACTTTGCTATTTCCAAACCATTTCTTTTCAAAATTAGCGATAGTTACATTAGAGCACTGATATCTTTCAGGAATCTCTGAATATCCATTGACATGTATATATTTTTTTTTAGTAGACATCCCAAAGTATTGATCTAGGCCCGTTTTGGTATATTTCATGCCACCATTTCACCGCCAAATGCAATCAAATACAAAAAAATCGTTCACTTTTCACAAATTTTTTTACAAACTTTTGGTTTCTAACTTAAATTATTTACAAACAGCTTGTGCAATTATGGCATAAATGGTTGTAAATTCTTCTCTGGGATCCCCTTTGTTCAGAAATAGCAGACATATATGACTTTGGTGTTGCTTTTTGGTAATTAGAAGGCCGCTAAATGCCACTGCGCACCACACGTGTATTATGCCCAGCAGTGAAGGGGTTAATTAGGGAGCATGTAGGGAGCTTTTTGGGGTAGTTTTAGCTTTAGTGTAGTGTAGTAGACAACCCCAAGTATTGATCTAGGCCAATTTTGGTATATTTCATGCCACCATTTCACCGCCAAATGCGATCAAATTAAAAAAAACGTTAATTTTTTCTCAATTTTAGGTTTCTCACTGAAATTATTTACAAACAGCTTCTGCAATTATGGCACAAATGGTTGTAAATGCTTCTCTGGGATCCCCTTTATTCAGAAATAGCAGACATATATGGCTTTGGCATTGCTTTTTGGTAATTAGAAGGCCTCTAAATGCCGCTGCTCATCACACGTGTATTATGGCTAGCAGTGAAGGGGTTAATTATGTAGCTTGTAGGGAGCTTGCAGGGTTAATTTTAGCTTTAGTGTAGAGCTCAGCCTCCCACCTGAAACATCAGACCCCCTGATCCCTCCCAAACAGCTCTCTTCCCTCCCCCACCCCACAATTGTCCCCGCCATCTTAAGTACTGGCAGAACTCTGCCAGTACTAAAATAAAAGGTATTTGGCCCTTTAAAAAAAAAAAAAAAAAAAAAGCATATTTACATATGCTGATGTGTAGGATCCCCCCTTAGACCCCAACCTCACTGATCCCCCACCAAACTGCTCTCTAACCCTTCCCCTCTTCAATAATGGGCGCCATCTTGGGTACTGGCAGCTGTCTGCCAGTACCCAGTTTTGTAACAAAATGTGCCTTTTTTAAAAAAAAAAATTCCCCTTTCTGTAGTGTAGCTTCCCCCCCCCACCGAGACCAACCCCCAACCCCTTCCAGGTCCCTTAGATTATATTTTACTGTAATGGTGTTTTTAATTTTTAACCTTTTTTTCTGTAGTGTAGCGGTTCCCACCCGCTCCCTCCCCGTGCACGCGCCCGCCCACCACCCCCGTGCACGCGCGCGCTCCCGTGCGCGCCCCCGTAGCTCCCGCCCCGATCCCGCCCCCCTCCACTCCACACTGAGCACCGATGGCCGCCCACCCGCCTCCCACGTAAACTCCCACCCACCAACGATACCGGCCACCGATGTCCGGTGCAGAGAGGGCCACAGAGTGGCTCTCTCTGCATCGGATGGCCAAGGGGGGTTATTGCAGGATGTCTCCATATTGAGGCATCACTGCAATAACCGGAAAGCAGCTGGAAGCGAGCAGGATCGCTTCCAGCTGCTTTCCAGACCAAGGACGTACGCCACACGTCCTCGGTCATTAACTGTATTTTTTTTGAGGACGTGTGGCGTACGTCCTTGGTCGTTAAGGGGTTAACAAAGAATAACATGACAACAATGCAAATTTGATAATAGAAGTTGGAAACGTTTTTAAAATTGTATTCTCTATCTAAATCAGAAAATAAAAAATTTGGGTTTCATGTCCCTTTAAACAGCTAAAACCTCAGTCAGATGAAGAATATATATATAATATCAAATTTATTTTAAATACCCAAAAGGATCATTCATTTAACTAGGTTGCCCAACCTTTAAAATATATGTACAACCAAAATTAAATTAGAAATCTCACATAAGAAACGTCACATATAATTTGCCAAGTAGCAATAGGAGAAATTACAATCATATGTACGCCCTTGTCCACAGTAGCTTTATAAATCGAGCCCTAAGAGAGTATTGGGATAAAATCCCCAGTCAGCATTGTTGAAAGAACAGGCTGAATGAAGCAAAGTGAAAGTCCACTTTAAGAAGAAAAAGGAAATGCAAAGAGAAAGAATTACTAAAATGGGTAAAGGAGGTAACATATATATATATATATATATATATATATATATATATATATATATATATATATATATATATATATATATATATATATATATATATATATATATATATATTCCAAAGGAAATAATCAAATCCATGGGTTATAAACACCTTGACAATGCAAATACTTTTCTCCACACCAAGATGGATGGTTATGGTATCACGCCTCCATGAATTTAGGTTGTTAAGCACCTTATCATGTGAATCAAATGAAGAGCAAATGTGAGATAGTTGCTCTTGGCTGAATGTAGTATCCTGTATAGTAATAAAACAAGAGTTATGGGACAAAATATAACCTAGCTCCATAATTCATGCTGATAGACTCAAATTTAGAACCAAATGGGAGTTTCCTTTAAAGAGTAAATTGTAAGCTTATAATATTTTTCACTGACAAATTTTGAGATACACAAACCATCTATGGAGACATAACACATTAACCAGCTGACATGATGGCAGATATTTATTGTGTGAGATACTCTAATTTTAGTTATTGGAATGTTAAAAGGAAACCTACCACTGCAAACAGTTGGCTTAAAGATTCTACTTTATGATCCATAAGAGCTTTGGGGACACAAGGAGCATCAACGACTGAAATTTTACAGTAAGGATATGATAGAATTCACACTATAAAATTTCTTACCTTAGTTGGCCTGTTCATATTTAGAGACCTAAAATCAATCTTTGATAAGAAAAAAAAGATTCCTTTTTTTAGTATTAAAGTCCTTCACTTATTCCCTGTCTCTGTTGGATTAAGTAGTTTGTGATCATGTTCAATCCATAAGAGAGGACAAGAACACTTGGATGAATATGCTCCTCTTCAGCTGAAATTAAATATGGCCTGTGCAGATGACCAAATGATCTTCAGAGCTTTCCCCTAATTTATGATTCTTCAGCAATAAAGGATATGAAGTGGCATACTTCCTAGACGCCATTTGGACGTTCCATGCTATCCTAAAAGCAGTGGGCTTTAACACCGTTAAGACAGCATGGAATGTACTAACTTTTGCGGCGTCTTGCTCCCTCCTGCTTCTAAGAAATAAATAATTGGACGGGGGAAGTGCGTAGCATAGTAGGCAATCCCACATTATTCGATCCTGCAGTTGAAATCACATGATCGCTTTGATGATTATGTGACTTCCTGTTTCCTGCAAATGTTTACTTCAGAACTTCATTCCGATCATAAACATTTGCCCCCATCATAAAGGGATTAAATGAACAGTAAACACTTTGTAATTACAACATTTTGCTGTGACTTGCTTGATGCAACTGTTTTTCAATGGTCAAATTCTACCCAACACTTTCCTTTTTTGGAAGAGCCAACCTAAACTGCCACTGTGATTGTGTTAATAATGAAAATACATTTTAAAGTTGTTTTATTATGCATAATTAAGCATTTTCTATGACAATCTCAATGTTTACTTGACCTTTTATGTCAAGTTCCGGCCCCTTCACAAAACACCTTGTTACCTATTAAAAAAACCCTACCCCAACAACCTGTAAATAAAGACATTAGATTTAAAGGGCCATAATACCCAAATGTTGAAACACTTGAAAGTGATGCAGTATAGCTGTAAAAAGCTGACTAGAAAATATCACCTGAACATCTCTATGTAAAAAAGAAAGATATTTTACCTCAAAAGTTCCTCAGTAGCCACATCCCATTGTAAAGGACTTCTAAGCAGCATATCAGTATGTCTGTCCCGGGACAGCTAAGGGGTTGAGTCTCGTGCACTCTCATGTTATTTTCCTATTCAGCTTAAAGGAAGTTTACTATGAAATCTCATGAGAGTTAAGTCAAATCTCATGAGATCACAGTAAAAGAGTTCATGACCTCAGCACTGTTGATGCTGGTTGGCTGCTGTTTATTTCTTCATTTCTTCATTTTTTTTTTTTTTTTTACCTGCAGCTGGGAGCAGGTGAAGTATAACTTTTTACACAGAACTTACTCTGCTGAGCTGAGGAGATTGTGAGATAAATATCTTCCTTTTTTACATAGAGATGCTCAGGTGATATTTTCCTGTCAGCTTTTTACAGTTATACTGCATCAGTTTCAAGTGATTTAGCATATGAGTATTATGTCCCTTTAATTGTTTGTGTAACTTGGCCGCAGCTCCTTTATTCAATAAATAACCTTAAATAACTATAAATAACTTATAAATTACAGTGCAAATATTGCAATAACATTGTTTTCAATACCCCTTAAGAGGTGCTAGTTCAATTTAATATTTTTGATATGACCGTAATTCCACTGGACCCAACCGTGCATGTGATTGAGCCCGTCAGCAATAACTACCATAAGTCTCTAAGGAACCCCTTGCCCTTAGAGACCCCAAATTGCATGCCACCCCATGGGAAAGCAAAATTCCACCACACTAACAATTGGCCATAATCACTGTAATTGCAAGGACTAGCACCCCTGCCAGGCAACTGCGACAAAACAACAGAAATAAACTACAAACCAAAGAGGGACGGGTGGGTGGGAGATGTTTTCCCTAACCTGTTTACAAAAAACTGCTGTCTTTCCCGCCAGTCTTCCTCTAAATACCGCCTCCATAGCTCCACCCTGAGTGACCTTCCACCCAATCATGGGCCTCCTCCTCCTAAGGTCAAAGCTCCCTCCATCTACGCTCTGCCCGCCTCTGGGAGCCACTTGACCTTTTATGTCATCAAGTTCTGGCCCCTTCAAAAAACACCTTGTTACCTATTAAAAAAAAACTACCCCAACAACCCGTAAATAAAGACATTAGACTTAATTGTTGGTGCAACTTGGCCGCAGCTCCTTTATTCAATAAATAACCTTAAATAACTTTAAATAACTTATAAATAACAGTGCAAATATTGCAATAACATTGTTTTCAATACCCCTTAAGAGGTGCTAGTTCAATTTAATATTTTTGATATGACCATAATTCCACTGGACCCAACCGTGCATGCGATTGAGCCCATCAACAATAACTACCATAAGTCTCTAAGGAACCCCTTGCCCTTAGAGACCCCAAATTGCATTCCACCCCATGGGAAAGCAAAATTCCACCACACTAACAATTTGCCATAATCACTGTAATTGCAAGGACTAGCACCCACGCCAGCGACTGGCCTGACACCTCAGTCCAGTCCCGCCAACCCACCAACTTTACACAAGGCTTCCTTGAAATCAAGGAAAGAAGCTGCAGACCAAAGTCATTTAAATGCACACCATCCGGCAAAAAAATTTCACCTTGCCCAACCTCCTCCAGATCTGGGTGATGTACAACGGAACCTCCAATCCTCCGCACAAAAGACCCTATCAGCTTATTAACCTTGCGTCTGCTCTTATCCAAATGCACAGGGTCCCAAGCTGCCCTCCAAACCATTTGTGGCAAAATGTCAGACCACACAATCCTTAAAACCGGGTATAAATCGACCAACCTCACCACACAATCCTTAAAACCGGGTATAAATCGACCAACCTCACCCCATGGGAAAGCAAAATTCCACCACACTAACAATTTGCCATAATCACTGTAATTGCAAGGACTAGCACCCACGCCAGCGACTGGCCTGACACCTCAGTCCAGTCCCGCCAACCCACCAACTTTACACAAGGCTTCCTTGAAATCAAGGAAAGAAGCTGCAGACCAAAGTCATTTAAATGCACACCATCCGGCAAAAAAATTTCACCTTGCCCAACCTCCTCCAGATCTGGGTGATGTACAACGGAACCTCCAATCCTCCGCACAAAAGACCCTATCAGCTTATTAACCTTGCGTCTGCTCTTATCCAAATGCACAGGGTCCCAAGCTGCCCTCCAAACCATTTGTGGCAAAATGTCAGACCACACAATCCTTAAAACCGGGTATAAATCGACCAACCTCACCAGGTCTCTCTTAATAAGCCTCACCAAATCCCTCTATGGCATAAAACCCATATCATTACCCCCAGCGTGCGCTAACAACACAGTCGGGGGCTGAAACCGCCTGCAATAATCCACCACCAAAGGCAACACTCTGTCCCATCGGAGTCCCCGTACTCCAAACCACTTTATTTCCCAACGGGACTTAGGAAAACCCAACTGCAAGCCATCCACTTTTACAGCCACCGCTCTTCGTGCCCAATAAATAAAAGAGTGGCTGACCAATCATAACCGTTCAAGACCTAAAACACAGAAATAAAAGTAAATGAACGACACCATCACACGCCCAATTCCGGGTGGACATACAAACGGTACCTACCAGATCCCCACCTACCAATGCCCTTAACTACAGTTTTAGACAAACCCATAACTGAAGCCTCAGTAGCAGCCCCAATTCGGAATGAATGTGTTCCGAAATCCCCCGCCGAAAAAAACCAACCTCAGTAACGACTTATGCAGAACAGCCCGGAACTGATACTGCGACAAAGGCTGACCATCCTGATGTAACAACAACGAACCCCCAATGAGGGGCCAAACACCCAAATAAGACTTTAAACAATTCCAAGGACAAACCTCCAAACCACTAGGAAAAAGGACAACAGTCCGACCCTTCACCACCTGATCTGTTTTACTCCACCTCAAAAATATTTAAAGCTTGGAATCGTACAACGCCACATCCGCAACACTGAAACCTCCCATGATCTTCACATTTCTACTGACCAATTCAGAAATCCGAAAAGCCCCAAAGAAGGCTAAAACAAATGCCAAACGAAACAAACAAACCTCAAAATCTGACAAACAAACCACTGCCAACACACCATAAAGTCGCTGCAACACTGAGAACGTAATCGGACGCCTACCATCAGGAAGAGCAACACTAGAACCCTTCTTCAAATCCTTAAAAACCTGCCGAACACAAAAACCTTTGGTAATATCAGACAAACCCAAAAGCTTAAAACGAAAAGCCAAAGCAACCAAGGACCTATGCATCACAGAAGCCGACAAGTTATTGGACCTCCACTCCCACATCCAATTCAACAAAACCCCAGAATTGTCACAAACGCCTTCCTTGATACCATGCAAAGCCAACAAGGCTTCCCAATCTGACCACACCTTAGAGTAAGACACCCAAGTACCTGGTGCGAGCGAGGCCTTCACCAATCCAGCCAGTCCTCCACTCCAAGCCGCCACAGAGAACTCGGACATTGGCAACCCTCCTCGTCTGCATGCGGAGCCAACTCCCGAAACAGCTGCCACTGGAAACGAGACAAGGAGTCTGCTATAGAATTACACAGACCCGGAATGTGTTTTGCCCTAATGCAGACATTCATCCTCAAACATTTCAAAACTAGCAAACGCAACAATCGCAAAACAGGAAGAGACGTTGCCGTTAAGGTATTCAAGACACACACCACTCCCATGTTATCCTAATAAAAAAACACCGATTGATCGAACAGATTGGATTCCCACACAAACAGAGCAACCACAATCGGAAACAATTCCAAAAAGACCAGGTTCTTAACCAAACTCAGAGAAAACCAATCATCTGGCCATGGGGAAGCACACCAATGGCCCATAAAATAGGCCCCAAAACCACAACCACCTGCTGAGTCAGTCACCAAACCCAGCTCTTTATTAGACACCCGTTCCTTTTGAATCATAGATGAGACATTAAAACCCAGAAGGAAACGCTGCCACACCCTCAAATCATCCTTCAGCTCCTTAGAAAGCCGCACAAAATGATGTGGCTTCACAACCCCAGCGGTGGCTAAATATAATCTCCTGCAGAAAACCCTCCCAATCTGTATAATCCTGCAGGCAAAGTTCAACTTGCCTACCAAGGATTGGAGCTCCCTGAGAGTGACTTTCTTAGCCAACAGCAACCGCTCAATCACCGCCAACAGGTCAGACACCTTATCCCCGGTAAGCGGGCATTCCATTTTTTCAGAATCAATGTTAATGCCCAAAAAACTGAGCGACTTTTCAGGTCCCTCAGATTTGTCAAGTGCAATGGGCACACCAAAATCCGCCGCCACCTGGTAGCAAACATCCCTTACAAGCCTCCGAACCGGCCGGGCCCACAAACAAAAAGTCGTTCAGGTAGTGAACCAATGACTTAAGGCCCGATCGTTCCCTGATAACCCAATCGCAGAATGTACTGAAACATTCAAAGAGCGAACAAAAAATCGAGCACCCCATAGGGAGACATGGGTCTATATATTAAAAACCGTCAACGCAACAACCTAAGAGATGATGTGACATCGGGTGCACAGGCAGCAAACGGAAGACGGTCTCAATGTCAATTTTGGCCAGCAACGCAAAACGCCCAACTTCCCGAACTAAACAAACAGCTTGATCAAAGGACGCATATTTCACTGAAGACAACTCATCAGGGATACCATCATTCACCGACCCTCCTCTGGGAAAGGATAAATGATGGATTAACCGGAACTTGCCCGGTTCCCATTTTGGAACAACCCTGAGCGGAGAAATCTGCAAATCAGCAATGGGAGGAACCTGAAATGGACCAGTCATATGACCCAACGACACCTCCTTTTGAAGCTTGCCACGCACCACCTCCGGCCAGAGGCGAGCAGACTTCAAGTTACCCCAAAATACCCCACTACCCCCTTGGACCGAACTGAAACCCATGTAACAACAGCACAGCCTTCTCCCCAAAGCCCCGCCGCCTAGCGTACCGGGCGAGCCAAGGCTCCATCGTGCCGTACTTCACCGGGGTTACCCCCCTTGTCACGTGTCGTCATTCCCGGAACTCTTGCCCTTGCAGAAACACTTAGCATAGGGGTGGGAGCCCCAACACCCTGAGAATTCATGCTTAAATTTGCATGCAGCTCCCTATTTCCAAATTCTCTCATTATAGGCAAAACAAAACCCTCTCTTAACCGACGTTGGTGACCCACCGGTAAGTTGGCCACCGACACCAGACCGAAAGGACTGAGAGGCCCTCAGCGGTGTCATAATCTTGAGCTACAGCCCCATGTCCCGGTCATCCCACCTCATATCCGATTTTACCGACAAACACTAGCAAAACTGCTCATCATAGGACCACCAGGCCATACCCCTGTATGTCATCTGAGCCGCCGCAACCTCATCCAAATAACAAAACAACGCCCCGCCTTGGTCCGGAAACCGACCCGCAAACACACTCACATAATTAACAAAAGGCCTAGAACCAATTGGTAAAGGTTTTTGGCAATTTTCTGTACCGTTTTTTACGCTCCTCTTCCTCCTTCTTGGCAACGTCTTTCTTCGAATCCTCAGGGATTTCAAAAGACTGCTAAAGCGGAAGAAGGGAAAATAATTCAATAAACTCCCACTTCTATATTTTTTCCTTCACATCCACCGTCAGATGCATACCCAAGGGGCCAATTGAGCATAGGCAAGACCTGGACATTGCCGTGTCCGCCACCCTCAATTCAGCCCCCCCAGCCGGCTTAGTGACTACACTCACCGGGGCATCCGCCACCCCGACACCAGAGCAGCTGAAGGAACACTAGTTTCCTTAGAGACCGCCATCGCCTTACTGCGCACCTTGACCCTTCCTAGAACTGTAGCGCGAGCCCCAGCCGCCGGGTCCCAGGCCCTCTCCACCGAAGTGCCAGCAGGCACCAGGTGACCCTCCAATTTCGATAGCAATTCCTTCAAACCGGCCACAACTTTACCGCCACAGACTCACTATCACACACCGTAAAACACCCATCAACAACTCCCCTCCCCCAAACACTCAGACCCCTTGTCCCACCTGCCAACGCATCTGCCAAATGCTGCCTCGAGAAGCTGTCAGGCGCTGACTGGAGCCCGCCCAAGCGTGGCTCCGTAGTCCTAGGTCCATTTTCTGGAGTTATGGCAGCTGTCCAAAGGCTAATCCGGCTGCCTTAGTTGATCCTGAAAAACAGCAGAACGTGAACACATATCCATGGGAAGGAAACCTCTACCTCCCCATCCCCCCCCTGTGCAGGCTGGTACCCCGAGCCGTAACACCACCCCTTCCTCTCTAAGGAGCCACATTGCCCCCCCCATCAGACCATGCAACTAAAGACACTGGCCATCTCCACGACCTGCTCCTAGGTGCACCAGCATAGTCTCCCATCCTACCTGGCCGTGTAACCCCACCCCTACTGCTCCTAGTGGCCTCCGTGGACAACCTGGCCCCACTCTGACCCCTGGCCAACCCTGAAACTCTGGCCGTACCCACCTGCCTCACCTGACTCACACCTACAGGATGAACCTCCTGCTGCATGCTGTCATCAGGCTCCAAATGAATGGACTCCGTCCAGGAGCCATGCAGGCCAGAGAAGTCCTCCTCAAGGCCGTCATACCCTTCTGTCACAGTGGACTGGTCCGGCTGAGCCACAGGCCGTTGTCCGGAAGAACTGTGAACTGAAAAAGAAAAACTACTGTGTGCGGTACACTCCCCACAACCCCCTACCACCCTCGAGGACCCAGACACCTCATGAAGAGACTGTGAAAAAACAGACCTGGCCGCAGGGAGAGGCCGACTAACCACTTCCCTAAAACGGATAACAGGCCGACCCTGAGCCTGGGGGGAAGGGTGACATATTCCTCCTCTGAGGAGTTCCCCCTCATCACCAGACCCATACTCCCTAGCCACCAACAGCCTCACAAGAACACCCCCACCTCCCTGAGACTGCTCCCCCCAAGAGGCCCAGTATTACTCATAACAGCACATGAGGCTCCCCCCACCTGCTCCCCCACTCACAGTTGCAGCAGGACCATCAGGCCATAAACCCTCCCCCTCACTCCCACTGTCCTCTACCACCCCACCATAATCCACTTGAGGCCCATCCGGGCCGTAACTAACTTGCTGCCCAGGAAGCTCCTCCCCCGAGGTCTCAGGCCCACACGGACCATGCACCACCTTACCTCCATCGTTAGGACCCTTGGTGGCACCCCCTGGACAGGCGATCCGGTCCCGCTCCCCGACGCTCACTACTTCCAAGGAGGACTCTGCAGCACGCCCCACTTGCCCCGCCAACATCATTGCAGCTTCCGGACATGCCGACCGCCTTCCCGCACTCGAACTTCTCCTCTTACCACCTCCCTGACGCCTCACTACAACAGGGCTGAGACGATCTGGGGGCCTGGAACGCCTCGAGGACTTCTGCCTCGCCACGGCCTGCTCAACGACCGGAACCTCAGGACGGATCTCCAGGAGTGATTGGATCCGGGACTCCAGCAAGGTAGGTCCCTTGCCAACATTCGCCTTTCTAAGCCTCTGCAACAGATCCTCAACGGAAGCCATGCTGAAGGCTGGCGGGAAAGCACGCAGCTAAAGATGTTTTCCCTAACCTGTTCACAAAAAACTGCTGTCTTTCCCGCCAGTCTTCCTCTAAATACCGCCTCCATTGCTCCACCGTGAGTGACCTTCCACACAATTATGGGCCTCCTCCTCCTAAGGTCAAAGCTCCCTCCATCTATGCTCTGCCCACCTCCGGGAGCCACTGTCTCTTTAAAATTAAAGCAAATGCTATGAGGGCTTCAGGGCTGCCAACAATCAGAGCTATGTAGAGAAGGCAACCTACCTAGAAGCTGATAAAAAGATAGATGGGAGCATAGTATATCTCCAAAAAAATCCCCAGACTTGGCTGAAACCACAAGTGGAATAGAAATTGTGAAGTAATAATAATAATAACAACAACAACTTATATAGTGCTTTTCTCCACGTTGGACTCAAAGTAAAGACTAATATGGCCGACAAGGAGTACATAGTATCCAACTTGACCTGTGTTTTGTCATCAAATTGAGCAGAAATATGGAACAAAGGACAAACGTTTTAGGCAGGCACAGAAGATTATTGCCTTTGTGTTTTCCCCAGATTTATTTAAAGGGACATGAAACCCCAAAATTTTCTTTCATGATTCAGATAGAGAATACAATCTTAAACAACTTTTTAATTTACTTCTATTATCTAATTTGTTTCATTCTCTTAGTATCATTTGTTGAAGGTGCAGGAATGCACTACCGGTTTCTAACTGAAGACATGGGTGAGCCAATGACAATCAGTAAATATATATATATATATATATATATATATATATATATATATATATATATATACACTGTGTGCAGAATTATTAGGCAAATGAGTATTTTGACCACATCATCCTCTTTATGCATGTTGTCTTACTCCAAGCTGTATAGGCTCGAAAGCCTACTACCAATTAAGCATATTAGGTGATGTGCATCTCTGTAATGAGAAGGGGTGTGGTCTAATGACATCAACACCCTATATCAGGTGTGCATAATTATTAGGCAACTTCCTTTCCTTTGGCAAAATGGGTCAAAAGAAGAACTTGACAGGCTCAGAAAAGTCAAAAATAGTGAGATATCTTGCAGAGGGATGCAGCACTCTTAAAATTGCAAAGCTTCTGAAGCGTGATCATCGAACAATCAAGCGTTTCATTCAAAATAGTCAACAGGGTCGCAAGAAGCGTGTGGAAAAACCAAGGCGCAAAATAACTGCCCATGAACTGAGAAAAGTCAAGCGTGCAGCTGCCAAGATGCCACTTGCCACCAGTTTGGCCATATTTCAGAGCTGCAACATCACTGGAGTGCCCAAAAGCATGAGGTGTGCAATACTCAGAGACATGGCCAAGGTAAGAAAGGCTGAAAGACGACCACCACTGAACAAGACACACAAGCTGAAACGTCAAGACTGGGGCAAGAAATATCTCAAGACTGATTTTTCTAAGGTTTTATGGACTGATGAAATGAGAGTGAGTCTTGATGGGCCAGATGGATGGGCCCATGGCTGGATTGGTAAAGGGCAGAGAGCTCCAGTCCGACTCAGACGCCAGCAAGGTGGAGGTGGAGTACTGGTTTGGGCTGGTATCATCAAAGATGAGCTTGTGGGGCCTTTTTGGGTTGAGGATGGAGTCAAGCTCAACTCCCAGTCCTACTGCCAGTTTCTGGAAGACACCTTCTTCAAGCAGTGGTACAGGAAGAAGTCTGCATCCTTCAAGAAAAACATGATTTTCATGCAGGACAATGCTCCATCACACGCGTCCAAGTACTCCACAGCGTGGCTGGCAAGAAAGGGTATAAAAGAAGAAAATCTAATGACATGGCCTCCTTGTTCACCTGATCTGAACCCCATTGAGAACCTGTGGTCCATCATCAAATGTGAGATTTACAAGGAGGGAAAACAGTACACCTCTCTGAACAGTGTCTGGGAGGCTGTGGTTGCTGCTGCACGCAATGTTGATGGTGAACAGATCAAAACACTGACAGAATCGATGGATGGCAGGCTTTTGAGTGTCCTTGCAAAGAAAGGTGGCTATATTGGTCACTGATTTGTTTTTGTTTTGTTTTTGAATGTCAGAAATGTATATTTGTGAATGTTGAGATGTTATATTGGTTTCACTGGTAAAAATAAATAATTGAAATGGGTATATATTTGTTTTTTGTTAAGTTGCCTAATAATTATGCACAGTAATAGTCACCTGCACACACAGATATCCCCCTAAAATAGCTATAACTAAAAACAAACTAAAAACTACTTCCAAAACTATTCAGCTTTGATATTAATGAGAACATGGTTGTTGTTCAATAATAAAATTAATCCTCAAAAATACAACTTGCCTAATAATTCTGCACTCCCTGCATATATATATATATATGCAGTGACCAATCAGCAGCTAGAACCTAGGTTCTTTGCTGCTCCTGAGCTTGCTAAGATAAACCTTTCAACAAAGGATAACAAGAGCAGGAAGCAAACTAAATAATAGAAGTAAATTAGAAAGTTGTTTAAAATTGTATTCTCTATCTGAATCATGAAAGAAAAATGTTGGGTTGCATGTCCCTTTAAGTGTTGTGTGGAACACATATTCTCAAATTGTAGAATCTTCCCCTTCTATGTTAGGAGCAATCTGCTATAGCCACATTACAAAACAAGTTCATTTATAGACAACCATATGTAGTGGAGAGTAGGATGAAAACGAATTCAGTTGAAAATATGACTATCCCCTTAGCCCCCACTCTTGAACTCACCATGTATATTTCATTATGCCCCTTAGCTGCCAATAACATACAAATCAAAATTAGGACCTATTTGGCTGCCAAGAATACTTCCTTGACTGACCCCCACTTCTTTCTTCTTTATATTTGTAATGAATTGAAGAATAAAGAGGTCTTTTACATTTAACTAAGATACAGGGACATTTAAGTGTCCACTATGTTTGCAAAGATTTAACTGAACAGCTTGCTAAAATGCTGGACTGTCCAGTTAAATACTGGCCCTAATGTATATGAAAAAGCAGCAGTTAAACATATTATTATGTGATAAAGGGTACAGTAAAATCTTTATCTTTATCATGAAAGTTTGATTTTGACTTCCATATCTAACTTCTCGCATAACTCATCCTATTGCACCATATATAACAGTTCCCTATACTTATGTATGCCTCAAATAAACTGCATAACTCCTTTTGTAACTTTTTTTTTTTTTTACAACTTCTTCCATTATATATTCTTCAACTGTAACAGTTCCATGCATTCTTCAATAAACTAATCGCTCAGGCAATGTAAAGGTTAATATGAAGCAGATTCCCACCATGTAGGATTAATGCGCGCCACTAGAGGGTGCCTGGGGTTTATTTTTTTCCTTTTCGTGCTGCTGTTTCCTCCCTTCCCCCTGCTAATAAAACATTCCGTTGATACTAAATTTCTGCAGTCCAGTCCCCTATATTTGTATTATCATTTTGATTTTTTTTTTTTCTACTGACGTTTAAATCAGACTCTTTGTACATTTTGACACTGCTCTTCATCCGAGAATGAGGCTGAATTAGACCATAGGCCATTGTGGATCCCCGGACTGTCGTAGAAAGCAGATCTGTGATAGGTGGAGGCATGGCAGAGACTCTGACATACGAGGAGGAGCAGGTAACAGTCAATGTGTCTTTTTTTGTAGATAATGTTAATGCATCTTTAATGCAGTGTTTACACGTGTAAATGCACACATTACAAAATAAATAAATAAATAAACCAACAACAAAAAAACAAATAGATACAAGTAAAGAAATGTGAAAAGCGGGTACTTAAAGCGCTGCATTATATCCAGCTTGTGTGTTGAAATGTGCACTAAGGAATTAGTGAGCCAGAGTCATGAGAGAGTGCATCTCATTAACCTATTGACACAACAGCCATACTGTTATTAGCATTGTGTGAGCAACTGAGAGAGTGCATTCCAGTAGAACTGTTGTTATGACAATTTTCTTTATAACTTTACCTTATTGTTTGTAATATAGTAGATAAGAAGGATGTAATGACATCACACTCTGTGCATATAAACAACAAAGTGGCAAAAAAATGCTTTTATGTAAGAACTAAAAAAAAATTGAGAGGTGCCAACAGTTTTTAATGGGATGTATGGATTTGCTTCCCAGACCTTTTCCTTCCTGGTGTGTTATTTCATGATGAGGTGTGATCATCTGGAAATCCTCCAGTCCTTGTACTATTGGTCATATTTCATCTTTTTAACAGAAAAGTGCAAACTAATAATGCAGAGTTGAATAATGGAATTATATGAAGGTTACATTTTTTTAATTTTCCCTACTTTTTGTCCTGTTTTTCCTGCTTTCATTATATCTCATAACTTTTATGCTCATTACCCACCCTATTTCTTACCTACTTATCCATGATCTCAGTGCCACTTCCAGCCCTTTATGTGCTTCCCATAAATGCACTTGCACTGGTCCAAACATATGTAGCAGGCTGTATACACTGTCCTGTAAATTAGTGTTGTTAACCTTTTCAGTAGGAGGCTTCTAACTGGTATACTATGTTTTCCTATGTACCAGGTAACCGCAGCATGTACAAAATGATTCATTTAAAAACATCCATATAATTAATGAACATGTGGTAACTCTTACATATATTGATCTTGACACATTTGCTTTGGGTGTATGAGCAAGGGTATATAGATAGATAGATATATATATATATATATATAGATAGATATATAGATAGAGAGATATATATATATATATATATATATATATATATATATTTATTTTAGTTTCTACAATTCCAATTTAAAGATACAGATAGAAGTTTTACAATACTGTATTTAGATAGTGACTTCTCTATTTTTGTGCTGTAAATATTTTTGTGAGTAGTAAATAAAATAATTGTAATAGTGTGACCAAAATAGAATTAGTAATACCACCTCTTGTTACATATAGATATTTTTGTGGCATACTTCAATTTTAATGTTCACGTATGATATATTTTAGTGGCACATTTCATCATGAAATACATTATATGTAATATTTCACTGACACTGTATTTATAAGTTATACCACCCCTAGTATAATTATCTCTCTGGGATATCATATTTACCTTTTTTTTTTTTTTTTAATCTACACCAAATCTAATCTTTTTTTAAATACTAGAGGGTTAGTCCTGGAGCACCCTGTTTACAGCCCAAGTAGCCATCCCATTTTTATAAAAACAAATACAAATCTAGAATTCAAAAAAACCAAAATTTTTAATATTTCCATAAAAATAAAATTTATTAAAAATTACTATATTTCCCCTGCCTGAAAGTCACAAGTGTTTCCTGTGTTTTTTTGTTTGTTTTAAATGCAAATAATAGTTTTTATATTTATTTAAAACAACAACTATTACCTTTCTGATTACAGTACTGTTCTATCATTCTGATGGTACTATGCATACAAGAGTGCTAAATCTGATATAAAACTACCTTTAGGTTGCATCTATAAGCTGTATAATGACATACAATGTTGTTTACACTTGTTCCATCCCCTCTCCAAACTGTCACATTTTACAGATACAAATATTCCAAAATCCAAACTATTGCAAAATCCAAACCTTTTCCGGTCCCAAGCAGTTTGGATAATGGGTTTACTACCTCTATACATATACTACTTTTCTTTCATGTAATTAGCAAGAGTCCATGAGCTAGTGACGTATAGGATATACATTCCTACCAGGAGGGGCAAAGTTTCCCAAACCTTAAAATGCCTATAAATACACCCCTCACCACACCCACAATTCAGTTTTACAAACTTTGCCTCCCGTGGAGGTGGTGAAGTAAGTTTGTGCTAGATTCTACGTTGATATGCGCTTCACAGCAGGCTGGAGCCCGGTTTTCCTCTCAGAGTGCAGTGAATGTCAGAGGGATGTGAAGAGAGTATTGCCTATTTGAATTCAATGGTCTCCTTCTACGGGATCTATTTCATAGGTTCTCTGTTATCGGTCGTAGAGATTCATCTCTTACCTCCCTTTTCAAATTGACGATATACTCTTATATACCATTACCTCTACTGATGCTCGTTTCAGTACTGGTTTGGCTATCTGCTATATGTAGATGAGTGTCTTGGGGTAAGTAAGTCTTATTTTTTGTGACACTCTAAGCTATGGTTGGGCACTTTATACGTAAAGTTCTAAATGTATGTCTTTAAACTTATATTTGCCATGATTCAGGATAATCAGTATTCCTTCTTTCAGACTGTCAGTTTCATTATTTGGGAAAATGCATATGAATAAAATATTTTTTCTTACCTTAAAGAAATTTTCTAATTGACTTTTTTCCTTGCGGGCTGTTAGGCTCGCGTGGGCAGAAAATGCTTCAATTTATTGCGTCATTCTTGGCGCAAACTTATTTTGGCGCAAAATTTTGTCATTTCCGGCGCCATAATTGACGCCGGAAGTTTACACGTGGTTGCGTCATTTTTGACGCATGTGTGTTACAGACGTTTTTTTTGCGCCAAAAAGTGTGGGCGTCATACTTGGCGCCAAAAAATGTGGGCGTCATACTTGGCGCCAAAAAATGGGGGCGTCATACTTGGCGCCAAAAAATGTGGGCGCCATACTTGGCGCCACTTTTTTTCACGTTATTTAAGTCTCACTTTTTTGTTGCTTCTGGTTGCTAGAGGCTTGTTTGTTTTGCATTTTTCCCCATTCCTGAAACTGTCATTTAAGGAATTTGATAATTTTATATGTTTTTTTTTTCTATTACATATTGCAAGATTTTCCATAAATTATTCCTGGTTCAGAACATACTGAGGAATTCCTGTTGACTAAGAAGTACTACCAAAGCTAAGTTCATTTATTTTAAATGTTATGAATCTTTATCTTTAGCTATGGTTTGTAATAAGTTATCATGATAAACTTTTACATGCAGAATCCATTAGTATTTATACTTTATGTATTGCTTTTCTTTTTACATCTTATGTACAAGATATACTTAGAAAATTTATAAGAATATTTTTCTGATTCTAGGTTAAGGCTTTGTCTGACTGCGCCTTCTATTAAAAAAATTTTAGGTCTTTTTCAAACTTCTTTTTGATGAAGTTTCAAATGACCAACAACATACTGAATTATCCTTCTCTGATGATGTTTTTTCTCTTTCAGAACTTTTCTTCATCAGATATTGACACTAACAAATCTACTTTTTTTATTTTTTATTAGAGTACATTTGTTTTTTGTTGAAAAGGTGTTGATTATTTTGGATATTGAGGAAACTAGTTCTTTTTCAAAACTAGCTAACATTTTATTTCTGCTTATTTTATCTTCTGTGTCTTCAGAGGTTTTTTCCATTCCTTCATACTAGGGAATGGAATAGGCTGACAATTTTCTTCAAAGGTTTTAAATTATATTCTTTACCGGCAGTTAAATTCAATTTTGAGGGTTCTCCAATTTAATGGGGCTATCTCTACTCCTGCTAAATTATGCTATTGTTTCTATAGCAAAATAGTATTTATTTTCTTTTTAAATGGTTGTATCCTATTTAAGGAAATTTTTTTATTTTCAGGTACTTTTCTTGGACCTGTAATTTATTTGGATGATGTTGCTTTTGCTCCATTTTTTTCTGTTTACTTTAAAGATCAAGTATCAGATTATGTATTATTTAGCATTGTTAAGGGACAAAGTCTACTGCTCATTTGAGGTTCAGACTGGGTGCTGTTGCATTTGTCTTGTTGTCTTGCATTTTTGTTTATGCAAGTCCGGTGTGTTCTGGTCCCTTAACTGGATTAACATGCTAATAATTTTATTTGTTTCTTCATTTTTATTGAATATTTTCACAAATGAGGTTTAATCTATGTCTTTAGCTGTTTTTAGCTAGAAGAAATTTTGTGATTTCTAAAAAATCTTTATTTCTTTTTTTCCAAGATAATCAATTATTTGATTCATATTGGATTCAATTCTTAACTGTTACTCTGGGCTTCAAGTTCTTAGACTAAAACTTTAAGCTTATTTTAGTTTGGTTGTTCTTACTAAAGAACAAAATTCTAAATTCTTACCCAAGTAACATGTTTTTATTTAGAAGTTTTTTTTGGTTCTATTCGGTCCAAAATTCTTAGATTTTGGGTACAAAATAAAATTTGAAGTAAAACCGTCTGTGAGAAGTCTTTTTCTCTCTATTATATTCCAGCTATTCCAGTAAGGCTAACACTTTCCTTAATGTGTTTCAGTCCCATATATTTTGGGTAATGTTGAAGTGCGGTTGATCACCTGTTGAGGATCAAGCGCTGCTCAGATCTGTAATCTTCTGGGGTATTTATTCCAGTTCCATTTTTAGGATCTGGGTTTTGGGGTTTTATTCAAACTATTCATTGTTCCAAAGATAGAAAATCTTTTTATTATATAAATGTACCATCTTTTAGATTGGTATTTATATGGTCTATTCTGACTTTTTTTGGTCAGTGATAGCATTATTTGTTTTCATTAGATACAATAGATGCATATCTTCATTTCTGTTTTCATTCAGATTATTTTTATTTTCTGAGACTACGGAATCTCATATGATTCAATTTTGTTTTTTCAAGACATGGTTAGAGGATCTTTTTATCAAAAGCTCTTGATTCCTCACACAAGGGTCACCTTTTTTAGGTTTCCAGATAGATTGTGTCACTGTCTTTGTCTCTAACAGATAAGTGATTTTTTTCTTATTGGGTTCCGTCTGTCGGTACCTTCAGTCTCTACTATTTCCTTCAGTTGCTATATATGCATGGAAATTTAGGTCTTATGGCTGCAGCATTGGATTCATTTTCCTTTGCTCATTTTCATAGAAAACCTTTCCAGTTTTTTATGCTGCATAATGGTGCAGGGATTCTAGGATTTCACTTTTTAAATCTTCGAATTCTATGTTTATCTATCTTTGATTCGGTGGTTAAGATCACCATCATTTAGTTCTACAGGTCTCTTCGATTCTTTCAACCTGGACCATGATCTCTATAGATGCGAGTCTTTTAGGTTGGGAGGCGGTCTGAGGTTCTCTGTCAGCACAAGGGGTTTGGAAATCTCAGGAGGCGAGATTACCATTTGATATTTTGGAACTCCGTGCATTCCCAGAGTTCTTCAGTTGGTTTCTTTTGAAGAAGAGATGTTTATTGTTTTTTTTTTCTTCAGACATTATCACATCTGTGGTGTATGTCAATCATCAGGGTGTGACTATCAGTCTTTAGACTGTGACAAAGTATCTCGGATATTTGCTTGGGCTAAATCCAGCTCCTATCTAAATTCTGGGGTCCTTTTCCCAGGTATAGACGTTTGGGAAGCGGATTATCTCTGTTAATCAAGCTTTACATCCGGGAGAATGGTCTTTACCCATACATGTTTTTCAATTTTTCAGATGTGAGGGCTTCCAGAAATAGATCTGTTGGCCTCTCGTCTTAACAAGGAATTTCCCAGGGGCCTATTTCAGGTCCGGGGATCCTCAGGCGGAAGTAGCGTATGCATTGACACTTCCTTGGAATTATCATTCTGTCTATATCTTCCGCCTCTAGTTCTTCAAAAATTCTAATGGAGCGTTCGTTTGTACTGCTGGTGGTTCCAGCATGGCCTCACAGGTTTTGGTATGCGGATCTCATTCGGATGGCCAGTTGCCAACCTTGGAAATTTCCGTTAAGACCAGACCTTTTATCTCAAGGCCCATTTTTCCATCAGGATCTCAAATCATTTAATTTGAAGATATGGAGATTGAACGTTTGATTCTTAGTCATAGAGGTTTCTCTGACTCAGTGATTAATACTATGTTACAGGTTTGTAAATCTGTCTCTAGAAAGATTTATTATCGAGTTTGGAAGACTTTCATTTCTTGGTGTTCTTCTCATAAATTCTTTTGGCATTCTTTTAGAATTCCTAGAATTTTACAATTTTTCAGGTTGGTTTTGTCTGCAAGTTATTTGAAAGGACAAATTTCTACTCTTTCTGTTCTTTTTCACAGAAAGATTGCTATTCATTCTGATATTCATTGTTTTGTACAGGCTTTGGTTTGTATCAAGCCTGTCATTAAGTCAATATCTCCTCCTTGGAGTCTCAATTTGGTACTGAGGGCTTTACAGGCTCCTCCGTTTGAACCTTTGCATTCTCTGGACATTAAAATTACTTTCTTGGAAAGTATTGTTCCTTTTGGTTATCTCTTCTGCTAGAAGAGTTTCTGAGTTTTCTGCTCTTTCTTGTGGATCTCCTTTTCTGATTTTTCATCAGGGTAAGGCAGTGTTCCTTCCTGTTATTCATTATTTTGTTCAGGCTTTGGTTCTTATCAAACCTGTCATTAAGCCAATTTCTCCTCCTTGGAGTTTTAATTTGGTTCTAAAGGCTTTACAGGCTCTTCTATTTGAGCATATGTTTTCTCTAGACACTATTTACTTTCATGGAAAGTATTGTTCTTTTTAGACATCTCTTCAGCTAGAACAATTTTTAATTATCTGTTCTTTCTTGTGAGTTTCCTTTTTCTGATTTTTTTCATCAGGATAAGGTGGTTTTTGCTATCCTCATTTCAATTTTTACCTAAAGTTGTGATTTCTATCAACATTAGGGAGGAATTATTGTCTTTTACTAAGACTTCTTTGGTAAGATTCTTACATTCTTTGGATATGGTAAGAGTTTTGAAATCTTATGTTGAAGCTATTCAGATTTCAGATAGTCTTCTAGTCTATTTGTTATCTTTTCTGGTTTTAGGAAGGTCAAAAAGCTTCTGCCATTTATTTGGCATCTTGCTTAAACTTTTGATTCATCATGCTTATTTGGAGTCGGGTGGATTCCCGTCTCGGAGGATTACGGCTCATTCTACTAGGTAAGTTTCTACTTCCTGGGCTTTTTAAGAATGAAGCTTCTGTTGATCAGATTTGCAAAGCAATGACTTGGTCTTCTTTGCATACTTTTACTATGTTCTACCATTTTGATGTTTTCTCTTCTTTAGAAGCAGTTTTGGTAGAATAGTACTTCAGGCAGCTGTTTCAGTTTGATTCTTCTGCTTATATTTTCAGTTTTTTTCATTATAAAAATTGAAACTTTTTTGATTTGGGTAGTGGATTAATTTTTCAGCGGAATTGGCTGTCTTTATTTTATCCCTCCCTCTCTAGTGACTCTTGTGTGGAAGTTCCACATCTTGGGTATTTATTATCCCATACGTCACTAGCTCATGGACTCTTGCTAATTACATGAAAGAAAACATAATTTATGTAAGAACTTACCTGATAAATTAATTTCTTTCATATTAGCAAGAGTCCATGAGGCCCACCCTTTTTGTGGTGGTTATGATTTTTTTGTATAAAGCACAATTATTCCAATCCCTTTTTTGATGCTTTCGCTCCTTTTTTATCACCCCACTTCTTGGCTATTCGTTAAACTGAATTGTGGGTGTGGTGAGGGGTGTATTTATAGGCATTTTAAGGTTTGGGAAACTTTGCCCCTCCTGGTAGGAATGTATATCCCATACGTCACTAGCTCATGGACTCTTGCTAATATGAAAGAAATGAATTTATCAGGTAAGTTCTTACATAAATTATGTTTTTATATACTTTTGTATCGGGCTCTGATTTCCTTTTTTTTTTATTTTTTTATTGTAAATACAGAAAATACAGATGCAATGGATGTTCAAACAGAAAACAAGCCTTGCAAGGCTGTCATATATCCCATAATATATTACAGATGAGAGGGATGATTAATCAAAACAAACTTATACATAAAATTCAAAAACACTTAATTCCTTCCCTACTTGTTCCCAACGACTTGCATTCGCAATCCTCTCTGAATTAATGCTGATACAACCTAAATAGATCCTCCGTCTGCTTACATTCTTATAACCCAACAAACAAATAACATAAAATACATTTGACAAAATAAAAACCTAAAATAAAAGGGAAAAAGTTGAATAATCTGTGCCCCTCCAACTCCCTACACATTCAGGCCCCCGTCCTCCCAGTTCAGGCTCTGATTTCATTATGCAGTTTGGAGGACTATGTGAACACCACATGCCAAAAAACTATGGGGTCCATCACAACCTGCCGGTCAATTTTTTTAAAACATTTTTTTTTCTTCGTTTCAACGTGATCATAGTAGCAGATTTTTTATTGTTTCTCTTAGCTGCAAGCACATTTTCAGCTCACCATAACATTTTAAATTATTTTTAACATGGTGGCAAAGTTTTCTCACTGTTCACAATTCAATTGCTTGATACTTTTCCACAGAGTTTCAAGAACATTTTACACTTACTGAATTTGATGCATAAAGTCACTTGATAAAGTCCCAAACTGGCCTTTTTGACATCTTTGCAGGTATTCCAAGACATTTTAGAATAAAATGAAATGGCCACAGACACCCTTTTTGGAATATGTATTGAGTATATGATATCTTTAGGAAAAGTGAGATCCGGATGCCAACATCTAGAAATGGAGTCTAGCAATCACTTTCTGTAAATGTTTGATTCTAAATCACTTTTGTATTGTCATAATGGTCATTTGGCTCTTTTCAGATAGTGATAGTGCAATACTCTAAGATGTAGATTAACACAGATCTTAGTGTGTTTCACTTTCACAAGAAATCCGACTTCAAAGTGAGCCGAATGCCTGGTATTGGTTTTGAAGGAAATTCATTGCACTCCTGGGAGCTAGCTGAATAGATTAAGTGAACCAATGGTAAAAGGCATATGTGCAGCCACCAATAACCAGTTAGCTCCCAGGAGTGCATTGCTGCTTCTGAGACTAGGTATGCCTTTCAACAAAGGATACCAAGATAATGAAGCAAATCTGATCGTGAAGTAAATTGGAAAGTTGTTAAATTGCATGCTCTGTCTCAATCATGTCACTTTAAGTTGGTTCAGACCCTTAGGGCTTGATAATCTAAGCTCTCTGCTAACATGAGATGATATAAAATGATCCTCCAGCAATGCAAGATCCCTAGTGAAATTCTTAAAAGGCAGATTTTGCTTTACTTCTTGAAGGCGCATTTCCTGTATTTCTGTATGTGAAGGAGAGACGAGCCCAGTGCAAAATAGCAATGCATGACATAATAGTTCGGCTGCATTTACACATTGTGCTTTGTGTTTTATATTACTTTACAATTCAAATTAAATTTATTACATTTAAAGGGATACTGAACCCAAATTTTTTCTTTCATGATTCAGATAGAGCATGCATTTTTAAAGGGACAGGAAAGTCAAAATTAAACTTGCATGATTCAAATAAAGCATGTTATTTTAATGCACTTTTAAATTCACTTCTATTTTCAAATGTGCTTTGTTTTCTTAGTATACCTTGCTGAAAAAGAATATGTGCATATCTTACACTAGTGGGAGCTAGCTGCTGATTGGTGCCTGCACACATTTGTCTTTTGTGATTGGCTAACTAGATGTGTTCATCTTGCTGCCAGTAGTGCAATGCTGTTTCTTCACCAAAGAATAACAAGAGAATGAAGCAAATTTGACAATAGAAGTAAATTGGAAAATTCTTTGTAATTGTATGTTCTATCCAAATCATGAAAGAAATTTTTGTGTTTCCTCTCCCTTTTAAGTAACTTTCTAATTTAGTCCTATTATCAATTTTTCTTCGTTGTTTTGGTATCTTTATTTGAAAAAGCTTGAATGTTAGCAAAGGAGCCGCCGGTCCATTTTTGGTTCAGAACCTGGATAGCACTTGCTGATTGGTGGCTACATTTAGCCACCAATCATTAAGCGTTACCCAGGTTCTGAACCAAAGATGGGCCAGCTCACAAGCTTACATTCCATCTTTTTCAAATAAAGATACCAAGAGAATGAAGAAAAATTGATAATAGGAGTAAATTAGAAAGTTGCTTAAAATTGCATCTGAATCTTGAAATAAATAAACTGGGTTCAGTATCCATTTGCACTTCCTATTTTGTATTTGAATTTGTATACAGCAGTGTATTTAGTATTGTGATTTTACAAATATTGATTATGCTTTTACAGTTTCTGTGTAACTTTAACAACTTAGGATCATACTTTTTATGTTTATGTGTATCCTTTACAATTATATTGCACTTTTGTATTTCTTCTTTTAAAATAAGACTGAAAAACTGACCGCTTCTGTTTCCCAGAGGGCTTCATTACTTGCCCGATAAACAAAGATTCTCTAGTTTGGAGAGAAATTATAGTGCAGACTTCACAGGGGCTAAACTCTATAAGAAAACAGTGTAACTTGGACGTTCCAGAGAGATGCCTTCCTTAGAAAGTAATGAAACTCTCTGGGATACAGAATTTCACATGAGAGAGAAGGTAACTGGAAAATGTGCAAATGGAAAAATAGATGCGCCTAGTGATAAAGATACCTAATCTGCTGTTCTCAGAATAACCCCTCCAGTTAAACTATAAATTACAAATGCAAACAAATAGATAAAAGCGCTAACTAAAAGCTGCAAATTGGGATCACAGAGGATGTATAAAACAATTTTAATTAAAACAGATAAGTATCATATAATAATAAAAGTATGCATATTGGGTTGTCTCCCAAGCAGAAATATACAGCTAATATCTATTGAATAATCTGGCCTAGGTAATTACCTAAATGTACAGCTCTAATAAGTGCTAGTGCAACACATGAGAAATAGTAAAACAAAGCAACCTAAATATCAAAGTGAGATGGTATATATTCCACTATGATATAAACACAGTCACTGTATGTCCTGTGGTTGTAATGGAAAGATATCACTCTATCTCCAATAGGACAATAGGTTTATTACCTTGTGAGCTATCGTCCAATAGATTTATTACCTTGTGAGCTATCGTCCTGGCAGAGAGAAGGTAACTGGAAAACACATGGGGCTGGTATAAAGGCTCAGTTTGCATCAATAATAATTTAAAGTGATGGTAAACTCTCCTTTTTATAAATCAGATCTGGAATGTTAGTGATATTTTAGATGGAGTTTGATTCAACAGTTGTAACGAATATGCGCTAAAACTTACTTTTTAATATAGATATGAAATTCAAATACCCTGCGCTCTGCCGCCCACTTCAAAAGTAAATTTGTCTGTGAGCGAATTGTTGTCCAATCAGCAGTATAGCTACAACAAAAGTGCCATATGGGGAGAGCGCTGATTGGACAACAGTTCAAACTGTTATCTCACAGAAAAATTGGCTTTTGAAGTGGGCGGTAGAGCGCAGGGAATTTGAGGTAAACGGTATATTAATATAACAGTGTTGGTTATGCAAAACTGGGGAACGGGTAATAAAGGGGTTATCTATCTATCTTATTAAACAATAAAGCTTTTCAAGTAGACTGTCCCTTTTTTAAAATGTTTACCACATTTCACAAGACTTTGTAAGAGAGCTTCAGGCATACCCTGGGAACTCCCCATTTCAGCCCAGGGAACACCCCCTGTGCCTCCCACTTTCTGAAGCTGTCTTTTTTTTTTTTTTTTTTTTTTTTTTTTTAATACAATAGAGAAAATACCAAGTGCAATGTAAGTTGTAAAAGATACACAGAAATAAAGATACACAAAGTATAATCCTAATTTGACAATGTAACACAGAAACTGCTGGATCTAACTATAAATCTAAATGTATTAAAGTACAAAATAGAAAGTGTAAATGCAATAATACTGAAGGGACCCAATCTGAAGTGTAAAGTAATATAAAATACAATGCACAAAGTGTAAGTGTAACAAAACTCTCTCATATCATGCAGTTCTATATTGCTTTGGGCTTGTCTCTCCTTCCGATACATACATACATACATACATACATACATGAGAGATATCTCGCAGTGTTGGAGAGTTCTGCCCTTTTTCTTTGATCATTTGGTGAGTTCAGCCTTTGTGAAGTCTGCACTACAATTTCTGTCCAAGCAGGATAATCTTTGATCATCAAGCCCTTAGACTTATATATATTCAAAAGCCAGACAAAAGAAGTTATATAGGAAATTAGGCTTCTGCCTCAAAAAAATTAAATTAATCACTCTTTTCAAAAGAAAATGTTAAATAATTTTGTTAACAGTAACATTCTGATGCAAAAATCATTCATTCTTAAAGGGATATGAAACCCAATTTTTTTTCTGTCATGATTTAGAAAGAGCATTTCATTTTAAACAACTTTCTAATTTACTTCTATTATCTAATTTGCTTCATTCTCTTGATATCCTTTGCTGAAATGCATATCTAGATAGGCTCAGTAGCTTCTGATTGGTGGCTGCATATACAGGGAGTGCAGAATTATTAGGCAAGTTGTATTTTTGAGGATTAATTTTATTATTGAACAACAACCATGTTCTCAATAAACCCAAAAAACTCATTAATATCAAAGCTGAATATTTTTGGAAGTAGTTTTTAGTTTGTTTTTAGTTTTAGCTATTTTAGGGGGATATCTGTGTGTGCAGGTGACTATTACTGTGCATAATTATTAGGCAACTTAACAAAAAACAAATATATACCCATTTCAATTATTTATTTTTACCAGTGAAACCAATATAACATCTCAACATTCACAAATATACATTTCTGACATTCAAAAACAAAACAAAAACAAATCAGTGACCAATATAGCCACCTTTCTTTGCAAGGACACTCAAAAGCCTGCCATCCATGGATTCTGTCAGTGTTTTGATCTGTTCACCATCAACATTGCGTGCAGCAGCAACCACAGCCTCCCAGACACTGTTCAGAGAGGTGTACTGTTTTACCTCCTTGTAAATCTCACATTTGATGATGGACCACAGGTTCTCAATGGGGTTCAGATCAGGTGAACAAGGAGGCCATGTCATTAGATTTTCTTCTTTTATACCCTTTCTTGCCAGCCACGCTGTGGAGTACTTGGACGCGTGTGATGGAGCATTGTCCTGCATGAAAATCATGTTTTTCTTGAAGGATGCAGACTTCTTCCTGTACCACTGCTTGAAGAAGGTGTCTTCCAGAAACTGGCAGTAGGACTGGGAGTTGAGCTTGACTCCATCCTCAACCCGAAAAGGACCCACAAGCTCATCTTTGATGATACCAGCCCAAACCAGTACACCACCTCCACCTTGCTGGCGTCTGAGTCGGACTGGAGCTCTCTGCCCTTTACCAATCCAACCACGGGCCCATCCATCTGGCCCATTAAGACTCACTCTAATTTCATCAGTCCATAAAACCTTAGAAAAATCAGTCTTGAGATATTTCTTGGCCCAGTCTTGACATTTCAGCTTGTGTGTCTTGTTCAGTGGTGGTCGTCTTTCAGCCTTTCTTACCTTGGCCATGTCTCTGAGTATTGCACACCTTGTGCTTTTGGGCACTCCAGTGATGTTGCAGCTCTGAAATATGGCGAAACTGGTGGCAAGTGGCATCTTGGCAGCTGCACGCTTGACTTTTCTCAGTTCATGGGCAGTTATTTTGTGCCTTGGTTTTTCCACACGCTTCTTGTGACCCTGTTGACTATTTTGAATGAAATGCTTGATTGTTCGATGATCACGCTTCAGAAGCTTTGCAATTTTAAGAGTGCTGCATCCCTCTGCAAGATATCTCACTATTTTTGACTTTTCTGAGCCTGTCAAGTCCTTCTTTTGACCCATTTTGCCAAAGGAAAGGAAGTTGCCTAATAATTATGCACACCTGATATAGGGTGTTGATGTCATTAGACCACACCCCTTCTCATTACAGAGATGCACATCACCTAATATGCTTAATTGGTAGTAGGCTTTCGAGCCTATACAGCTTGGAGTAAGACAACATGCATAAAGTGGATGATTTGGTCAAAATACTCATTTGCCTAATAATTCTGCACTCCCTGTAGATGCCTCGTGTGATTGGCTCACCCATGTGCATTGCTATTTCTTCAACAAAGGATATCTAAAGAATTAAGCAAACTAGATAATATAAGTAAAATGGGATGTTTTTTAAAATTATATTCTCTACCTGAATCATGAAAGAAACATTGTGGGTTTAGTGTCCCTTTAAGAGCATGCACCTTTTTGCAAAACGTACCCTAGCTAACTATGTGTTTAATTCCCACAAAGGGGTTAAACTTACAGGTAAAGTAATGTTCAGTAATTGCAAGCATTGGCTTACTGCTTTGTTCTGCTGTGAAGCTGCAATCAGTATTTGCACGACCTGTTTAATGCTCATGTGCGTGTTACTTTTAGTGAAGCTTTACCTATGCATTTACTTCATTTTGCTGCAGTTAAACAGAGATTAAACACTAATTGCATTTTATATACCTACCTCTAATTATAGGTGCCACCATTTTGGAACTTTGGTTTCATTGCAGTTATTGAAGGAGTTGCTGCACATGTGCAAACACATCAGCAAAGGAATGGAGTGAAAGCTAGATTTCAACATAGCAGGTCCCATGACTAGAATAGCCTTAATTCTGCCATTATAAAATGTATTTTGTGTTTAATGCCTCTTTAAACATGTAGTTAGTTAGGGTCCGATTTGCTAGTTTGCAAGTTATATGCACAAATCATTTTTGCATCAGAATGTTAGAATGTGTATGTACCTACTATATAATGAAAGCTACTACTATAATGCAAACTACTAGCATATCATGTCATCAAGTGATAGATGTATTTCTCCCCTTCACCTCTTTTTCTCACAAGTTCTTTCTCATTCCGTCTCTTGTTCAGGCCACTCAACAGTTCCTGCAGGAGATGAATTCCTGGACATCCTCTCACTCTGTGTCCCCCCTCTCCTGGGATGTTGCTGTGAAGTTCCTGATGGCAAGAAAGTTTGATGTAGTTCGAGCAATTGAATTGTTCCACTCATACAGAGTGAGCTATTTGTACACTTATTGTCAAGCTAAACATACAATTTATTTGTTACATAGTAATTTCTTTCTGTGTCATACATACATATCTTCCTTCTTTGTTAAGTTACTTTGCCTAGTCAGATACACTGTATTCCCTCTATATAACATACTCTGTATACATTATATCCACCTCTACCTCCAGTTTGTAACTTATCTTGCCCTTTTTTTTTTTTTAATAATAAGCATTTTCTCTTATATTGTATCTCTCTCTGCATATGACATGATCTCCCTCTTTAACCCCTTAAGGACCACAGGACTTTTCCATTTTCTGACCGTTTGGGACCAAGGCTATTTTTACATTTCTGCTGTGTTTGTGTTTAGCTGTAATTTTCCTCTTACTCATTTACTGTACCCACACATATTATATACAGTTTTTCTCGCCATTAAATTGTCTTTCTGAAGATACCATTATTTTCATCATATCCTAATACTACTATAAAAAAAAGTATAAAATATGATGGAAAAAAACACACTTTTTTTAACTCTGACCCCCAAAATCTGTTATACATTTACAACCACCAAAAAACACTCATGCTAAATAGTTTCTAAATTTTGTCCTGAGTTTAGAAATACCCAATGTTTACATGTTCTTTGCTTTTTTTGCAAGTTATAGGGCAATAAATACAAGTAACACTTTGCTATTTCCAAACCACTTTTTTTCATAATTAGCGATCGTTACATTGGAACACTGATATCTGTCAGGAATCCCTGAATATCCCATGACATCTATTTTTTTTTTTAGAAGACAACCCAAAGTATTGATCTATTGGCCTATTTTGCTATATTTCATGCTACCATTTTACCGCCAAATGCGATCAAATAAAAAAAATCTTTCACTTTTTCACAATTTGAGGTCTCTCACTGAAATGATTTACAAACAGTTTGTGCAATAAATGCTTCTCTGGGATCCCCTTTGTTCAGAAATACTTATTTTCAGAAATTGATTTTATATCGCTTTGGCGTTGCTTTATGGTAATTAGAAGGCCGCTAAGTGCTGCTGCGCACCACACGTGTATTATGCCCAGCAGTGAAGGGGTTAATTAGTTAGCTTGTAGGGTTAATTTTAGCTTTAGAGTAGAGATCAGCCTCCCACCTGACGCATCCCACCCCCTGATCCCTCCCAAACAGCTCTCTTCCCTCCCCCACCCCACAATTGTCCCCGCCATCTTAAGTACTGGCAGAATGTCTGCCAGTACTAAAATAAAAGGTATCCCTTTTTTTTTCTTTAAAAACCTAACATTCTTTTGTGTAGAATCCCCCCCCCCACCCAAACAGCTCGCTAACCCTCCCCCTCTACTTTATTGTGCACCATCTTGGGTACTAACAGCTGTCTGCCAGTACCCAGTTTGCCATAAAATGTTTATTTTTTTATTTTTAATGGTTTTCTGTAGTGTAGCTGCCCCCCCTCAATAGCCAACCCCCCTCCTCTCTCCCACCTTATCCTCAGCTAAATAAAATTGTACCATTTCCACCCGCCCCCGTGCTTGCGCACTCCCGGCACCCCGCACTTGAACCCGCCCACCTGCAACGAACTTCCCCCATCTATGGCCGCCCACCCGCCTCCCTGCAACGTCTCCCACCCACCAACGATCTGACCATCGATGTCCGATGCAGAGAGTGTATTTAATAGATGCCTTGGCCATAAAATGGGGTTTCTTGTGTTTCCCTCACGTTCTATATAAGCGTCATCCATACTAATGAATACTGCTCTTTATACAAGCCTGATACCAGATAAATTGCCCAATGGGTGGCTTCATTTAAAAAAGTTTGGACTGCTTATAGTGGATATCACTTTTTTTGTGAACTTACAGAGTGTCTACATCTTCAGTTTCCTGTTTTGTTTGGGATATCTTTTCGGCATGGATGCAGTCACATGACATTTCTTTCTATTCTGTTGTTAAACATAAGTCTTGAAAAGAAGCATTATTTTCCAGTATACCTATATTAGCAAATATGCTTCTATTAAAGATTGCCCGTGTGCATTGAGAATATGTATATTTGCACCATGCACCTGCATTCAAACATCAGCTACTCAGAGAGCATATATTGTCAGCAGTGACTCAATTTGCACAATCACTGACTAATATGACACAGTTGGGTCACTAAACAGGTACAGTGTTTAAATAAGAATGTATAAGGCATATATAAATATGCTTCCTGCACAGTAAAAGCTATTCATAACATTGGAATACATGTTATTGCTATTTCTTTCATGTAATTGGCAAGAGTCCATGAGATAGTGACATATGGGATATACAATCCTACCAGGAGGGGCAAAGTTTCCCAAACCTCAAAATGCCTATAAATACACCCCTCACCACACCCACAATTCAGTTTTACAAACTTTGGAGGTGGTGAAGTAAAGTTTGTGCTAAGATTTCTACGTTGATAGGCACTTCTCAGCATTTTGAAGCCCGATTCCTCTCAGAGTACAGCGAATGTCAGAGGGATGTGAAGGGAGTATCACCTATTGAATGCAATGGTTTTCCTCACGGGAGATCTATTTCATAGGTTCTCTGTTATCAGTCGTAGAGATTCATCTCCTACCTCCCTTTTCAGATCGACGATATACTCTCATATACCATTACCTCTACTGATAACTGTTTCAGTATTAGTTTGGCTATCTGCTATATGTGGATGGCTGTCTTTCGGTAAGTATGTTTTTTATTGCTTAAGACACCCCAGCTATGGTTTGGCACTTTATCCATTTATATAAAGTTCTAAATATATGTATTGTACTTACATGAACCTGACTCATGGCAAATATATTTCCTTTTGCAGACTGTCAGTTTCATATTTTGGGAATATAAAAATATTAAGAAATATTTTTCTTACTTGGGGTTTAGTCTTTTTTCAAATTGACTACATTTTGTCTTGAAAATTGCGGGCAGTACTAGGCCCGCGGGTGTGCCAAATGCTAGACTTTATTGCGTTATTTTTGGTGCAAGAATTTTTTGGCGTGAAAAGTACGTCCGTTGACGCAAGTTTGTTATTTCCGGATATTGTTGGCACCAAAAAATTTTCATTTACGTTTTGCATCATACTTGGCGCCAAATTTTTCATTAATTTAATACCCATTTGCTGTTTGCCTCTTGCCTTTTTCTATGTAAGAGGGCTATGCTATTTGCATTTTTTCCCATTCCTGAAACTGTCATATAAGGAAATTGATAATTTTGCTTTTTCTTTTACATTTTTGCAAGATGTCTCAATCTGATCCTGCCTCAGAAGTATCTGTTGGAACTTTGTTGCCTGACATCGGTACTACCAAAGCTAAGTGCATTTGTTGTAAGATTGTGGAAATTATATCTCCAAATGTCATTTGTAATAGTTGTCATGATAAACTTTTACATGCAGATAATGTGTCCATCAGTAATAGTACACTGGCAGTTGCAGTTCCTTCAACTTCTAATGTACATGATATACCTATGAATTTTAAAGAATTTGTTACTGATTCTATTCAGAAGGTTTTGTCTGCATTTCCACCTTCTAATAAACTTAAAAGGTCTTTTAAAACTTCTCACTCAGTTGATTAAATTTCAAATGACCGACAACCTAATGATTTATCCTCCTCTGATGAGGATCTATCTGATACAGAAGATCCTTCCTCAGATATTGACACTGACAAATCTACTTATTTATTTAAAATGGAGTATATTCGTTCTTTATTAAAAGAAGTGTTAATTACTTTCGATATTGAGGAAACCAGTCCACTTGACGTTAAGTCTAGTTAACGTTTAAATGCTGTTTTTAAACCTCCTGTGGTTACTCCAGAGGTTTTTCCTATTCCTGATGCAATTTCTATAGAGTTTTGGGAAAAAGTCCCCAAAGTTGATGGGGCTATTTCTACTCTTGCTAAACGTACCACTATTCCTATGGATGATAGTAATTCCTTTAAGGATCCTTTAGATAGGAAGCTTGAATCTTATCTAAGGAAAGCCTATTTATATTCAGGTCATCTTCTCTTCTCTTTGGCTGATGTTGTGGCTGCATCAACTTTTTGGTTGGAAAATTTAGTGCAGCAAGAATTGGATTCTGACATATCTAGCATTGTTTGCTTACTGCAACATGCTAATCATTTTATTTGTGATGCCATTTTTGATATTATCAAAATTGATGTTAGATCCATGTCTTTAGCTATTTTAGCTAGAAGAGCTTTGTGGCTTAATTCTTGGAATGCTGCTATGACATCTAAGTCTAGATTACTATCTCTTTCTTTCCAAGGTAATAATTTATTTGGTTCTCAGTTGGATTCTATTATTTCAGCTGTTACTGGGGGAAAGGGAATTTTTCTGCCTCAGGATAAAAAACCTAAGGGTAAATCTAAGGCTTCTAACCGTTTTCGTTCCTTTTGTCAAAATAAGGAACACAAATCTAATCCTTCCCCCAAGGAATCTGTTTCCAATTGAAAGCCTTCCTCAAATTGGAATAAATCCAAGCCATTTAAACCAAAGTCAGCCCCTAAGTCCGCATGAAGGTGCGGCCCTCATTCCAGCTCAGCTGGTAGGGGGCAGATTAAGGTTTTTCAAAGATATTTGGATAAATTCTGTCCAAAATCAATGCATTCAGAGCATTGTCTCTCAAGGGTATCAAATAGGATTCAGAGTAAGACCTCCTGTGAGAAGATTTTTTTTCTCTCACGCATCCCAGCAAATCCAGTAAAAGCTCAGGCTTTCCTGAAGTGTGTTTCAGACCTGGAGTTTTCAGGGGTAATCATGCCAGTTCCATTTCAGGAACAGGGTCTGGGGTTTTATTCAAATCTATTCATTGTCCCAAAGAAGGAAAATTCATTCAGACCAGTTCTGGATCTGAAAATTTTGAATTGTTATGTAAGAGTACCAACTTTCAAGATGTTGACTATAAGAACTATTCTGCCTTTTGTTCAGCGAGGACATTATATGTCCTCAATAGAGTTGCAGGATGCATACCTTCATATTCCGATTCATCCAGAACATTATCAGTTCCCGAGATTCTCTTTTCTAGACAAGCATTACCAATTTGTTGCTCTTCCATTTGGCCTAGCAACAGTTCCAAGAATATTTTCAAAGGTTCTAGGTGCCCTACTCTCTGTAATCAGAGAACAGGGTATTGCGGTGTTTCCTTATTTGGACGATATCTTGGTACTAGCTCAGTCTTTACGTTCTGCAGAATCTCACACGAATCAACTAGTGTTGTTTCTTCGGAAACATGGTTGGAGGATCAATTTACCAAAAAGTTTCTTGATTCCTCAGACAGGGGTCACCTTTTTAGGTTTCCAGATAAATTCAGTGTCCATGACTCTGTCTCTAACAGACAAGAGACGTTTGAAATTTTTTACAGCCTGTCGGCACCTTCAGTCTCAATCATTCCCTTCAGTGGCTATGTGCATGGAAGTTTTAGGCCTCATAACTGCAGCATCGGACGTGATTCCTTTTGCTCGTTTTCACATGAGACCTCTCCAGCTTTGTATGCTGAATCAATGGTGCAGGGATTATACAAAGATATCACAATTAATATCCTTAAATCCCAATGTTCAACACCTTCTGACGTGGTGGTTAAATCTCCAGCGTTTAGTTCAAGGGGCTTCTTTTGTTCGGCCAACCCTGGACTGTGATAACTACAGATGCAAGTCTTTCAGGTTGGGGAGCTGTTTGGGGATCTCTGACAGCACAAGGGGTTTGGAAATCTCAAGAGGCGAGATTACCAATCTATATTTTAGAACTCCGTGCAATTCTCAAAGCTCTTCAGTTTTGGCCTCTGTTGAAGAGAGAACCGTTCATTTGCTTTCAGACAGACAATATCACAACTGTGGCATATGTCAATCATCAGGGTGGGACTCACAGTCCCCAAGCCATGAAAGAAGTATCGCGGATACTTGCTTGGGCGGAATCTAGTTCCTGTCTAATCTCTGCAGTGCATATCCTAGGTGTAGACAATTGGGAGGCGGATTATCTCAGCCGTCAGACTTTACATCCGGGGGAGTGGTCTCTCCATCCAGATGTGTTTTCTCAGATTGTTCAGATGTGGGGTCTTCCAGAAATAGATCTGATGACCTCTCATCTAAACAAGAAAATTTCCAGATACCTGTCCAGGTCCAGGGATGTTCAGGCGGAAGCAGTGGATGCGCTGACACTTCCATGGTGTTATCAACCTGCTTACATCTTTCCGCCTCTAGTTCTTCTTCCAAGAGTGATCTCCAAAATCATCATGGAACAATCGTTTGTGTTGCTGGTGGTTCCAGCATGGCCACACAGGTTTTGGTATGCGGATCTTGTTCGGATGTCCAGTTGCCAACCTTGGCCACTTCCGTTAAGGCCGGACCTACTGTCTCAAGGTCCATTTTTCCATCAGGATCTCAAATCATTAAATTTGAAGGTATGGAAATTGAACGCTTAGTGCTAAGTCATAGAGGTTTCTCTGACTCAGTGATTAATGCTGTCTCAAGGTCCATTTTTCCATCAGGATCTCAAATCATTAAATTTGAAGGTATGGAAATTGAACGCTTAGTGCTAAGTCATAGAGGTTTCTCTGACTCAGTGATTAATACTATGTTACAAGCTCGTAAATCTGTCTCTAGAAAGATTTATTATCGAGTTTGGAAGACTTACATTTCATGGTGTTCTTCTCATAAATTCTCTTGGCATTCTTTTAGAATTCCGAGAGTTTTACAGTTTCTTCAGGATGGTTTGGATAAAGGTTTGTCAGCAAGTTCCTTGAAGGGACAAATCTCTGCTCTTTCTGTTTTATTTCACAGAAAGATTGCTAAACTTCCTGATATTCACTGTTTTGTACAGGCTTTAGTTCGTATTAAGCCTGTCATTAAATCAATTTCTCCTCCTTGGAGTCTTAATTTGGTTTTGAAGGCGTTACAGGCGCCTCCATTTGAATAGAATACAAGAAAGAAGAAGGCGCCAACATAGTGTGAATCTGTGTTTAAAGTTGTTCACTCCCCACACATGAATGGTACTTACGAGAAGTAAAGCACTTGAGAAGTGCTACAACGGCTTTCTGGAGCATTAACAGCTGTCCAGGTAGCTGGTCTCTCGTCCTCAAAGTGTACTCCTAGTGCTGTGTACGATCTGCAGCAATTTGCAGCTTGAACCCTTTCACCTGCTCCTTTCTCTCGCTGTGTTTGTAATAAGAGAGATGCCCAAACCAGGTGGGCTGGTAGCTATGATCGGATGTCAAGTGTTTGTTAATAAAAAACGATTCCTAAACATATATCACTCAGCCGTGATAAAGATATGGTTAAAAACAAATGTTTATTTCATAAACATATATCACAACGCGTTTCCCGGTCTACCTTGACCGCTTCCTCAGGTCCATTTGAGCCTATGCATTCTTTGGACATTAAACTACTTTCTTGGAAAGTGTTGTTCCTTTTGGCTATCTCTTCTGCTAGAAGAGTTTCTGAGCTATCTGCTCTTTCTTGTGAATCTCCTTTTCTGATTTTTCATCAGGATAAGGTGGTTTTGCGGACTTCATTTGAATTTTTCCTAAGGTTGTGAATTCTAACAACATTAGTAGAGAAATTGTTGTCCCTTCCTTGTGTCCTAATCCTAAGAATTATTTGGAAAGATCCTTACATTCTTTGGATGTGGTAAGAGCTTTAAAATATTATTATGCTGAAGCTAAGATTTCAGGAAGACTTCTAGTTATTTGTTATATTTTCGAGTCCTAGGAAAGTTCAGAAGGCTTCTGCTATTTCCTTGGCTTCTTGGTTAAAGCTTTTGATTCATTCAGCTTATTTGGAGTCAGGTAAGACCCCGCCTCAGAGAATTACAGCTCATTCTACTAGATCAGTCTCCACTTCGTGGGCTTTTAAGTATGAAGCTTCAGTTGATCAGATTTGCAAAGCAGCAACTTGGTCCTCTTTGCATACATTTACTAAATTCTACTGTTTTGATGTATTTGCTTCTTCAGAAGCAGTTTTTGGTAGAAAAGTTCTTCAGGCAGCTGTTTCAGTTTGATTCTTCTGCTGATGTTTTAAGTTTTTCTTGTCATTAAAAGAATAAACTTATAACTTGGGTTGTGGATTATTTTTTCAGCGGAAAATAGCAGTTTTTTATTTTATCCCTCCCTCTCTAGTGACTCTTGCGTGGAGTTCCACATCTTGGGTATTGATATCCCATACGTCACTAGCTCATGGACTCTTGCCAATTACATGAAAGAAAACATAATTTATGTAAGAACTTACCTTATAAATTAATTTCTTTCATATTGGCAAGAGTCCATGAGGCCCACCCTTTTTATGGTGGTTATGATTTTTTGTATAAAGCACAATTATTTCCAAATTCCTTTGTTGATACTTTTTACTCCTTTCTTTATCACCCCACTACTTGGCTATTCATTAAACTGAATTGTGGGTGTGGTGAGGGGTGTATTTATAGGCATTTTGAGATTTGGGAAACTTTGCCCCTCCTGGTAGGAATGTATATCCCATACGTCACTAGCTCATGGACTCTTGCCAATATGAAAGAAATGAATTTATCAGGTAAGTTGTTACATAAATTATGTTTTTTTGCTACTCTGTGTTGCAAAAAAAAGTTGTTTGTTTTTTTTAAATCAAAATTAATATTTTATTTCAATTTTGGGTTTTATGCACATAATGGTTTTGTAAAAGACCTCATTTCCAGTTCTCTAAATAATGTTAGATATGCAATTTGTTTTTTTAGCAGTTATTTAGATACATCTTAGGTGTAAGTCTTATGTGCCTCAATAGGATTTACTCTTGGTCCTGAAAGTTTTGATGACCTTTACCTTTCACCAATTGTAGGAGGCATCTTTCTGGCTTCTTTTTGTGTGTTAGCTCATACAGACGAGTAGCTTCATAACAGGTCTATCCAGCTGCTCTGCTTTTTTTGGTCTTCTCTTTAAATAATAGTTCTTAGCCCAGTTCCTTAAACCCACTTAAGGTGGTTTCTGAATCATATGAATCCTGATCAAAATGTGTTCTTAGAATTCAGAAAAATAGTAAATGGATTTATGCTTTTTTTTTAAAAATATTTTTATTAAGGTTTCAAAAGATAAAACGTGAACATATTATTGCAAATATTTGTAGGTGAGACACATGGTAAAGATAATGCATTAGTCAAAACAGTATCACCTCATTCTAGTATATAGAATAAAGTCTATGAAGTGCGTGTAAAGTTATGAAATCAACCTCAGTTTTACTTTGATGCTTTTTCTTCTGTTAAGTGTGATCAGTCCACGGGTCATCATTACTTCTGGGATATTACTCCTCCCCAACAGGAAGTGCAAGAGGATTCACCCAGCAGAGCTGCATATAGCTCCTCCCCTCTACGTCACTCCCAGTCATTCTCTTGCACCCAACGACTAGATAGGATGTGTGAGAGGACTATGGTGATTATACTTAGTTTTATATCTTCAATCAAAAGTTTGTTATTTTAAAATAGCACCGGAGTGTGTTATTATCTCTCTGGCAGAGTTTGAAGAAGAACCTACCAGAGTTTTTGTTATGATTTTAGCCGGAGTAGTTAAGATCATATTGCTGTTTCTCGGCCATCTGAGGAGAGGTAAACTTCAGATCAGGGGACAGCGGGCAGATGAATCTGCATAGAGGTATGTAGCAGTTTTTATTTTCTGACAATGGAATTGATGAGAAAATCCTGCCATACCGATATAATGTCATGTATGTATACTTTACACTTCAGTATTCTGGGGAATGGTACTTCACTAGAATTACACTGTAAGAAATACATAAAGCTGTTTAATAACTAGAGATTATGTTTAACGTTTTTGCTGGAATGTAAAATCGTTTTCATTTACTGAGGTACTGAGTGAATAAATGTTTGGGCACTATTTTTCCACTTGGCAGTTGCTTAATCTGTTTTTCTGACAGTTTCTGTTCTCCCTCACTGCTGTGTGTGAGGGGGAGGGGCCGTTTTTTTGGCGCTTTTACTGCATCAAATATTTCAGTCAGCAACTCATTGTATTCCCTGCATGATCCGGTTCATCTCTACAGAGCTCAGGGGTCTTCAAAACTTATTTTGAGGGAGGTAATTTCTCTCAGCAGAGCTGTGAGAATTATAGTTTGACTGAGATAAAAAACGTTTATTCTGTAATTTGTTTCCTGCTTTCAGAATTTGTTATCTTTGCTAATGGGATTAAACCTTTGCTAAAGTTGTGTTGTTTACAAGGATTGAGGCTATAACTGTTTCAATTTATTAATTTTCAACTGTCATAGATCTTCTGTGCTTCTTAAAGGCACAGTACGTTTTAATATTATTCTAATTGAATTGTATTTCCAAGTTGCAAGTTTATTTGCTAGTGTGTTAAACATGTCTGATTCAGAGGATGATACCTGTGTCATTTGTTGCAATGCCAAAGTGGAGCCCAATAGAAATTTATGTACTAACTGTATTGATGCTACTTTAAATAAAAGTCAATCTGTACAAATTGAACAAATTTCACCAAACAACGAGGGGAGAGTTATGCCGACTAACTCGCCTCACGTGTCAGTACCTACATCTCCCGCTCAGAGGGAGGTGCGTGATATTGTAGCGCCGAGTACATCTGGGCGGCCATTACAAATCACATTACAGGATATGGCTACTGTTATGACTGAGGTTTTGGCTAAATTACCAGAACTAAGAGGTAAGCGTGATCACTCTGGGGTGAGAACAGAGTGCGCTGATAATATTAGGGCCATGTCAGACACTGCGTCACAGGTGGCAGAACATGAGGACGGAGAACTTCATTCTGTGGGTGACGGTTCTGATCCAAACAGACTGGATTCAGATATTTCAAATGTTAAATTTAAACTGGAAAACCTCCGTGTATTACTAGGGGAGGTGTTAGCGGCTCTGAATGATTGTAACACAGTTGCAATACCAGAGAAAATGTGTAGGTTGGATAAATATTTTGCGGTACCGACGAGTACTGAGGTTTTTCCTATACCTAAGAGACTTACTGAAATTGTTACTAAGGAGTGGGATAGACCCGGTGTGCCGTTCTCACCCCCTCCGATATTTAGAAAAATGTTTCCAATAGACGCCACCACAAGGGACTTATGGCAAACGGTCCCTAAGGTGGAGGGAGCAGTTTCTACCTTAGCTAAGCGTACCACTATCCCGGTGGAGGATAGCTGTGCTTTTTCAGATCCAATGGATAAAAAGTTAGAGGGTTACCTTAAGAAAATGTTTGTTCAACAAGGTTTTATATTGCAACCCCTTGCATGCATTGCGCCGATCACGGCTGCAGCGGCATTCTGGATTGAGTCTCTGGAAGAGAACATTGGTTCAGCTACTCTGGACGACATTACGGACAGGCTTAGAGTCCTTAAACTAGCTAATTCATTCATTTCGGAGGCCGTAGTACATCTTACTAAACTTACGGCGAAGAATTCAGGATTCGCCATTCAGGCACGCAGGGCGCTGTGGCTAAAATCCTGGTCAGCTGATGTTACTTCTAAGTCTAAATTGCTTAATATACCTTTCAAAGGGCAGACCTTATTCGGGCCCGGGTTGAAAGAGATTATCGCTGACATTACAGGAGGTAAAGGCCATGCCCTGCCTCAGGACAAAGCCAAAGCCAAGACTAGACAGTCTAATTTTCGTTCCTTTCGTAATTTCAAAGCTGGAGCAGCATCAACTTCCTCTGCACCAAAACAGGAAGGAGCTGTTGCTCGCTACAGACAAGGCTGGAAACCTAACCAGTCCTGGAACAAGGGCAAGCAGACTAGGAAACCTGCTGCTGCCCCTAAGACAGCATGAATTGAGGGCCCCCGATCCGGGATCGGATCTAGTGGGGGGCAGACTTTCTCTCTTCGCCCAGGCTTGGGCAAGAGATGTTCAGGATCCCTGGGCGCTAGAGATAATATCTCAGGGATACCTTCTGGACTTCAAATACTCTCCTCCAAGAGAGAGATTTCATCTGTCAAGATTGTCAACAATCCAGACAAAGAAAGAGGCGTTTCTACGCTGCGTACAAGAGCTCTTGTTAATGGGAGTAATCCATCCAGTTCCACGATCGGAACAGGGACAGGGGTTTTACTCAAATCTGTTTGTGGTTCCCAAAAAAGAGGGAACTTTCAGACCAATCCTGGACTTAAAGATCCTAAACAAATTCCTAAGAGTTCCATCGTTCAAGATGGAGACTATTCGGACAATTTTACCTATGATCCAAGAGGGTCAGTACATGACCACTGTAGATTTAAAAGATACTTACCTTCACATACCGATTCACAAAGATCATTATCGGTACCTAAGGTTTGCCTTCCTAGACAGGCATTACCAGTTTGTGGCTCTTCCATTCGGATTGGCTACAGCTCCAAGAATCTTCACAAAGGTTCTGGGTGCTCTTCTGGCGGTACTAAGACCGCAGGGAATCTCGGTAGCTCCATACCTAGACGACATTCTGATACAAGCTTCAAGCTTTCAAACTGCCAAGTCTCATACAGAGTTAGTGCTGGCATTTCTAAGTTCACATGGATGGAAGGTGAACGAAAAGAAAAGTTCACTCGTTCCACTCACAAGAGTTCCCTTCCTGGGGACTCTTATAGATTCTGTAGAAATGAAGATTTACCTGACAGAGGACAGGCTAACAAGACTTCAAAGTGCTTGCCGCACCCTTCATTCCATTCAACACCCGTCAGTGGCTCAATGCATGGAGGGAATCGGCTTAATGGTAGCGGCAATGGACATAGTACCCTTTGCACGCTTACACCTCAGACCACTGCAACTGTGCATGCTAAGTCAGTGGAATGGGGATTACTCAGACTTATCCCCTTCTCTGAATCTGGATCAAGAGACCAGAAATTCTCTTCTATGGTGGCTTTCTCTGCCACATCTGTCCAGGGGGATGCCATTCAGCAGACCAGACTGGACAATTGTAACAACAGACGCCAGCCTTCTAGGTTGGGGTGCCGTCTGGAATTCTCTGAAGGCTCAGGGACAATGGAGTCAGGAGGAGAGTCTCCTGCCAATAAACATTCTGGAATTGAGAGCAGTTCTCAATGCCCTCCTGGCTTGGCCCCAGTTGACAACTCGGGGGTTCATCAGGTTTCAGTCGGACAACATCACGACTGTAGCTTACATCAACCATCAGGGAGGGACAAGAAGCTCCCTAGCTATGATGGAAGTATCAAAGATAATTCTCTGGGCAGAGTCTCACTCTTGCCACCTGTCAGCAATCCACATCCCGGGAGTGGAGAACTGGGAGGCGGATTTCTTAAGTCGTCAGACTTTTCATCCGGGGGAGTGGGAACTTCATCCGGAGGTCTTTGCCCAAATACTTCGACGTTGGGGCAAACCAGAGATAGATCTCATGGCGTCTCGACAGAACGCCAAGCTTCCTCGTTACGGGTCCAGATCCAGGGATCCAGGAGCAGTCCTGATAGATGCTCTGACAGCACCTTGGGACTTCAGGATGGCTTACGTGTTTCCACCCTTCCCGTTGCTTCCGCGATTGATTGCCAGAATCAAACAAGAGAGAGCATCAGTGATTCTAATAGCACCTGCGTGGCCACGCAGGACTTGGTATGCAGACCTGGTGGACATGTCATCCTGTCCACCTTGGTCTCTACCTCTGAAACAGGACCTTCTGATACAGGGTCCCTTCAAACATCAAAATCTAACTTCTCTGAAGCTGACTGCTTGGAAATTGAACGCTTGATTTTATCAAGACGTGGGTTTTCTGAGTCAGTTATTGATACCTTAATACAGGCTAGGAAACCTGTTACCAGAAGGATTTACCATAAGATATGGCGTAAATACCTATATTGGTGTGAATCCAAAGGTTACTCTTGGAGTAAGGTTAGGATTCCTAGGATATTGTCTTTTCTACAAGAAGGTTTAGAAAAGGGTTTATCTGCTAGTTCATTAAAGGGACAGATCTCAGCTCTGTCCATTCTGTTACACAAACGTCTGTCAGAAGTTCCTGACGTCCAGGCTTTTTGTCAGGCTTTGACCAGGATTAAGCCTGTGTTTAAAACTGTTGCTCCACCATGGAGTCTAAACCTTGTTCTTAATGTTTTTCAGGGCGTTCCGTTTGAACCCCTTCATTCCATTGATATAAAGTTGTTATCTTGGAAAGTTCTATTTTTAATGGCTATTTCCTCGGCTCGAAGAGTCTCTGAATTATCAGCCTTACATTGTGATTCTCCTTATTTGATTTTTCATTCGGATAAGGTAGTCCTGCGTACTAAACCTGGGTTCTTACCTAAGGTAGTTACTAACAGGAATATCAATCAAGAGATTGTTGTTCCTTCTTTATGCCCAAATCCTTCTTCAAAGAAGGAACGTCTACTGCACAACCTGGATGTAGTCCGTGCTCTAAAATTTTACTTACAGGCAGAGGAGAGGTCAAAAAGCTTCCGCTACCTCTCTTTCTTTTTGGCTTCGTAGCATAATTCGTTTAGCTTATGAGACTGCTGGACAGCAGCCTCCTGAAAGAATTACAGCTCATTCTACTAGAGCTGTGGCTTCCACTTGGGCCTTCAAGAATGAGGCCTCTGTTGAACAGATTTGCAAGGCTGCAACTTGGTCTTCGCTTCATACTTTTTCCAAATTTTACAAATTTGACACTTTTGCTTCATCGGAGGCTATTTTTGGGAGAAAGGTTCTTCAGGCAGTGGTTCCTTCTGTATAAAGAGCCTGCCTATCCCTCCCGTCATCCGTGTACTTTTGCTTTGGTATTGGTATCCCAGAAGTAATGATGACCCGTGGACTGATCACACTTAACAGAAGAAAACATAATTTATGCTTACCTGATAAATTCCTTTCTTCTGTAGTGTGATCAGTCCACGGCCCGCCCTGTTTTTAAGGCAGGTAAATATTTTTTAATTTATACTCCAGTCACCACTTCACCCTTGGCTTTTCCTTTCTCGTTGGTCCTTGGTCGAATGACTGGGAGTGACGTAGAGGGGAGGAGCTATATGCAGCTCTGCTGGGTGAATCCTCTTGCACTTCCTGTTGGGGAGGAGTAATATCCCAGAAGTAATGATGACCCGTGGACTGATCACACTACAGAAGAAAGGAATTTATCAGGTAAGCATAAATTATGTTTTTTCTTTT